>NC_060071.1:104219696-104522726 GCF_922984935.1 Meles meles
TAAACCTTGGGCTCCTGGGTGGCTCAGTTAAATGTCTGCCTTCGGCTCAGGTCATGATCCCAGGGTTGTGGGATGGAGCCCCACATCAGGCTCTTTGCTCAGGGAAGAGTCTGCTCCTCCCTCCTCTTTCCCTGCTCCTCCCTCCCCTCTCTCCCTTCCCCTGCTCTTGTGCACAAGCACCCGCGCTTTCTCTCTCTCCCTCCCACTTATTCTCTCTCTCTCAAATAAATAAAGATGCGGGACTCATCCCAGGACCCTGAGATCATGACCTGAGCCAAAGGCAGCGGCTTAACCCACTGAGCCACCCAGGCACCCCTCAAATAAATAAAATCTTAAGAATAAATAAAAATAAAATAAATCAGTAAACCTTAAAAAAAAAAATTGAGCTGAAGGCAGTTAGCAACAAATCCAGAGGGGAGAAACTCCCCCTTTTCTGACTAGCAGCAGGAAATAAATTCTTTTTTTGCGGCAGTCTTACTCCACAGAGATGGGATTTGAGCAATCTACAAACAAATCTTGTTAAACTAACCCTTATCTCCCAAGGACTTTCTAGCCCTAGTTGGATTACCCTGAGGCCCAAATCCCTTTTTTTGTCAATTCTTCACAAACTCACTGTTCCTTTGTCCTAAATGATATAAAAGCTTCCTGCTCTGGTTACCTTTCTCTCTTGTGAAGACTATCTTGTACACCTAAACATTTAAAAAGTGTGTAGGGTTTTCTCCTGTTCATGTCCTTGTAGGCTTAATTTTCAGACTTAGGTAACCTAAGAGGGTAGAGTAAAATGTTCTCTTCCCCAGTGCCTGGAAAGGGGTTGATCTCCACAGGCTGCCGCAGTACTGGTTGGTGTCTGCTTTGGGCCCCAGGGGGGGCCGAGGCAAATGAGAGACCACCTTGTCCCCCTCCAGTAGAAGGGGCCCTCATTTAAGAGCTACTGAAGGTGCACAGGGGACAAGGACCAGGCTTAGCTGGCTGCAGGGGGAAGTCAGGGAAATCTACAGAGTTGACAGCAGAGCTGGGATTCATAGGCTGGTGGGAAATCACCAGACGGGAAAGGAGGGCCCGCAGGAAGGTCTCCCAGGCCCAGAGGCAGAAAGGCTCCTGTGTCCTGGGAATGACAAATGGTGCTGTGTGGTTGGACTCCAACATGCTTTGGGAACAATGCAGGAAAGAGGTTTGGGTCGGGTGCTCAAGGGTCTGGTTTGTGAGACTGTTGATCTTTATCGAGGAGGTGGTAGCAGAAAAGGTTTTCGCAGGGAAATGCCATGATATCGATTTGTTGTTTAAAATCTCCTTCAGCTGCCGAGTTGTGGGCAGGTGCAGAAAGGACTGACCAGCCTGGAAGCTGTTGTCTCAGTGGACTGAGGACCTTCACTAAGAACGTGGCTTTCAGGGCACAAGGAGGAAAGATTCAGATGAAGGCACAGAATCACCAGGCCTTGCTGACCCACTGAATGTGCGTGAGGAAGAGGCAAGTTTTCCTGGCTTGGATGGTGCAGCCGACTTTGGTTCAATTAACTGAGACGGGAAAGGCAAGAAAACAAGTGGGCTGTTGTGGAAGGTGAAGGGCGAGAATTTGCCATCCCCAAATAGGCCCCATTGGCATAAAGGTTATTTTGAGTTGATTATTTCAAGGAACAGTAGACAGAGGAGAAGGTCTGAAAACAGAGTAGAAGTTACCCTTTTATAAGGGAAAATTACGTTTATAAAAGAAACCTGCATATGTGAGGTTTTTTCCCTTCTATACCTGGAAGAGAGGAATGAGTGAATATTTAAAAAGTCTTATCAGTGGGGAAGTCACCAGCTTAAATCTGCATAATAAAACTCTGATGGACAAATTTTCCCCGGTTATCCCCATACACCTGCCTTCCCATACCCTTTTTTGTTTCAAGCTGAAGATGGTATTTCAGCCTGAATTCTAAGCCACCTCTTAGAGAGTTTCTTAGTTTCACCCAGGTGTGTCCTACGTGTACATGAGATATACACGCTAATAAACTTGTTTGTTTTTCTTTTGTTAACCTGTGTTTTGGAATAGGGGCCCCAGCCAAGAATTCAGAAAGGTAGAGGGAAAAGATTTCCCCCCCTCCCCTCAAAGGTGGTATGTTCAGCTTTGGACCTGTTGGCTGGAAGTTTCAGAGGATGGGGATCACCCAGGGAAAGCCACAGTAGAGTTTCTCTGAGAGGTGGGCGTGGAACAGACAAAATGATTAGGCTTCCTTGGCAGGTAGGAAGCTGAAGCATGAACTAGCTGAAATCAGCATGACTGATGACGTAGATGGAGAGGAGATGAAGAAGCCCCTGCAGGAAATAGTGATACCAAGACAGAGAAACTGAAGAGACCCCAGGAGGGGAAAGGCTGGATTTTTTTTTTTTTTTAAGATTTTATTTATTTATTTATTTATTTGATAGACAGAGATCACAAGTAGGCAGAGAGGCAAGCAGAGAGAGAAGGGGAGAAGCAGGCTCCCTGCTGAGCAGAGAGCCCAATGCGGGGCCGATCCCAGGACCCTGAGACCATGACCTGAGCCGAAGGCAGAGGCTTAACCCACTGAGTCACCCAGGGGCCCCAAGGCTGGATTTTTTTTTACCCTTTGCTTCTTTTCTGGCTTCTGTTCTTGCCAGGACCTGCACCCCACCTCACTCTACACATGCCTTGTAAAGCAAATAATAGATGTCCTCCTTGTAAGGGGCCAGGAGTTACTGATTTCTCTAGAATAGATCACTTTTAATGAAGGACCAGCTGAGAAAGACCAGAGGAAGGAAGTTACCCTGCATATTCCAGACCACTGGTGCTAGACCTCTCAACGAGACCCCTGGCTTCAGGGAATAAGTGACTTACGATGTCCACTTGGATCTTGTCCTCATTCTGACAGGTTTCTGGATGTCTGAGAGGACAAGTGCACCAGACAATCAGTAAAAAACCCCAGAGCCCAAGCAAAGACGAGACTTCCCTCTTTCCCTTTCCAAGTGTCCCAGATTCTCTGTCTGTATCTCTCTCTGTATGTATTTTCAGCAAACTCTGCTTTTGCCTCCTGCTGGCTCACATTTGATTTCCATCCTGCACAAAGCCAAGGACCCTCTTGGCTGTTTCTGTGGGACCCCACTCTGGGTCTTTGGACTTGTCCTGCCACCATCAATATATATGCTGCAGTATCAAAGGCTGAGCAAAGCAAGATGGCTTATAAGGTCCGATGACTCTCTCTTCAGAGATAGTGGTTCTTCTCAGAGATCAGAGACACCTCTTGGGGCATCTACACACATCTGAGGTCCTCGTGCCATCCTGCCCTATAGAGAGGGCCTTGACCACGTAGAAAACCGTGCTGAGAAAAGGGAAGGAAAAAGATTACCCCACCTCACAGGACAAAATGAAGAGGACAGAGAAGGTAATTCGTTTTTATGGGACAGAGGATTTGACCTATTTCTTCCTCTGAATTTAATCAACTCAATGCCTGAAAGATTGGGAAACAATAAAGCAGGAAGGAAATTGTTCCAATGAAGGCTGTGCCAGCTGCAGGAAAAGCAGGTGCGTCTGCGCTGTTGCTCATGTCTCAGTGGCTGAACCAGGATGATGAATGGTCCCCAAGGGAGTCGGCTGAGCCAAAGCTGGGGAAAGGGTCTGAGTTAGAGACTCCTGGGTAGAGGAGGTCAGCTCACTGGAGTGCCCCACGTTCTCTGACAGCCGTTCTCAATCTTGAGTGCATCACCTGGCGGGGTGGGGCGGGGAGGGGGGCAAACGTCAGGGGGGTGCTTGTTAAAACACAGATTACTGGCCCTAGTCAATAACTCTGGGGTGGGGCTAGAGAATTGCATACTTAACAAGTTCCTAGGTGATCAGGGACCTCCCCCTTTGAGAGCCACTGGTGTCTGAGATTCCCCAAAGGGTAATGAGCATGCCATCACCCAAGATCATTTTAGAAAGCACACAGATGAATATTATACATTGTTACAGTTATATTTTTATTTTTAAGTGTATTCAAAAGTGCCACTTGCATATCAAATTCATGACTTTAAGAATATTTTTGCTTCGAACAAGGCTAAAGGCATAAATAAAAAGTGATTAATTTAAACAAAAATGTTAAGCCAAAAATGAGTATAGGTAAAATGCAAATATAGGAAAAATGAGAAAGTGGTTTACAAATGACTAATATTTACGAAATATGAGATGAAAAGGAGAGCAACTTGACATTTATACCTAGCATGTAGAGAGGGATGAGGGTGGCTGTTTGAAACTAACAACCAGAAAGGCGTGACATTGATGGGTCAGAAGGGACAGCCCAAAGTAGTCCATTCTGCTGCAGAAGTTGATCTAGCTAAATGTCATCCCAGGTAGAGTAGTTAATTGGGGATGAGGAAGTTGCAGTTAAGCGAAGCTGTTTTCTAAGATCACAGTCAAAGTAGGGGCAGAGATAAGAACAGCAAAATGTATGCAGGGCCCTCACCTGCAAAGCTGGCCATATGTCTGCTATCCTTGCCCCTTCCTCCACCACCTGGGAAATAGAGGGTTTCTCCCACTCTACCTACACTGTGCCCTCCTTCCTCTCCTGTCGATGGCCCAGGCTCTCCACAGGGGTCATTGGCCCACACTTACATATGTGGCTATGAGCCCTGCCTATAGATTTTTTTAGATTGCACTTATTCAACAAATATTTTGTGAGCCCTGCTCTGTGCCTAGAGACTGTGCTAGAAGATGAGCGCACCAAAGCAGTAAGACACAAATGCTACCATCAAGGAGTTCACAATCTAGTGCTGGGGACAGATAAATAATTACATGAAAAAAAAAAAAGAAATAATATCATGGAGTGGTGATATGCCAAAGGGAGTTGCACATGTGGAAAGGACACCTAACTGGAGAGAAGGTGATTTAAGGCCCCTAAAGGTGATGACTTGATCTGAGCCAGGGAGATAGCCAAATGGAGGTGTCCCTCCACAACAGGAGGCTATTCTGGGCTGAGAGAGGAGTAAGTGTAAAGGAGCAGAGAAGAGAGGAAACCACGATTGATTCAGTGTGGTTCAAGTATTGAACATGAGAAGAAAATAATACTGTGTGTACTATGTTGCAAGCAGTTTATATACGTATAAGGACATCCCTTGTGTATTTATGTATATACATATCTGTACACATGAATTAACATATAAACCTATATGCATGTATATATGTACATAAAACATGCATATGATATGTATGTCACTGCATACAAATTTGTGCCATGCATATGCATATATGTACACATATGCATGTATAATATATGTACAATAAACATTCATGCATATAGTAATTAAATTTTAAACTTCACAAGCCTATCAGGCAAGTGCCATTATCATTCTCATTTAACAGATCCAGAAACTGAGGCATGGAAAGTTTAATAATTTCCCCCAGACTTGAGGGTGTATGTTTGAGAATAAGCAAATGTATGGCAAATAAAACCATTGGAATGAATAAGAATTTTGGGGAATGTTTGACTGTACACCCAAAATGGCTGCAAATGGTTCCCAAGACAGACTAAGAAGCAAATATTCAAAATCTGGGAGGCAGAAAGGAACATCATCCACAAATAACCTGAACCCCCATATCTTGGCTGAATCCCAAACAGTTTCACATACAAACTTATAATTTCCATGTCAGGCTACATATGCTGTGTGTGTGTGTGTGAGCAAGAGAGAGAGAGAGAGAAGTAGTGGTTTGGTATATATTACATAGTTAATATATACCACAATTTTTACGAGGCTTTGAGTTCCTTAATTTTCAAAATCAACCTAAAACCTCAACACCTAGAAATGGTCTGACCTCCCTCAACTTCAGGGAGACCCTGAATGGGAAGTCTAGATTTTAAATGTGTCCTCAGTATCCCTCCCGAACTGGCTTGTTCCTTTCCTGCTGTAGCCTTGAGAGCTGTTCTTTTCCCAGAACAATCTCTTGAAGCTGGATGATCTCCCTCTCGCACCCACCTGAGTAACATGGCTTTTGAATCTCTTGATTCTCTTGAGTTCCTCTCCCCACCTCCTTTTTTAAGCCAGAAAAAGAATCAGGAATTCCCATTCTTGGGTGAACATGTACCAAGGTCAAAGAACACACGGATTCTACTTCTGGGGCTTTTATATGTCCTTCTTCAAGATGTCTGAACATTCATTATAATTCAGGTAGGATACTCAGACTGCCAAATTTCACTTGGCAACAATAAATAGAGCTGTGGTTTTCTTTTGTTCATCAGATTTTTCTGTGATTCTCGATAATAGCTCAAGGTTGTTGGTTTTTTTTTTTAATTGGCTTCTAAAATTCAGATATGCCATAAAACATCTTGTAAGTTTAAGGTGTGTCACTGAACCAAACAAGAGTTTGTCTCCCCAATGCACAGCAAGCCAATAAAAGTGGACACAGAGCTTTTGCAGAGAAGAAAGAGAGCTTGTTTGTTGATGTGGCCTCACCCAGGAGAAAAAGGAGCTAATGCTCAGAAGTCCTGAACTCCCTGATGGCTTGCAAGTAGAGAGGGGTTTTGAGAAGCTGGACACTGTTGATAGGATGTCCAAGATATCGTCCTAGCAGGTTCTCTGGTACTGCTTTGTCTGGTCCTTCGAGGACTTTTGCTCTCAAGAGACTTGGAATCTGAGAAGATTTCTTTATTCTTTATATGAGAGAATTCATTAGATACACTTGGTGACTATATCTTTAAGGTCGTGCTGGTTAACTACTGGTAAGTTAGTGGGGTTGCAATTCCTCTAGGTTCCTTGGTCGTTTGGGCTGAGCTTGGGGGTGATAGGACATCTAGTGTTAATTCTTCCACCTGAAGGGACAAGATGGACACCGGTTTCAGGCATATAGGACATGTTGGTTTGGTGTGTTTATATAATGCAGTAGGATTAGCTAACACCTCTATCACGTCACATAATTATCACTTCTTTTTTGTGGTGAGAGCAATTAAGATCTAGTCTCTTAGCAACTTTGACGTTTATGGTACAGTATTATGGGCTGTATTCACTATTCTGTGCGTTAGCTCTCCAGAACTAATTTATTGGCTAGTTGCAAGTGTGTACCCTTAACAACATCTCCCCAATTTCCCCACCCCAAGCCCATGGTGACCGCCATTCTAATTTCCACATACATGAGTTTGGCTCTTTTAGCTTCCTCGAGTAAGTGATGTCATACAATATTTGTTTTTATCTGTCAGAATTACCTCACATTTAGGGCTCAATTTGTGAGAATTTGTGATAATTAAACTAAGAGCCCAAAGCACTGAGTTCTGTTTCCACTTGGCCAGTAACACTCCGTGACCCATCCAATGGTTTCCTTGCACTTTTTTTTTTCGCTGAAGTACTTCAACCCAGCAACTGTGTGTTGAAAGCTTACTGTACACAAGTCTCTGACATGTGATAATTAAAAGTTTAAAAATTGGTCCTTCACCACAGACTTTGAGAAACATGGGGTTTAGAGAATTTTAGGTCTTTAACATCATATAGCATTACCTGTGAAGCAGAACTGGAAAAGAAAGCTTGAACTGATTGATTGAGTCATGTTGTGGACAATGATTTTTTTTTTTTTTTGCGATGTTTTTTAAGGTGATGTAAGTCTATTTGGGGACTCCGAGAAGGCCAAGAGAGAGAAAAGGATGGGAGAAGGATTGGAAATGTATAAAATCTTCTGAATTTTGTGATTGCTCTAATTTTTATGTTTTTTCATCCATCAGTACGTCAGACAAAACACATCAGACAAAACGCATCTGAGGTCTTCATGTGGGCCGCCAGGTGCCAACTTCAGTGTAAGCAGGTAGGGCTGATTTACTGTGTTTCATTGGCTGTGGCAGCGGATCAAAGCTGTGGCCTCAGGGGTCCCAGCATCCATGGGAATGGGGCAGAAGCCCTGAGATGTTCCCAAACAATGGAGGGGAACAAGACACAGAGGAGCCAGAGACCCGGTAGTGGGCATGAGGCAGGCAGAGCAGTGATTGTGTACCAACAAAGAGTGGCCAGAAATGAGAACATCCCAGTGGAGGTCAAGGAGAACGTTGAACTGATCTGCCACCTGCCTCTCACTGCTTAGCATTTTAGAAGTCCCCCCCCATATTTAGGTGCACCCCTTAGAGAGATCCCACATGTGACTTACCTTCTACCTTGTGTAGAAAGGAGGTTCAAAGCAGAAAACAGGTTCACATTGTGCACTGCTTTTATTTCCCTTTCTCCAGCGATGCTTGGAGCAGACAGGCTGGGATGTTCTTTATTTCCCAGGTGCCCTATCAAAGAGGCCCACGTCAAAAAACCCAAATCCTAAATATTTCCTGACTCTGATGCAAAGGTGTGAAAATGACAGCAGCTACCAGAAAGTTGGGCTCCTTGGGAAAAAAACTCAAACCCTCATTAACAATCTCAATTATTTATTCCTATGTAGTCATTAGTGGGACTGATGAAGTCAGGTCTCAGGTTCTAGCAGCGCCGCCGGGAGACTGCCTGATTTTAACTGGAGAGGAAAGGACAGGAGAGACGGCCTGTCCCCTGCACTTGCTAACACCCATGCCCAGCATGGAATATTAGGTACCAAGCACTAACTTCCCAGGAGGCTGCTTGCTGTTCTCATTTGCCAAAACTAAAATCAGGAATGACCCAGCAAACATGAAAAATAGAGACAGTGTTCAGGTGTTAGAGGAAAAAATTTGCCCTCAGTATCAATGTTGTAGTGCCTTGGCAGTATTTGCCAGGAGCTCTGTAAAAGGAAACACATATAGCAAAATTACCATGCTTTTCCTGAGCCGAGGAGAGGAATAGGGACCAACATCTCACTGGGAAATAGGAAAATCTGTTTGAATTAAGAGGCACAGTGGGAGAGCTGGGAAATAGTGTGTCCTGACTGATCCCAGCAGTATTTCTTCCTTTTGTTCTAATGTTCTCTTTCTCTCAGCCTTAGAAATTATTTTTCTACATTTGAAAAATTACCCAAATGGAAATCCAGTTCTTCCAGCAATGCTGAGTAATACATGGGTGAGGTAGTTCATGGGAATGACTCTCACTCACCCACAGTGATGGCTGAAAGAGCGTAAAAGGCTATTGGCAACAGCTAATCCCCTCTTGATAGATTATGATGTCCTAGAGACTGGGCGTAGCTTGCGTGGTCACCCACCCAGTGCCTGACTGGACTCTGACTGTCACTTTCCTGGCTACAGTCTGTTCAGCACGCAGTAGCCAGAGGGATCTTAGAGCCCATGTCACAGCTTGCCTTCCCAATTTAAACCCTTCACGGACTTTCTGTTACACTGAGAATGAGACCCAGACTTCTGACCATGTCCTCCAAGGTCCTGCTGGCCTGAGTCAAAGAAAAACAAAGCTGGACACTAATTAGAGCAGTTAGGACAGATTTTAATCAGTAATGACTACCACAATAAGAAAAATGGGTCCATCCTGAACTGAACTCAAGCTGGATTTGTAGAGGTGAATGGGCCAGTGAAGGAGCAGGGAGAGGGGACCAACCGGGCCTTAGTACCGGCATAAAAGTGACAAATTACAAAGAGATAGTAGAAATGTGGTTAGACCAGCTGTGTCTGCTGGCTGGCAACTCGCCACGTTTGGATTGTATCTTTCTGTGGAACGGAGGGATTGGGGCCCCATTCTCGGGTGATGGCTCAGGAACAAACAATAAAGTTTTTTGACAACCTTGAGTTTTCTTAAGCAGGTGCATTAAGGCAGGGGACGGGAGGCCGGAGTCATTCTAGGGTTGAGGCCATGAGCTGGTAGAAGCTGGTCTTCTTCCACCAAGGTTGAGGGCTAGTCGAGAAGAAGGCTCAGAGGACCCTGGCTAGAGTTTGGCCACAGAGAGGGTCTTTGTTACTTGCCATTTCCCTGTCATCATGTCCTCCTCCCTGAACACAACTCCCACCTCCCTCCTTGCTCACTGCCTTCCTGCCACGCTGGTGTGCCTTCACTTCCACAGTGTCCAACCCTTCCTACCAAATAGCCTTTGTGCTCTCACTGGTTTGCATTTTTCCCCTTCATTTTTACATCTTATAACAGCTCATATCCAATGACTTAGCCTAAATGACACGTCCTCCAAGAGGCCCCCTCTGACCACCCTATCTAAAGTAGTCCATCATGTTCATCTCCGTCTCCTCTGTCTGTTGTTGTTGTTTCCAGTCGCTCTGTTGGGTTGTAAACACCATGAAAGTGAGCATCAGGTCTGTCTTCATCATTATAATCTCAAGGGTCTAGCATGGTACTCATAACAGGTGCTCAGTAAATACCTGCTTGAAGAATGAATGAATGCTTTTGACCCTCACCCAAGTCTGACCTCCTCCGAAACTGCCTAATTTGACAAAATCCAACCTAACCTGGCTCAGGCACCCAAAGAAATTTATTGGCTTATGTATCTGAATGTCACTTGAGCACAGAATAATTCTGTGAAGTTTTGAAGCCAAAGGGAGAGAATCTCGTGTTCCTGCATCCAAATAGAATTTTCCCTAAAATGTCCTCCTGTGTGAGAGCCTGTGTGAGGTCTGGGCCAATCCTGAGGAGTTCACCACCCACTGCCTTCTTTGCTGCTTGCTGGCTAAGTTCCAGGGCTGTGGTTCACAGGAAGGTAGCTGGGAATTCTGGTCCCAGAATGAATTGGGAGCCTACCCATTAGGACAGTGTCTTTTACCAGATGATCATGGTCCTTCGAGAACCCTGACCTTTCAGCCCGACCAGGATCCCTGCAGTAGTAGCCCTAGGTCAACTCCCAGCATCCTGGAGAAAGACCTGTTTTCAGAAATTTGAAAACAAGGGTAATGGCCAAGCCTTTGTGGCTGCCTCTGAGAGTTAGTTAATCTGCCAGAGTGCTCACTGGGGTGATGAGGGGAGGGATGGAGTGGCAGTGGGAGCCTGTAAAGCAGACTACCTAAGTTCGACTGTATGTTAGTTACTATATGAGATCATAATCTCTCCCTTCTTACCTGCTTTCAAGCCCTCAAAGGTGACTTTTTAATAGCTTTAAGAAGCCTCCACAGAATTCCGTCCCCCAGATGTTGACTCCATTGCCCTGCCCTGCCTCTCCAAACTCTCTCCTCTCTGCCTTTGGGCCATGATGGATTCCTCGTACCATTTATCATTCCAACCACTTTCTCATGAAAACTTTTCCATAACTCTCTCCTACCCACTCAAATGGGAATACTGGGTTTTCCTGCAGTCATCACCCCTCTTTTCTTTTCACGGCTTCTCAGGGAGCTCATGCTAGTGGTTTCAACTACAATTTGACATGGATGGCTCTCCTGTGGACCTCTCTAGTCTGGACCACTCTCTCAAGCTCAGTCCTGAGGTCAGGAGTGTGTATGGGTGTACGAGAGAAGATGTGATTTTCCCTCTACCCTCCGAGGTCTTGGCTGAGATCCCAGGAACAAAAAGATGAACAGGAGAAAACAGTTCACAGGAATACCTTGTTTTATTGTGCTTCTTTATTACCCTTTGCAGACACTTCAGGGTTTTTTTTGTTTGTTTTGTTTTTTGTTTTTCTTAAATTGAAGGTTTGTGGCAACCCAGCCTCAAGCAAGTCTCTCAGCACCATTTTTCCAACTGCCTCTGCTCACTTCATGTCTCTGTGTCACGGTTTGGTAATTCTCACAATATTTCAAACTTTTTTATTTGTTTGTTATGGTGACCTGTGGTCCGTGATCACTGATGTTGCTGACTGTTTCAGGGCACCTCAAATCGTGCCACAGAAGATGACAAACTTAATTGATAATGCTGTTTGTGTTCTGACTGCCCTCTACCAACCTGCTGTGTTCCTGTCTCTCTCCCCCTCCTCAGGCCTCCCTATTCCCTGAGAAACAACAACTGTGAAATTGGGCCAACAGTCAGCCCATGATGGTCTCTAAGTGTCCAAGTGAAAGCAAGAGTTGCATGTCTCTCCCTTTAAATCAAAAGCTAGAAATGGTTAAGCTTCATGAGGAAGCCATGTTGGAAGCAGAGGTGGGCTGAAAGCTAGGCCTCCTACACCAGTTAGCCAAGTTGCAAATGCAAAGGAATTGTTCTTGAAGGAAACTTAAAGTGCTTCTCCAGTGGGCACATGAATGACAAGAGAGCAAAACAGCTTCATTGCTGATAAGGAGAAACTTTCAGTTTTGAATAGAAGATCAAACCAACCATAGCATTTCCCTAAGCCAAAGCCTAATCCAGAGCCAGACCCTCACTGTCTTCAGTCCTGGGGAGGCTGAGTGCAGTAGGGAGACTGCAGAAGAAATGTTTGAAACTAGCAGAGCGTGGTTGTGATCTACTCCTGGGGAAGAAGTTGTGAAGGAGTTGAAATGATAACACAGGATTTAGAATACGACACAGACTTAGTTGGTAAAGCAGCAGCAGGGTCTGAGAGGACCGAGTCCAATTTTAGAAGTTCTAATGGAGATAAAATGCCATCAAACAGCAAGCATGCTACAGAAAAAATCATTCATGAAAGAGGAGTCAGTCAATGTCGTAAACTTCATTGCTGTCTTATGTTAAGAAGTTGCCACAGCCACCCCGACCTTCGGCAACCACCACCCTGATCAGTCAGCAGCCATTGATGCTGAGGCAAGACCCTCTACCAGCAAAAAAAAGTGACCTGATGGTCACATTTAGTTGGTGGTTAGCATTTTTTAACTAGGGTATTTTTAAATTAAGATTATACATTTTTAGGGGCGCCTGGGTGGCTCAGTTGGTTAAGCATCTGCCTTCGGCTCATGGCGTGATCGGGTTTCTGGGCTGGAGCCCTTCATGGAGCTCCCTGCTCAGCAGGGAGTCTGCTTCTCCCTCTTCCCCTCCCCCCAGCTCATGCATGCACACTCTCTTGCTCTCTCTCAAAATCTTAAAAAAAAAAAAAAAATTATATATTTTTTTAGACAAAATGCTGTAGTATACTCAATGGGCTATGGTATAAACATAACTTTTGCATGCACTGGGAAATAAAAGAACTCATTTGCCTCACTTTATTGTGATATTTGCTTTATTGCAGTGGTCTGGAATCAAACCCGCTATATCTTCGAGGTATGCCTGTATTAGTACATGCAGCACACATCACGCAGCAGAAAGCCAAATCAAAAGTAACACAAAGTGGAAGCTTCGAATTCCAGCTCATGTAGCATCCTCAACAAGGAACAATATGTTTGTAAAGAAGTGAAAGGACAAAGCGGTTGTAGTCTCCAAGGGCAGCAAACCGTGGGAAGGTAAATCTATGAGCAGAAACAACTGGAGTAAGGTTTGTTCGCAGATTCCTCTGTTGCATCTCTGGGCTGCTAGGAATCTGTCTCTGTAAAAAGAGGATTTATGCCCTGTCTTTAGGTACAAAAGGGGGAGATTTTGATAGGTTTGCTCCTTTTTATTGCTTTCAGCTCAAAATAATTTTTGTGTTATAACAGCATGTGTAGAGGTTTCCTACATAGGCTACAGCTCCCATCGCCTCAAATTCAACTTGAACTTGATTCCCGAGCCTCCACAGCTGGTTTACTTCTACCAGTGCTCCTGTGTCTATGTCTGCACCCACTGTTCTTCAAACCTGTGATGTCTGACATTTCCAAGGTCATCTTTAAGTCATCTATCTCCTTCTCATTCCTCATTGAGTCCCACCAACTCTGTAGGTCATCTCTTTTAGCTCTTCTTGGAGTCTGTCCTCACGTTAACACTGCTTCAGTTTTGCTTTAAGATTTTATTATTAAGTAATCTCTATACCCAACATGGGGCTCAAACTCACAACCCTGAGATCAAGAGTCATGTGCTGTACTGACTGAGCCAGTCAGGTGCCCCAGGACTATTTTAGCTCTAGGTGACAAAACCCAACCCAAACCGGTGCAAGCACTAAAATTGGGTTCACATATCTGAAAAGCTGGATGTAGGCCCTCATACGACATTTTCAGAAATTGCCTTTCTCTACCTCCTGGGTCTATTTTCTCTTTGTTTTCATTATCAGGCAAGCCTTTCCCCTGCCGTGTCAAATATGGAAGATGAATGCTTCATGATCCTTGTATGACTAAGGAAATTCCTATTCATTCCTGTTCTGTTTCTACTATTCAAATTGAGCTCCACTGGCTTGCTTTTTGCTTTTCATGCTAAATCATACAATTCCAGTGCCTGATCTAAATTAAGAAGAAAAAGAGAAAGCAAGCCCTTGTAATTAACAAAAAGAGTCTCAGAAAGAGATGGTTTGCTCTTTGGTAGGCCTGGAGGAGGAAAGACCTCTTTACATTTACAACTTGTTAAAAAAGATCTGATTCAATGGGGTGTTAAACTGATAACATTCATTAGAACATCAAACTTGTTTTTCTGTATAATATAGAGACTTCTGTGTATATTCCTAAGTGTTACCAACTTGTTCTGTTCACTGTCTTTGGAAGAACAATTCAAACAATGGGGTCTAGTAAAACAGCTAAGACTTAGAGAAATGTTGCAAAAATAACCTTCAAAGAATAACCGGTGTCTCTGATTTGTTATCTTACTTGATAATGTGTTGGCTTGATAATCATGGTGAAATTGCCACTCCAGCATTTATGAAACCATGTGAACTCTTGCAAATATTTTAGGGTTTGTGTGTTACGCGGTTTCTGCTATAACTACTCCACTCGGCCCTTGTGGCACCAAAGCAGCCAATAAGCAAATGGGTGTGGCTAAGGTCTGTTATCACTTTATTTAAGGATACTGAAGTTTGAATTTTATACAACTTCCCTGGGCCATGAACTACTATTCTTCTTGTGATTTTTCAACTATTTAAAAATCTATAAACCTTTCTTAAAGCCTCTGCCTTTGGCTCAGTTCATGATCCCAGAGTCCTGGGATCGAGCCCCGCATCAGGCTCTCTGCTCAGCCAGGAGCCTGCTTCCCTTCCTCTCTCTGCCTGTCTCTCTGTCTACTTGTAAACTCTGTCTGTCAAATAAATAAATAAAATCTTTAAAAAAAAAATCTATAAACCTTTCTTAGGTCACATTTGCCCCAAGTGCTTAATCTCAAACTGTCTTCCTCCATTCATTCATGTAGCTAACTCCCTTATCTCCTTCAAGTCTCTGCACTTCCCTTTCTTAATGAGGCCTAACCTGACCATCCTGTTTAAAACTGCAACCTGCATCATTTCCCACTGCCCCCCATGGTCCCAACCTCTACCCCACACTCCTCTTACTTCATTATGATTTTCCCATAAGACTTACATGTTCTAAAATACTAAATAATGTACTTATTTATAATAATATTGTCTTCCCTTGCCAGATGGCAAGCTGTCTGGGGGTAGGGGTTTCCGTGTATAGGTTCACAGGTGCATCCAAAGTATCTGGAAGACTGTCCAGCACACAGATGAGACTTAGCAGCTTTGCTGAATAATTAAACAGATGGATTCATGACCCATCAAACCCCAGATCAACCACTAGGTTGAAGTTCAGGTTAGTTGATGGTAAAAGTTGGTTTCTCCTTCCTGAAGCACAAAGGGGTTAGTCTTCAGAAATGAAACTGTCTATGCTTCAGTTCCCATTGGACATTTCATTCAAGGTAGGCCAAAGGACTCCTTCCAATGCAGGAAAAAAAAGACAAAAGACTTTTTGTAAAAAAGAGATTGAATACTTAGAACCTATTATACTTCTTTTTCAAAATTAGCTTTATCCCCTACTCAAATCTGGTGGGTCCCTTCAGCACTCTGTCTGAATCCTCTTCCAACTGCTCTACAGTTGGGGGTGGTTGGGGTTGATGACCAGAGACAGTTCCAAATGGCTGGAAACTTAGGGCCCTGAAATAAACAAAGTCAGGTACAAACAACTTAAGTTTTTGTTGTTGCTATTGTTGTTTTGCATTAAAGGGTCAATTCCAGGAAACAGATATTAACAACTTTTTTTTCCCTACTTGTTCAAGAAATCCATTATTTGCAACTGCATGTAAATGTTCCTTTATTCTTTTCCCTTCGTTGTCTGGTTCATTTTTTTCTTTTTTTTTTCCCACTAGTATTTCATTAATTATATAACCAGCATGTACCACAGTATATGCCTATTGCTGCAGCTTTGATCAAATTTCAGTTGAGGCAAGACAGTCTTGAAATTGATTTTCCTGATTCTCTCTTTCAGCAGCTTAGTTGGAAAACACAGATTGTCTCAATGTGCCTCATTAAAGCTGTACAGCTATCCCCTGATTTTCAAAAGTTTGCATTACACTACTTCACTCTTTTTTTTAAGATTTTATTTTTTTTAAGATTTTATTTATTTATTTTATTTATTTATTTGAGAGAGAGAGAATGAGAGAGAACGAGCATGAGAGGGGGAAGGTCTGAGGGAGAAGCAGACCCCCTGCGGAGTAGGGAGCCGGCTGGGGAACTTGATCCTGGGACTCCGGGATCATGACCTGAGCTGAAGGCAGTCGGGCAACCATTACAAAAGACCTCTGTCAGCCCCTTTTTTTGCTAACTGAAAGAAAGGGGATTTTTGCTTTTACAATAAAAGGTGAAAAGCAAAAATAGTTTGCAACATTTGTTTTGCAGTGAGCCATCCTAGAGACAGCAACAACAGTGGCACCAAGCCCCCTTCGCCAGGAACTACAGTCAGCAACTCTGCATCAAGCCTCAGCGCTTTGAACTATCTGTGAGCATCTGTGCTTTATTTTAGTTTATTTTGTACATTCATTAGTGAGATGTGTTTTAAGGTATCAGAAAAGCCTAAGAGAGGTCATTTTTGAGGTCTGGGAACACTTAAAAATTTTTTTCCGTGTAAAGTAATGGTAAATACTTCTTTGCTTACACCATTTATAGCTTATGAAAGTTTTCAGAGGAACATTCTACGTTTAGATGGTGGGAGAAAGCTGTATTTTGATCTGACAGCACACTTTGTATTTCCCATGAATTATTACTTTCTTACTCTAGATTATAAGTATTTATTTACATACCTACCTTTGCTATTAAACCTCCTGAAAATACCTTATTTATATGCCCCACAAATGCTAATACAGTGTTAAATAATAAACTGTTGAAATGAAAAGAAACATATAGAGTTGGCTTATCCCCAAGAACTTCAGTAGCTCCTCTTTGCATAGCATGAAAAGCCTTTCTTTTCTATTTTTTTTTAGAATTTTTTTTTAAAAGATTTTATTTATTTGACAGACAGAAATCGTAAGTAGGCAGAGAGGCAGGTAGAGAGAAAGAGGGGGAAGCAGGCTCCTCGCTGAGCAGAGAGCCCGATGTGGGGCTCGATCCCAGGACCCTGGGATCATGACCTGAGCCAAAGGCAGAGGCTTTAACCCACTGAGCCACCCAGGCGCCCCTATTCTTTCTTTCTTTCTTTCTTTTTTTTTTGGGGGGGGGAAGCAGGCTCCTTGCTGAGCAGAGAGTCTGATGCGGGGCTCAATCCCAGGACCCTGGGATCATGACCTGAGTGGAAGGCAGAGGCTTAACCCACTGAGCCATCCAGGTGCCCCATGAAAAGCCTTTCTTGATCAGGCCCCCACCTCTGTCCACTGTCATGTCAGCTCTTACTCTCTCCTGCCTTCCAGACTCTGGATCATGCTGCTGCTCATTCCTTGCCTTTGTACGTTTGCCTCCCTGAAAACACATTACCCTTTGACTGCCTGGTGAACTCCTTGCCATCTTCAAGCCATAGTTCATACTTGTTTATCTTTATCATTTGTCTTCCCTCAGTGGCCTTTTAAACTATATGAAAGTGGAGGCCTGGTCTGTCTTGCTTACTGCTTTCTCACCAATGTCTGAAAATAGACAGGGACTTGATCAGTCTTAAGTACAGTAGTTTTGACTATTTCCAAATGGCAACACAGAATCACCCAATGATACTAACCGTTAAAAAGTTATAAACAGGTTTTTGTTTTAGAAAGGCACTATGGTTGCTGAAGGGGGTGGGAGGGAATGGATTGGAGAAGGCAAGACTGACCCTAAGAAATCTGATCATTGGAGTTTGCAAAAATGATAAATGCCTGATTTTAGGTAGCATCAGTGGGGTGGGAGGAGGTGAGGGATCTGAGACATGAGAGAACAACAGGAATGGATGATCTATGGGATGTTATGACTAGGGGTGAGAGGTAGTAAAGGATGGCCCCGTTTCTGGCGTCAGATTCCGCAGCTGGTGGTGATGTCTGGAACCATCACAGTGTTACAGTTGTACGTTTACTTGTGGATCTCTCCCAACTAGTCTGAAAGGGACCTTGCTGAAAGTCTTTGAATTAGCAGTGTAAGAAGAGCACCTATTGGGCACGTGGGTGGCTCACTCGGTTAAGTGTCTGCCTTGAGCTCAGGTCATGATCCCAGGGTCCTGGGATCCAGTTTGGAGTGGGACTCCCTGTTCAGTGGGGAATCTGCTTCTCCCTTCCTCCCCCACGCTCCCCCCCACCCCGCCGCTCTCTCGCTCATGCTCTCTCTAGCGAGCGCGCGCTCTCTCTCAAATAGATAAAAATCTTAAAAAAAAAAAAAAAAAGAGTACCTATTACGTGGGAGGCATATAATAAATGAATGAATGAACACACTAAAAATATTAAACAGTACTTCTATGGCCCAATGGGAGGCATGGCTAATAAAAATTCTACATTTACTATTCTCTGCCTGCTCTATCAGGAAGACAAGAAAAACAAGAGGAAACTGGCTCGGAAAAAGGGATAACTACCTCCTCAGCCGCTTTCTGCCTATTGTACAACCAGGAAGCTGACAATAAAGTTTATTTGAGCGTCGACGTGCCCTGACGTGGTCCCGCCTCCTCAGCCAGAGCCGCGATTGGTGGGCATTCGCCGACTCCGCTATTCCTAAGCACTGATTGGCGAGGGCCGCCGTCATTTCGGAGCGTCCCGGCGCCTGCCCGCCCTTTCGCCGCGTCGCCGGTACCTGCGCCGCCCGGTCCTCCTCGCCTGTCCTCTCCCGGCCGAAGCCCGGGAGACCAGAGCGAGACGCGGGGACCATGTTCCGACGCAAGCTGACGGCCCTTGACTACCACAACCCGGCTGGCTTCAACTGCAAAGGTGAGACGGCGGTCCCAGGCCGGCCGCGCATCTGTAACCTCGCCGGCGGGCGCCCCCTCAGCGCCCGCACCCGGGCTCTCCACCCGGACCCTCCGCGGCCTTGTTCCCTCCCCCCCGGGGGGGAGGGGGGGTCGTCTGGCCCAGCTGCCAAGCACCAGTTTTCCGCCACCGCTGCTTGGCTTCGGAGCCCCCTCACCCACTCCTGCCTGGGCGCAGCCACTTTGTGCACTTGCTAAACTCCAGCCAGCAACCCCCACCCACATTCTTAGCACACGAGAGAGTATTCGCTTTCTCAATTAGCCTTTCAGCTCCATGGTTCCCCTGGTAATTAGGCGATACTTTATGCACATTGCTGAAATCTGGGGAAGGTGCTGAGTAACTCAGAGACTAGTTCACTGCCCTCCAGGAGCTAGGGGGTGATGGCGGGGTGGGTTCAGTGGGACCCCACCCAGCAGTTTTGAGATCAAGAGAGTGCACAGTTAAGTCCAGGACCGACAGTGTTGGGATAAGCACGCACAGTAACAGGCTTGTCGAGTCGTGCAGAAAAGTTAATAGCAGGTGATCAGGGCGGTTGGATCGTAAATGGAAAGGTATTTGGGATTTCTCAGCGTTAAACTTTTAAAATGCATTAACACTGGTACCCAGGTTATTCAGTACATGTTATTCAGTCACTACTCTCATGTCTTCCAGAGTTTTTGGCCTTGGGTAGACTAACAAGTTTGAAAGTGATCCCGTACAACCCAGGGTATTAAGACTATTGTATCATTCTCAAGACTTTCTAAAGGAAGCTTGAATTTGAAGTCGAAAATGGTTTCTGAGCAGTATAAGGGTGTTTTGTTGATCTCCTGTAGAAGCATATCAATGTATAGAACCTTGTTTTTCTACTTTATTTAATAAAAAAGGGTCAGTAGCAGTAGAGCTTTGATCTAGATTTGAGTTTTCTCATATGTAAATTGGGGATATTACCTTCCTCAGAAAGGTGTGGGAGAATTAAATGAATGAACTTTTCTCACGTTTGCACTTAGAACAGTAAATGACAATGGTATTTTCTGTTCTTCTGTGTTGTCATTTAGTTTCTTGTATTTTACTGTTATTTTGCTATAAATTTAACTTTGCCCAGTCCTCCCTCATTTTCTCCTCTCAAAAGAACTGGAATAATAACCAACACTTAAATAGCAAAAGTATGTGCCAGATGCTGCTATTATCTTCATGACAAACCCAAGAGGAAAGTCCTGTTATGCTCATTTTGTAACTCAAACCGAGGCACAATAATTTAAGATTATTAGCCCAAGTTCACACAACCACTGAGCATTTGTAGCTGGAATATGAATGCAGGCCAGAATTTGAACAGAATATTTGTTATTGTGTTCATCCAAAACCTGCACTTTCAACTCCTACTTCAGGCAGCTCAGATAATTTACTCTTTGAGTTTAAAAAAAAAAAATCCATGAGACCATTTATTTGTTAGAAAAAAGTGTTCTTATGTGGTGTTTCTAGTGATTTATGAAATGTTTTTGTTGCAGATGAAACAGAATTTAGAAACTTTATTGTTTGGCTTGAAGACCAGAAAATCAGACACTACAAGATTGAAGACAGAGGTAATTTAAGAAACATCCTCAGCAGTGACTGGCCCAAGTTCTTTGAAAAGGTAATGAATTAGAAAGTTAAACAAAAGTAGTATAGAGAGCTTTTCTAAAAATTATATGAAGACAGTTAAGCTTAAAATTACTTTGTTCTTTTAAAATAAGTAAAAATAAAAATGGTCAGCATTAGAAAAGCTGGATTTCAGGGATTTAACTTTATTATGTTTGTCTTTAAAACAAATCATACTACCTTTTGCAAGTTTTCAGTGTTAGAAAGTTTTGTCTGGAAACACTGAGGTTTCTTAAATAAATGGTCACATGTATTCTATAAATGGTAAAGGTGACCAAAATCAGATTTTTTCCTAGGCCAAAAGATAGCGATAACACGCTTATTTTATTAAAGTAAGACACTTAAACGTGCTTGAAAACTAAGATTATTTCTTGTTTGTGGTTCTCTTTAACATACACAGATGTCCATTGTTGTGTACAATATAAATAATCCTGAAAAGTTCTGTGGATATAGCTTATTTTTGTGGCTAAAATAATTTTCCCATTGACTTAGTTTAATTGTAGTAACATTTTTGCAGGAAGGGGAATTTTCAACTTAGAATAAAAATCACATTTTCTAGTATCATTATTTATATTAAACATTTTAATCAGCTATGTTACTTTGAAGAGTAAGGTATTTTCCCTTAAAAATATGAAAATCGACTGAATTTTTATTTGCCACAGCAAAGGGATTCTTAACTTTTGGAATTACTTTCAGATCAGACATTTTGGATATCTTTAATATTGGTAATTTTTTTATTTTCTCTTTAGAATCAAGAGTTTATGAATTAGGGAATTGTGTAAGTTATACACTTGTTCTATGACCATAGGCAAGTTTCGTTAAGCTTTCTGTGTTTCAGTCTTGTCAATAAACAGGATAACAGTGGTTCCTATGTCAGAGCAGTGGTGTGTATTGTTAATGGGTGATATATAGCTATGCTCAGCCCATGGCAAGTGCTATACGCTTTATTTCCCCTGCCTCTGCTACCATTATCACTACGACTGGGTTATTTTCTTTTGCTCTTAAAAAGGTGTTTTGTTTTGAAATTTTGGTATTTTTAAGACCTAGAAATATGTTGTTAGGATTTTATATTTGTTTATATCACATTTCATGACTCATTCATGTGTGCGAGACAACACATAGTTTCACAGAAGGGTATTTGAAGAATAAAAATTTTTCTAATGAAAAACACCTAGAAATGATAGTAAAGTAGGATAACTTAAATATATTGGAACTTACAATCCAAACAGATACTGTCTTTCAAGTCGGTCTCTTTGGAATGATGTCATTGTTTAAAGCATATTCGTAACTTTTGGAATTACTTTCAGATTATGAGACATTTTGGATATCTTTAATATTGGTAATTTTTTATACTTTGAAGGTGAATTTGTTTTTTGCATCATGACCATAGCTTGTGAATGAGGTGTTTTCTTTATAGCAGGGGTATGAAATTTTTGGTTAGAAAATGAGTTACAGCTAAAAAGTACTGATTTATTCATTAGGCCCAAAAGGATATCCAAGGGGAGTTGTAGAAGTTTTGACTAATAGCATTGTTCCTGAAACGAGCGAGATTTTTAGCTCCTAAGAGACCCATTTGAAGGACAATGGTCTCTTGGCTATATAGCTTCTGGCAATCATCTAAAATGCTTGGTTACATTCTGCATGTGTCACGTGGATTACTGTATTCAGTGGGTTTCCATAATATGAAAGCTTGGTTTAGATAATAATTGGTTTATTTGTATATTCTTCTTTTGAAAGCTTTTTGTTTGTTTGTTTTTAAATCATTCCATGTGTTTTCAGACCTGGAATCAGAGTTTAGGTTCAAGTCTTCAATCAAGTTGTGTAACTGTTGGCAAGTGTTAATATCTAGGCCTTTTTTCCTCATCATAAAATAAGGAAGTTATATTAGGTCAGTGGCGCCCTACCTGGAATCTCCAAAAGTAAAAATTTCGAAAAGCATGTGGGAAATACTTCTTTTCCTTAAGTGTTACACGTAAATGTTTCCTTCCTTTGGATTATATAATTACATCAACAATTTAGTAATGTAAATGTTGTTTATATTCTTAGAGATCCAAACTAAGATCTCTTTCAACTCTACCATTTTTTTCGTTCTGTGACATTATAGTAATAATGAAACTAGATTTTTTTTTCTTCACAGTATCTCAAAGATGTTAACTGTCCTTTCAAGATTCAAGATCGACAAGAAGCAATTGACTGGCTTCTTGGTTTAGCTGTTAGACTTGAATATGGAGATAATGGTATGTTTTGTGGGGAATGTGTGTTTTAAAGAGAGGAAGAGGAAAGGGAACAGAAAGAGTGTTTCAAAGTAGGGACTTATGGTTTGACTTTGTCTTCCATTGTTTCACCTCTGGTTCATTATAAGTTTTATACATCCTCATTTTCCTTTTTAACATCTGTTGAAAAGTTTACTTTCATAACCATCCTTCTGTGTCCATTTCTCATCCCCTATAACTCCTAAATTGTCTGGGAAAGACTTTTCTTCAAAAAAGTTTTGTTTTTGGTTTTTATTTTTTTTTTAATCGTAAGACATTAAAAGTAACTATCTTTCATTGGTATTTAGATTTTTCTTTTAGAATTTGGGAATGGTGTTTCCTGGTATTTGTCTTCTCACAAAGTAACATTAAATTGGTAAATTTGCTGTCTTTCACAGTCTGGGCCTTAGCCTTCTGGATTAAATTGTTAAGAGTCCTAGATTGATAGGATTTCAGAGTGTTGGTTGCAGCAAGTAGTTTCACAAGAGACTGAAACATAGATCTAATGCCAATAGGTACTATAGGCCAAAATATGTTTATTTTATATGTTTCATGTTATTTTATTATAGACACTTACAATATTAGAAACTTTACGGGGAGCCTGCATGGCTCAGTAGGGTAAAGCCTCTGCTTTCGGCTCAGGTGGTGATCTTGGGGTCCTGGGATCAAGCCCCGCATCGGGCTCTCTGCTTGGCAGGGAGCCTGCTTCCCCCTCTCTCTGCCTGCCTTTCTGCTACTTGTGAGCTCTGTCTTTCAAATAAATAAAATATTTTTTAAAAATTGGAAACTTTTTAATATTAGTACCTGTAGTTAAATAAATTTCCAGTAAACGTGTGTTTCCTCTCATTAGACTATTTTATTTTGAAAGGCCTGCCAGTGTCTGAATGCAAGATCCAGTTATCTTACCTGCATCTTCTGAGTTTTATGTTGTTCTCTGTTATCTGGCTGTCACTTCCCAGTCCTTTTCATCTTCTGCTTTTGAAGCCTTTTTTTTTTTTTTTAACGTTTATTTTAGAAAGCATGCATATATGCACACAGAGTCAGGGGTGGTGGTGGGGGAACAGAGGGAAAGAACATCAGGCAGACTCTGCTGAGTGTGGAGCCTGAGGCGGGGTTCTACCTCAGGACCATGAGATCATGACTTGAGCTGAACCCCAAGAATCAGATGCATAACCAACTGAACCACCCAAGTGTCCCTTTTGAAGCCTTTTTGATCATTGTCTTCTTTATCCTCCCATTCTGTCACCATCCATCTTTTCCAATATCCATTGTACCTTTTTTTCTTTATTCCCACTGTTAACACCCTGGTTTAGGCTCTTATCATTTTTTGCTGAGATTATTGTAGTATCTTTCAGACTCATCTCCCATTAGTGTCATCCTTTGTTTTCATCCTCATGGCCCACCAGGCTTACTTGTTGAAACAAATGTTTTAGAATGCCACACTTGGCTTTCAAAGAACCTCTTATTATATATTCAGAAACAACATTGCTTTCCCTTTTTCTATGAAAAGAGCTCCAGGTCCTTTGGCCTGGTATTCAAGGCGTTTGATAACTGGCATCTAACCAGTATTCACATACTTGACATCCCAGCCAGACTATAAGAGTGCTGTTTCCTGTTTAAATCTTTTTATCTCTCCTAGATTTCTTTGCTTACACTTTTCCTTAGCCATTATGCCATGTCAGTCTATCTATACACATCTAAATCATATTCATGCTTGTAAGATCCAGCTTAAATGGCACCTAGGGACAGTAATATTTTTTCTCAACTTTCATAGCTCTATGCCTTGTATATCTTTTGTCATTCGTCACTTGCCATTTTGTTCATATGTCTTATTTGCCTCAGTAAATTAAAAAAGCTGATATTCAACTTTTTTTTTCCTATGTAGTACTTCTATCAGTTTCTTACTGATGCTGTAACAAATTACCACAAATTCAGTAACTTAAGACAATTCATTATCTTACAGTTCTGCTTTGGAGGTCAGAAGTCCAACATCTGTCCTACTGGGCTAAAGTCAGTTTGTCTGCAGGGCTGGTTCGTTTTAGAGGCTTTATAGGAAGTTCCATTTCTTTGTCTTTTTCGCATTCTTAAGACTGCCTGCATTCCTTGACTCTGGCCCCGTTATCTCCAGAGTTACAGCATAGCAGCTTCAAATCTCTCTTGTGACTCTGCTTGCATTGTCACATCTTCTCTGACTCTGATCTTCTTGCCCCCTTTATGAGGATGCTGTGATTATATTGAGCCCACCTGGATAATCCAGTATAATCCCCCATTTCAAGGTCCTTAATTTAATCACATCTTTAGAGTCCCTTTTGCCATGTAACATAACATAATCATAGGTTCCAGAAATTGGGATAATGGACATCTTGAGGCTGAGGGGTGGGGAGGCAGGGGACTAGTCATGATTTTACTGCCACAGTTTCAGACATAGTTTCTCAGATACAATAGATGTGTTTATCAACTTTAATAAATGTTTGATGAATATAATGTATGAATGCTTATGTATAC
Organism: Meles meles; assembly: GCF_922984935.1. Taxonomy (NCBI): domain Eukaryota; kingdom Metazoa; phylum Chordata; class Mammalia; order Carnivora; family Mustelidae; genus Meles; species Meles meles. The sequence goes on from NC_060071.1 coordinate 104,245,001, forward strand.
TGATACGGAGCATCAACCAGCTGTTTTCTTGCTGGTTTCTTGACTTAAATTCCAGAAGGCTTATGGCAGAAATCTTAAGGAAAGTTTAAGCTCTTTCTTTACTTTCAGTTTTAGTTTAGAAAGAAAACACTTGCGATTCTCTTTCTTTATAAATAAATGTAATCATAAGCCTTGGTAGCAGCATTAGTTGATTTTTAGGGTCTTCAGCAAAATCTTTATCTATTGTGCTCTGAGTTGGTAGAAACTCTGTTAGTTAATTTGCAACAAAATTTTCTCCAACTTAAAAAAAAAAAAATTTTTTTCTCCAACTTTTCCAAAGTGTTTTTCAGCTATTCCCCCCCCCAAAAAATTATTTTCACATCTCAGTTTATTTTTGTTTTACCCTTCTTTTATTTCACTTGTCCCGTTTTTATAATAGTGCAGTTTAGGTTACATAGGTACCAAGAACAGTAGATGCCATATGATTGTGTGTCCTTGCAGTTAACAGTTGCTCTTAAGTACATTTAAGTACATAATAGTATGGTCTTTTTTAGTGAAAAAAAAACAAAATTGAGTTTGCATCTGAAATATGGTAAATGTTTGATATGGAAAAATTGTAGTTGAGTTTTATTTGAAACTTTAGTTGAATTATAGTTGAAAAGTAAGTAGTATCAAAAGCATATTTAAAGTCTAAACTAGAAAACAAGTTTGTAATTTTTTGGAAAAGGGTTTAAAGTAGTAATCCTGTCCCTTATCAACAGGAGGTGCTATTGTTGTTTTGTTTTACATTAATATGTTGCTTTCTTCTGATGTTTAAGGTATTTAAATTTTTTATTATTTGATGAAACCATTGTGGATTTTTATTATCTTTACCTTAACATTTTTTAAATCCTTTCATTAGCTTTTCAATTAAGGTGATTAAAATCTGAATTAAAATGTTTTTCTTTTAACTTTGACATAATTTCAGACTTACAGAAGTTGCAAAATAGTACAAAGAATTTTCACATTTCCACGTGTTGCAAATGTTAACATTTTACTTCATTTGCCTTATTGTCTATGTACACATGTACACATATGTAACTTTTTTCTCAATCATTTGATAACTTATAAGTGTTCTTTCCCCATTATGTACTTAAATGCACATATCCAGAAAATAAGACACCATCTTACATAATTACAGTACTGATTTGATACTGTTATATATTGTTACAACTCACATTTCACCAGTTGTCTCAATGTTCTCTATAAAAGCAAAAAACAAAAGCAGTCCTGGACCATGTGTTGCATTTAGTTATTATATCTCTTTAGCCTGCTATCATCTGGAACATTTACTCAGTCATTATTTGTGCTTCGTGATGCTGACATTCATTTTGTAGAATGTCTCCCAGTTTGGGTTTGTTTGAGGTTTCTTCATAAGTAGATTCAAGGTTTGTACTTCTGTTAAGAATAACAGAACTAATGTGTTCGTTTAAGTTAGTGATATGCCCTGTTACTGGTCATGTTGTTCTGATCACTTCGATAAGGTTTTTCCCACTGTAAAGTTAATATTTTCCCCTCTGCAATTAATATATATCTTGTGGGGAGATACTGTGAGATGATGTTAGTATGCTTTTGTCTTCAAACTTGAGCCCACACTTTACCTTTAGCTTCCATTTGATTTTTCTTGCCTGAGTCAATTACTATGTGGATGATTGCTAGAGGTGTTTTTCTAGTTTCATCATTTGTTATACATTTATTTGTTGGATTTTTTGCTGTAAAGAGGTGCTTTCTCTTCTCTCCACTATCTCCAGTTTATTTTTATCTAAATTAGTGTAGATATATGGATTCTTCTTTTACTCAGTGGGCACAATGTTTTTTGTTGTTTTGATGTTCACGCTGTTCCACTTTTGGCCAGTGGGAACTCCTTTATGCTATCCCCTGTCTGACTTAAAGTTTGATGCTTTTATTTTCCCTCTTGTTTCACTTAGAAATCGAAGAAGCACTGTAACCAAAGATGGCACCTTGGGCATTAAGTTTAGTAAATTATTATTAAATACGTATATTTATAAAGTCTTTTTAAGTTTTATTAGGTACTTCTCAAGTGAAAGTAATAAAAGTTGCCTTTGGAATTCTGAGTTTCAGGTCTCTATATGATTAATTTAGGTTTATTTTTGATGATGGTGTATTTGAAGTGCTGATTTTTTTTTAGAAGACAAGGTTTTTGGATTCCATATATGGCATTCAAAAAATTTGGAAAAAAACTTTTTAGGAAGTCTGTATTTAATCTCTTGTAATCTCTACCTGCTTTCCTTCCGTTTTTCTACCCCTGCCAAGTTTCTGAGCAAACTGTAAGTGCACACCCTCTCTTCTCAAATGTAGATGGTGTTTGAAATGTCATAACTTTTAGGCCCTATAGCTCAGGGGTTAGAGCACTGGTCTTGTGAAATGTCTTAGTTTTAGAAATGTTAATGAAGAGATATTTGTATAGATATTTCAGTAATCATTTTAGCTTAATCAGAAAGCTACAATCACATTGCCTTCTAATGGATTTTTTTATAGCATAAAAATAACTTTGGGTGAGTTATCTTACCCTTATAATCAGTTTGACTCAGTTAAATTCAGTAAATAAGCAATGTTTATTTTACCTTAAGGTACAGTTCTACAAACTGTGTTTTTGCCTATGTTTACAGCTGAAAAATACAAGGACTTGGTACCTGACAACACAAAAAATGCTGACAATGCAGCTAAAAATACAGAGCCATTGATCAATTTGGATGGTAAGTATGTAAGTGCATATCATCAACATTTTGGTCCCTTACATGTTTTTTATTTCCTAGAATGAGGAAGGCTGGGCTGACTTGGTTTTAGTAAATTAGGAATACTTTATGTTGATGTTTTAATTTCTGTTGTTTTTGTTATCATTTACAGTATGTTTTCTCCCTCCTCTTACAGATGAATATCTGAATGTTAGAATGCTATTCTTTGATTTCTTCATACTGATTTGGGGGTCTGATTTGTATTTAATCATGGTGGTGATTATTTGCCTTCCTGGATGCGTAAAATATTTTTTCTAATCTAATGACATGAGACAAGTGGTAAAATTTGTCATCTTCATTTCCAGATACTTTAAAGTATTCTCTTTTTAAAAGTATAAAGATTCTATTATAATAATTTAAGTATTCTTTCATGATAGATTGATTGGGACTTAGAATTTACAAGTTACTGTCATGGATTAAGAAGCTCCTTACCCTTATGAATTAGTATGCTGCTTAGACAGACTACAGCTGCTTAGAGAATAGGTTTTGGGAAAATTGTCCACTGAGGGGATCTAGTTTAAAATTAATAGCTTTGGGAAGAAATACTACTTAGAAGTGCCATGTAAATGTGCCTTGCAGAAAAAGTTACAGCACAATCCTAACGTGAGTTAACTTGGTAATTTATTGGTTTGGTCAATGTGGCTGATCCATAGGGAACCCATTGACCTCATCAGTTTACCTAACACTGCTCTTAGCAGCAGCGGTTTTAAAAATGAAGAGGTTTTTTTTTGTTGTTATTGGAAAATTAAAAATTTTTTGTAAGTTTATATGCTTATATATATATGTTTATAATTACATGCTTGCAGAGCTGTAAGTTTCCATTTTTAATCTTTTATAGTAAATAATCCTGATTTTAAGGCTGGTGTAATGGCTTTGGCTAACCTTCTTCAGATTCAGCGTCATGATGATTACCTGGTAATGCTTAAGGTTAGTTTCATATTCTTGATTCTTGACAGAAATTCTGTATGGAGAAGAAAAACCCCATTTTCTAAAAATTACCTATGTTTGACATATAGATAAATGACTAAATGGCCAGAATGTGGAGGAATGTGGTACTTAAAGCAGATTTCATGATTTCGTCTGTTTAGATTATCTAATAACAACTAATACCAAAGTGTGTTCACTTTGTGCCTGCTACTGTGCTCAGTCCTTGGCAAAGAGGATTTCATTCCCAACAATCCCGGAGGTAGTGGAGGTAGATGCTGGTATCCTTTCATTTTAATACGAAGAAATTGAAACCTAAAGAGGATAGATAATGTCCAAGATGACACAGAAAATGAGAGAGCCAGAATTTTAATCTAGGCACTCTGACCATATGGTCTGTTCTTTTTCCTGTATGTCCCTACTTCTATTTAGTCAGTCCTTTTAAAGATTTGTGATCTATATTAACTAAGATAATAGAAAATGCTAAATGAGTCATGGTAGATTTGGTCAAAAATACATACCCCAGGATGCCTGGGTGGCTCAGTTCATTGGGCAACTGCCTTAAGCTCAGGTCATGATCCTGGAGTGTTGGGGTCAAGTCCCACATTGGGCTCCCCAGCTCCATGGGGAGTCTGCTTCTCCCTCTGACCTTCTCCCCTCTCATGCTCGCTCGCTCTCTCTCAAATAAATAAAATATTTAAAGAAAAAAAAACATACCCCAGAATCTCTTTGAGGACTGAATGTTTTTCTTTTCCTAGTGCCCCATCCTGTGTAGGGCACTCAGTTCATATCTGTACTTCAGGGAACCCAATGATCTGAAAGAGGTCTCTTGTTTCTGAATGGAAGAATATACTCGTACTTCAGAGGATTATGTCACATAACTTTGACAGTATGGGCCAGTATGGAGGGACAGGAGTAGTATTTAAGATACTTAAGATTCCAGACTTGGCAATTATTATAGAAATTATTACTGATTTTATGAGAAATTGATGAGCATTTGACTATACCTTATACATGTTAAGTTACCTTAATCTACTTTGCAGTAAATTTTATAGTTAAATTCCATTTTACCCACAAGAGATTAGCCGTAACTTATTCTACTTTTTAGAATTGTATGTACTAAGTGATAGTTGTAACAAGAGGAAAAACTATTTCTAGATTATTATAATTCTCTATACTGAATCTGCATGTTAACTCAGATTTTCTCAACTCATATTGGATGCCAAGAGACAAAAAGTTGGGTTGCGTGGCTGACTTAGTAGAGCATGTGATTCTTGATCTCAGGGTCATGCATTTTGAGCCCCACTTGGGTATAGAGATTACTTAAATGAATAAATAAATTAAAACTTCAAAAAATGAGATAAATTGTTTTTATTGAAATTTAGCTCTTTCAAGGTTTCATTCTTTACTCAGGAATCACGTAAATTGCTTTGGAACAGTTGTACACTGGTCATGTCACCTTTAATCATAAACTGAGTGAGAAGACAAATAGACTAGCATACTTGGGGTGTTTTTGTTAGACTTTTAAAAAACCCAAAGGGGAAAGGTATAAATCAATAATCAAAAGCTTTATAAAATTGTAAGCTGCATGAAGCATTCAGACAATCCATGACAAGATGGAAACCCTCTTGATGGATTTGCCACATCATTGACTACTCTGCAACTGGACTGATTAATAAATTTGTGACTCCTATTAAAGACTGGTATAATGGCTTTTAAATGTAGCATTTGGCTTGTTATATTAGTAAGTTTTCAAGTTTCTACCCTTCAGTTATAATTGTTATCCACTAATTAAAATTCCATTTTAAAAAACCTTAGTTTTTGAGTGTTTGTAGGTACATGAATGCACTGTGTCTGCCATAATAAAACCCCTTGGTGATGAAGAAAAAAGTGTCGTATGAGGGAACTGAAAACATTTTACTATAATTAAGGGAACAAAAATCACGGGCAGCGTATATGATATGCTACCCTTTGTGTCAGGAGTTTGCGTGTATGTACACATTTATGCTTGAGCATACTTGTAAATACAATAGAATCCTTGTAAGGATACACAGTAATCTGGTTCCAGTGATTGTCTAGAGGGATGGTTGAGGCTTGGGTAAGGAGACCCCACTTTGTTTTTAAACCACATATCCTTTGTTACAATTTTTCATGCATATAAATTACCTATTCCAAAAAATGCTTTTTATTTGTTGGGAGCATCTTTCCACATTATGAAGTATTAAAATGAAAACTTTCATTCTGTCAGGTTTTTTTTTTTTAATATTTTATTTATTTGACAGAAATCACAACTAGGCAGAGAGGCAGGCAGAGAGAGAGGAGGAAGCAGGCTCCCTGCAGAGCAGAGAGTCCCATGCAGCGCTCGATCCCAGGACCCTGGGATCATGACCTGAGCCGAAGGCAGAGCCTTTAACCCACTGAGCCACCCAGGCGCCCCAGCAGTTTTGTTTTTATTGGCTGATTTTGTTAATGAACTGGGTAATTCTAACTTCATCAAATTGGGTATCCTTAGTCTGTAGATTCAGAGCAGAAAAGGTGAACAGCCAGTTAAAAATAAAAACTACTTCGGGGGTGGGAGGTTGGGGGGAACCAGGTGGTGGGTAATAGGGAGGGCACGTATTGCATGGAGCACTGGGTGTTGTGCAAAAACAATGAATACTGTTACACTGAAAAAAAAATAAATTAATTAAAACATTTAAAAAAAAAAAACTACTTTTGCATTTCTTAGGCGATTCGCATTTTGGTGCAGGAGCGCCTGACACAGGATGCAGTTGCTAAAGCAAATCAAACGAAAGAGGTATGCGTTATTTTTTCCAATAAATTTTAAATTAATTATTAATGAAAGTTTCTTCTGGTATTGTCATGAGTTTAAGTTTTGTATATATCTGCTTAAGATAACCATTCTTTGTTAGAACTGCCTGGAGAAATGGTAGCTTATTTCAGTGGGATTGAATTTGGTTCTTAAGCAAATTACAGCCATTATTGAGTGAAAAATAAACTTATTTCATACTTTAAAGCAGTTATTGGTAGTATACCCACAGTCTACCAGCACAAACCATTGCACGTGCCCAGTTGTTTATTTTAAGAGTGTTTACCTTGCAAAATTTACTGGGTTATTTTGATTAGTTGCTGGAAAACAGAACACGCGTTATCTTTATTAATTTCCTTCTTTTGACCTAAATCCTGTCCTTTCTCTTTTGTTTCTTCAGAGAAATCTGTTCTCATTTTATTCAAATTTCTTAGCATCACTTATGAGAAAGTAATTTACCTAAGGCCACCTAGTTGGTAAGTGGTCGAGCTCAGGCAGTCTGATTGAAGATCCAGCGCTCTTTTGGTAGTTAGGGACAAAGATCTGTGTGTGAAGGCCTACATGAGTTAGTTGACCAGCCCAGGTGAAGGGGTAGGGACATAGAGGCTATTATTAGAGTGTAAGTTCCTGGTTACAGGTGACTGCACCTGTCATTTCTCAGTCCTACTTTGTAGGCTAAGGAAACCATACACCTTAACTATTTTTCCTGAATTCTGCAATATTCTAGATGAAGTGCACTAGAAATTCAAATTCCCCCTGAAGTCTCACTGACTGGACTGTGCAGACACATGTCCTTAGGGATTAGCAGCAACATCTGCAGTTGTCTGATAATGCTTTTTTACTGTGCATAGATACTGCGATGAATATCTTGGACACAAGGGACAGTCTAGATTCTGGTCCTTTTTTGTCTCTCCTAATTCCCCAATGTCTTTTGTCCTCCGATCCCATATTTAGCAAGGCCCAGCAGTGTGAAAAGGTTTTTAATGCCAGGGCAGTGTAGTTCCCCCTAAAAAAACACTTTGTTTTAAAGGCTCTTACTGCATTTTAATTATGTATGGATTAGGCCACTGGAAATTGGATTAAAGATCAGCTTCTTTCACCCACACTGTAGAACAGACAGTAAATTGTTCTGGCATAATAAAATCATTCGTGCATTCGTTGATGCAGCAAAACTATGCCTTTGGTTTGAAGGCAGTGCAAATAAGGGCATAGCCAGATCTTTTTGCTTTTGTTTGGAAAGTAAAATTTTCAGTGCTTTTGGTCTTAGGTTAGTGTCCCCTCAAGGTACCATGCAAAATAGTAATATAGAGGAGAAGTTCTTAACAGTGAATGTTCTTGTTTATAACCGTAACTAGCTTTTGGGGCATTTGGTCAAGATCTTTAGGGCAGCTGTTCCTTGGTCTCTTGGCAAATAAAATGAAAACAAGACTGACATAGAAAGCCACTCGGTGCAATTGTACTTGTTAGTTTTGCTTGCTGAATTTACATGCCTGTTTATTTCTTCACTTATATAATGTATTATTTTAAAGTAGTTGGAGTATAGGTAGGTTTGCATTAATAGGCAAGAATCGAGTAGTGACAGCTTAGCATTTTATAACATTGAAAGTATAGATTTTATATAGTATGATCAGCAGAGTTTGGACTGCCTGTTCTTGCTACTGTGAACTCCACAGAGTTCAGCATTATGGTTGTTGTCTTTGGCATAACTCTGTAGAGGTACTGATGGGTTAACTAAATGGTTAGAGTCTGCTCATTTTCCTTGATTTCAGAGTAATTTCCAAAGAACTCTAGGTACTAATCTGGTAATCATCATGCTAACTGAAAGAAAAGTAATACATATTTTAGATTTTGTATAAAGACAAATTAATGTGCTCAAAAATATTAAAAGTAATCCTATCCCATTTGCCCTGTACTCTGCTGCTTACTGGAGCTAAAACAGGACAGCAGCAGCCCTGTTCATCTGTCCTTCCACAGCAGCAGTGACAGAGCGGAGCTGTGAAAGGAACGACTGCTTTATATGCCTAGTCTTACAGGAGGGAATGGGGGATGGAACTAGCTTCCCACTACACGCAGAGGCCATTCTTTCACTCCTCAAAAGGCAAATTGAGAGAACATTCTACACCCCACTTGCCACTGCAGCTAAAAGGGTTAACAGAAGAGCTAGCTGATTATCAGTTACAGATGAGAAAAGAACATGATTCTTAACTGTAAAGTTTCATTTTGTCCTTTTCTTTTTTAAGGGCTTGCCTGTTGCTTTAGACAAACATATTCTTGGTTTTGACACAGGAGGTGAGTGATTTTGTTTGAACTCAAACTATTTTTAGAGACTAGCTGAATATTTGGGGGAGAAATGGGCAAGTAAATGGTCTTGAATACTGATTAATGCAGTTTTCTTATAAAATAGATGCAGTTCTTAATGAAGCTGCTCAAATTCTGCGATTGCTGCATATAGAAGAGCTCAGAGAGCTACAGACAAAAATTAATGAAGCCATAGTAGCTGTTCAGGCAATTATTGCTGATCCAAAGACAGACCACAGACTGGGGAAAGTTGGAAGATGAACGTTTTAGGATTTCAGCTTCTCACCTACTTAGTACAATTGGGAACCATGTATGCTCTGGCATGTGTTTGGAAATCAAATGTCACATTTTCAAGGGAAGAATCCTAGAAATTTGACTATGTTCTCGAGATTTACCATCATTGCTTTTTCTTTAATAAAGTTCAGGAAAGTGGATTTTTTTTTTGACTGCTATGTTTCTGTGTCTATATAATTAATCATCTCTTTTGTGGTTAAGGTACATGCCAACCCCCAGCTTTGTTATATAGACAATACAGATCCTCAAGTCATAGGAAAACTTAAAATATTTTATTGGAGTAATCTAGAAAATTTGAGAATTGTTACATCTTTGGTATTTAAAAATGTAGTAACTTCTGTGGGTAACTATAGAGGGACTTAAAGGATCATTAGATACAAATTGAAACATTCTAGCACCTTTTAATATAAATAGAAATGCAGTGATGCAGAGGTAAAAAAACAAAAACAAAACAAAACAAAAAAAAAAAACAACTTTTGCTGGGAAACTATAAGTTGTTTTTTTCCCCACCAGTTCTGCGTAGCCTTCTCTAGATCAAGGCTTATAATCCTTGGGATTGTATCTTTAATCTGATCATCCTACTTTAATTACTTGGCCAGGAAGAATCCTTAGCAAAAATTAGATTTAGGGTTTTAACATATTCTTACTGGCTCTTTGTTGAATGCATTTGACCTTTTAAATATGATAGAAATGTTTATTAAAAAATTGCTTAATAAGCAATAATTAAAATTGTTACTTTTTAAAACCTGTAGTAACTTTTGTTTTTCAAAATACAGTAGCAAAGATTGAGGTATAAACTTTTCACAAGATAGTCTTTTTGTACTGAAAGTGTTCAACTTGTAAGTCCAATTCCTTTTTCCACTTTCTTCACCTTTGCAGTAAATGTTCTTTAGGGTCCAGATTCTGATTGTAAACTCCAAGTCCTTTATGAGGCCATGTTTACTTTCTTCCTGTGAGTAGAGGTGAAAGGAACAGTGGGTGAATATTGTATAATCCTGTTGCCACAGCAGTATTTTAAAGAGGAAATATCCTAATAGGCGGATCTTTTTTGTGTATGGTCAAGCTAGGTGGACTTAGGGGTGAACAGTCTTTACTACCCTGTGTATGGCCATTAACTTTCCCATTCAAAGTGGCCCTCAGTGGTGTCAGTGGCAGCAGCCGTATTTGAGCCAAGGGTAGTCGGCTGTCAGATACATCGTTCTCTACCCTGCTGGTCCAAAGGAGCAGCCTGAGCATTTTATTTACCTGCTGGGCAGTAGGGGTAGACTGCAGTTATCCCGTAGAGATGAGACCGCTGCTCTGGGAGATACTCATCAGTAAACTGGCCGCTGTCTCTATTTACAGATATAACACCATCCCTGGTAACAGAAAGGAAGAGTGAATTTGTGGGATAGAGAAAAAGTTACTTTCAGTAGAGAATCTCTGCTAGCCAGCATTCTAGAATATCTTTTTAATTTAACCAAGTGTGCTTTGACTCCTTTAAATTTGAAGATCTTCCTCTATCAGTGGTTCTCAAAGTGGTCCCCAGACCAGCCTCATCTGGAAATTTGCTAAAAATACAAATTCTTGGGCCCTAATTCAGACCTCCTGAATCAGGAATTATGGGATGGGACCTGGCAATCTCTTAACAATCCTTTGGAGTGATTCTGAAGCTATCCTAAATTTTAAGAACCACTGGTATAAATCAGTGCTTCTCAGCTCTTGACAAATTACTCGAAGAGCTATTAAAATACTGATGCCTGGGCCTCCTGTCAGACCAGTTAAATCAAGACTGCAAAGGATGGGGTAGAAAGGCTTAGACATCTAGATATGTTTTTAATATCCCTCCTTGGAGAACTAGTCTAAATTACAGTACCTTTCCTTCTCCCTGGTGGACAACTAATATGTCCATAATGTCATTTTCTAAAAATCAATTTAAATCATACAGCTAATATACCTCATGGTCCCACTTAAGTATGGTCTTTTATTCTCTGAAGATCAGATTTAGATTAATGCATTTCCTTTCTTAGATAGTTTAGTATCATCTCTGCCATTTTTAAGCAACCTGTGAGCAATACCATTATGATTTTAAAAGCAGTAACACTTGAACAATGTTATCTACTAATTAAGAGATAATGAAAACTTCAGTGGAGAGTTTAATTACTAAAGTCATTAGAGACATTAGGTAAAATGCTACTAATGGTGGTATGTCTTCCAGACTAGGTTGCCTTTTCAGGCTTGGCCAGGGTGTGTCAGGCTCACCTCCTCCAGTCTGTGTGGTAGAAGTGATCTGCGTAGCTAACAATACTGAAGGGGTAGTTGAGGTTGTTCTGAATAACGCGCCGTCCAGTCCCATCAGGAAGTGTACACTCCAGTTTTTTGGTTCCTTTTAAAACATCAGAGAGGGAAAATGAGATCCTTTCATACCATGAGAAAGAAAATTTTTTGCCAAAAATAACTGTGGCAGGTAGAGGCCTTCCAAAAGGAAACAAAGGTAGAATAGGAAGTAAGACATTTTATTCCCAATGCAGTGATACAAATTAGAAACTAAAATTTTCCTTTCTATTACCAGTCTTCAGTTTGTTTAATAGCATTCTAGTTTTTAGAATTTAGACTCTTGATCCTTTCTTGGAAGAGAGGATTGCATTTTTTTCTCCCAAAGTAGGACATTAGACATAAACTTTGTTCTATTTAAAGTCTCACCTTATAAATTATTGTAAACATAGTATCTAGATAAATACTTGCCCTTTATAAGCAATGTATAATGCCTTTTAACTAAAATCCTTAAATATTTTTTAAAGACCTCTTATTTCCAGATAGGAATTAAAAGTGGCTAAAATGGTTACATGGCTCATGTTTTTCAGTGTGAAGGAAGCAGTCTTCAAAATTTTGTAAACTTAAACAAGTTTCTTATGGAACCTGGCTTTAAATTTCAAAGTTTTTAAAAATGTAACTCGTCTACATTATAATTCTTTTCGTTAGATTATAAGCTCTTTAAGAATGAACCTTTTCATATTCTTTAGCATGAAAGTAGACATACAGCATTTTTTCAAATTGCTCTAATAAGGAAATCACACTACAGAAAGAGAGAACTTGGGTACTGGCAACCCAGACTTACTACTGAAGGCCATGCTGCCACATCACTTTCCAAATGTCCTCACCATGATAGCCTATTGACTGGTAAGTATCTGGTAAGGCAACAGATACTTTAAAATGTTCTAATACTGGCAAAAAAAGAGAAAACTTTGTTCAGTTATCTAAGTTTGTCAGTTTCAGCAGTAAGTAAAATTTCTTTTTACTTTAAAAACTAGGCCAGGTGTTTGTGGGCAAGCATTACAAAAATGAGTTGGACATAGTACTAGCCCTCAAATTACCACCTAAGTCACAGACCACCACCACCCCCAAACCCCAGGAAGATTATAAATACCAATACAAAATGTTCTTTAACGGTATATATACCAACTAAAGGAGTAGATTCTGTGCTGTACTGTTAAAAATTTAAGCCAGAAGTTCTATGTGATGGGATCTGGCTTTGCTGTAAACTCTGAGGTAGAGAGCGGCTCCCAGGGTAAGGGAGCGTGGTGTGTTCGCTGCCATCAGTAATACCTGCGTCTGCCCAGCAGAGCAGTTTGGAGAAGGGGTCAAAGGTTAAACCGTTAGGTAGTCCAATGTCTTTATTCACCAGAATTCTTCTGTTTTCTCCTTCTAAAGAAGATGTTTCAATTTTAGGAGCCTCTCGATTCCAGTCTGTCCAGTACAAGTTGCTATGGGATAAATTAAATACAGTGAAAATGCAGTCTAAGAAATAAGTGTCGGTCTCTGAGTTTTGGTTACTTCTACCATTTAATGAAGATAAACCTAGGATTTCAACACTAGGGTTTCCTAATGCATTGCTAAAGGAGACCCACCCCATTCCAGGTTAAGTGTGAGGGAGCCTGGCCAGATCATCTGATCAGCATCAGCCCCTATTCCCCTCTCACATACTCTCTGAATTCTCTATGTATTGTACCGCAGTCTTAATAATTTCCTAGTTTATTCATTAGTTTACTTGCTTTAGAGTATGAGCTCCATGAAAGAACAGACCGTGTCTACACCTAGTAGATCCTATGTAAATATGGTTAAATTCATGCATTGGAGCTTTTATATTCTTGTTCTGACCCTCTCCACAAGGCATTTAAAATCCATGGGCTTCAAAATAGGATCTATAGGTAGCAGGAGAATAGGGAAGCCCAGCTGACCCTCGGATTGGATCCACAGCAATGGCTCGAGGATTCACCAGGTCCGTGTGGAAGAGGGCTTGGCGCTCGGAGCCATCCAGCCTGGCTCTCTCTATCTTGTCCAGGCCACTGTCCGTCCAGTACATTGTTCTACGGAAGTGGTCGATGGCAAGTCCTTCTGGGCTTATCAGACCTGGAAATAGAACAATGGCAGGACTGGAGCATTTGCAGGTATGAAAAGGGAACCTGAAGCAGGGAGATCTACTAGGTTTGAAAAGTTTAAAAAAGAAAGTCCTGAGAGGCGCTCAGTTGCAAGCAGCAGGTTAACAGAGGAACTTGTTCTACCTCTTATTCTCCTCTAGACTGATACACCCACTGGCCCGATGGCACCAGGCATATGCAGCTTTGGCCACCCTGAGTTCCCACTGTGAGCTCTTTCTGTTGGGAGCCCTATTTCTCAGCAGGCTCAGAGTAAGAATCACCTTCTGATTTCTTGCATATGAATGTGTGTTTACAAAGGGACTGGTATGGTACCACTCAGTGAAGCAACTTGTATGGCACTGGTTTTTTTTGCACTTAGTAGAGTCAAATGAAATACAAATTGTCTTCTGGATAAAGTTGCTGACCTGAGTTGATGATCGTCTCAGGCTCTGCTCCTGGTTCCAGACTGGCACGGCTGATTGTCCGTCCAGCAACATCTGTCCAGTACACCATCCTCTCGCGGCAGTCATAGTCAATTCCCACAACTATGGAGCCCTTTGTGGACCAAAACATGAAAGTGGAAGAATTAGGAGCTTTTGCATTTCCCTGGAGTTTGCTCTCAGCAGCTGCACGCATGGCTGTAGGGAATACCCCGTAATGTAGTCTTCTGGGCAGCTAATAAGCAGCATGGTTACACAAGTGGGCTTGGAGGCTGACTTCTGGGGGCCCAGCCAGGCTTGGCCACTGACTAGGTGTGTGACTTAATTTCTCTATGCCTGGATTTGTTCACTTGCAAAATGCAGATAGCAGTACCTACTTCATAGTGCTGCTTTAAAAATGAATACTGTAGATTCCTGTACAGTGTCCTGATCGGTCTTTAGTCTCCAGCAAGTGCTTAATAAACGCTGTTACTGCCAGCGGTAATAAAACGACTTCATGAAAAAAAAAAAATCAGCCCCTTTAATGATTAAAGGACAAATGTTAGGCTCAGCAAATTAAGTTCTTAATGTTTTACTGGGCAAAAAAAAATCTGTTATTCCTTCCAAATGGTATCAGCACTCTTGAAACAGTCTTTCCAAAATTCACCAACATTTGATGACAAAAATCTACTCCCCCTTCCCCTGTGGATATGATCTTCTCCCTGAAGCATAATCCCCTTACCCCATCTCTGCTTCCTTACTATGAAGCAAACGGGTTGTATGCTTATGTAAAAGAAAGTCTCCAGTTGGGTGGGTTAAGAAACTGAAGACTGGTGGTCACCAAACCTCTGGCTAGGGAGATCTTTCCTCCTTTATTGCTAAATAAAAGCAGTCTTCTTTTTCAAATGCTTAGTCTGTGATACTTCTTTGCAGAACTGCACAGTACTTGCTTCATACAATTTCCAACTCCCGACTCCTGGTCTGAGAAACTAAACAGATGTGCAAAGCCAACATCTAGGGGCCATCTGGCTGTCCCTGAGGTCACACCGGTTCCTGGCTTGCCTAACAGAGCCTCCTGGGGTGGCTGGACATGTTTCTGGGAGAGGAATCAATATAAAAAACACTGAACAAAGCAGGACTTGGCTCCTGTGAAAAAGTAGGCAGTTTATACGTAATAATCTGAAGGTCAAGTGTGTTTTACTTGAAAAGTAAAAGTCCTCTGTGTCAGTCAGGAGTGCACATCCATGTCGGCTTCCATTGACCTAGGGAATCATGGGATCTGTTTAAAGCCATGTATTGATTACAGAGTTTCTTGGAAGAATAAGTTATTTTAAATAAATTTCCCCAAGACATGCTTACAGCCCATGTTACATTCTGTCAGTTCCACCACCCTAGGAGAGGCAAGTTCAGAAATGGCGCACAGCTGTTAGACTTGGTGGATAGTTAGACTGAGGTGTTGGCAATTTCTCAGTTTTCTACATCTTTTAGAGAAACTTGCACAGGAACATGCCCGTGTTTGCCAGCACAACTACAAAACCTAAATCTTCAGGAAAAACACATCTTCCTCTGAATACTGGCTGCTTCTAAACTTTTTTTGGAATCCGGAAAAAAAAGTTTGTTCCAGAAGTAAAGGCAAACATGGACATTATACTGTTCTGTACCCCAGAAGAGCAAGTACCTGCTGCATGAGGTTTAGAAATGGAATCAGATGGCTTCCCTTTATAAGTGGCAGTGCCTTTTTGGTGAACTCCCTTCTCTTTTCTCCATTTTAGAGAAGAAATCGCTCCTCCAAAATGGAGTGCTTTGACAGTAGGGAGGTTGCTGGCGCAGGAAGCAACAGGCATCTAGGGAAAGCTCCTTTCCCAGCCCTCTGCCCAGAGCTGCTGTGAAGGAGTTAAGAGACTGATCCACAGAACCAGAGGCAGTCATTAATTTATTTCCACTTGGGATTCTCAACTAACCACAGAAACCACACCTTTTAGGTGGTCTTCCTGGACCCTCTGGAGAGGTCTGGCATGGAGAGGACCTGGGGACTTGGGTCAAGGTTCTGTCAATTTTGTCTTGACTCGTCATACTGCCTCAGTATCCTGACAAATCTCAAACTCCCTCTCCCTGTATCTGAAACCCCATAAACCACCAGAGAAAGCCTGGGCCAGTGAGATGTGACTCCCAGCAACAGTGCCCCCACATCCTGTGAGAGCAGTGTCAGACCCATGACAGTGTCGGACTACAGCCCAGACACCCTCCAAGACCTCCCTCTACCTCTGGCCCTTGCCATGATTTGAAAGCCCTGTGCAGTCCCGCCCCCCCACAGCCCAAATCCACTTACATGCAGTGACAGCAGGGTCTTGGCCATGTCCTTCTGAAGCCTGGTACCGTTGAGGGGCAAGTGACCGATCTGCTGGCCCTGGGCATAGAGCAGGAAGGTGCCCACAGATGGAGGGGTCACGTCAGGCCGGGGCACAGGCCGGACGGTGGGCGGAGCAACCGTGGGGATACCTGCCATGGCAAAGAGCAGGAGGGTATAAAGACAGGATGGGAAACAAGGATAGGTGGGGAGGGGGAAGAAGTTACTTTCCACATAGCAGAATCTCCAAAAACATCAAAAGGTTTTTACCCTAGACAGATGTGTTCCAGATGTTCCTTAAAAGAAATTCTAATTTCTAGGCTCTCCACCCCCCCAAAGATTATGTAAAAACACTGCCAGTTACTAGGGAGGAAGACAACAAAACATTTCCCTCAGAACAAAGCAAGAGGGTTTTTTTTCCTTTTTAAGGAAAGAAACTAGCCAGTACTGTGTCCGCTTTTCTTTGGGCCCCCAGGATGACACGTGTCTCCTTTCACCCCGGGCTGGGGAGGAGGAGTAATTGCATGTTGAACAGAGTTCCAGATGTTCTCACTACAGAAACTGCTAATGACAAAACCAAACACGAAATCCAAATTGGGATCTCGGGTAGACCAGATTGTAAATCAACACAGTGTATTAGTGACATCTTTCACTGGACCTGGTGACCCCCTGGCTCCCCAACCCTCACCCACAGCTGGCAGTTGGCCTCCAGCAAACCCTCCGAGCGGTGTGCTGAATTGGGGCAGTCCCCGGGTGCTTACAGGCAGGGGTGGTGCCTGGCTGCGAGCGGGTGCCCTGCACTTCTCTGCCGTCTTTGTCCACACACCAGCAGAAGTCACTCTTCCCGTGGCACTGCAGGGGCATGAAGTGGCCCAGGTCATCACACTGGGGCACATACTGGTCATCCCTGGGCGTGCCACCATAGTGCTCCAGCAGGTTTTCCCTCCAGCGCTCACAGACGGTCCGGGGCCTCTGCGTGGGCTCTGAGCAGATGGGGACAAAAAGCCTTTGATGGTGAGCCAAGGACGGAATACAGCATGTAGCTGAAGATCCCCACACCTGGCCTCCCTCCTCCTAGTGTCCGCCAACAAGGCCTCGGCCAAGCCCCTGGACACTGGACTGCAGCAGTCAAGTGTCCTAAGAAGCTCTCCACAGGAATCCAGAGAAGGAAAGTTCCTGGGCCAAGAGGATTTGTCATCAAGGCCAGCCACATCAGTAGAGGGCCAGAGGAGGAAAGATCAGGGCTGCAGGGCATGCTTAGGCCGGGAGAGGTTCGTGGGGACTACTCCGCCTGGGCCCAGGGCCTCTGCTAACAGAGCACTTGGTGGGAACCCTCCTCAGGGACTCAGTGGCCCATGTGATATTTCAAGGTAATATTTACTCTTTCCCAATTGGTTCAAGCTCCAGGACCCACACCCAAGAAGGCAATCTTGAGACTGGTCATGTGTCTTAGAAACTATCCCTGAGTTTCTCCCTATGTGGCCCTCGTGTCTGCTCTTTGGAAAACTATATGGAGTAAGACTTGCTGCCGTTAGCACTGGTGAACACAGCAGACAAGGGGGCCAACAGCTCCCTGCTGACTGTTAGACACTCCAGTTCCTGGAAGCCCTTTGGCTCAGAGCTGAACCTTTTTTCCAGTAGGTTCCGGCTTCCCGCCATATATCTCTGCCCCCTCCCATCTCCAGCATCCTCCGCTCTCTGCTGCCCCCTCAGCTCACCACCAGGCTTAACCTGTGAACCCTTGCAGAGCAGTTTCTCTAGCTGATTTCTCCCAGCCTTGCTTCCACATGGCTGTCACTCTGTCACAAACATGGCGATTCTCAGCGGCAGGATGTTTATATAACTCGTCCACCCATCTAGCATAGGCTCATCTAAAGGAACTCAAATAGAAGGCGCTTCTCCTTTAATTCGTGCAACTGAAAGCCTGTGGTCTGTAGAACCATACAGCCAAGTACCTATTTGATACTACCACCTGGATGTGTAACATACATCTCAGAACAAAAACAAACACAGGGTGCCTGGTTTCCACCATCAACACTGCCCTACACAACTCTCCCTTAGACATTTCCCTATCAGTCAACAGCACCTCCACTTTCCATTATCCAAACCCAATCATCCTTGACGCCTTTCTCATTCTCCACATCTGATAGGTCAGAAAATGTCAGCTGTCCCTTCAAAATACATTCAGAAAATCTCTGATCTCTCCACATCTACCCCTATGATCCTGGTCCAAGCCCCATGGTCTCCCGTTAGGATAAGTACCAAAGCTTTCATACTTATGTGGCCTACCCTCTCCTTCCTGCCTCCCAGTGTAAACTACCAGCAGCCAGGAAGAGAGTCCCTTTCAAACATAGTGATTTCATGGATGTCAAAACCTCCAATGGCTTCAAAGAACAAAGTTGGAAACATTACACTTTGGTTCTAGTACCAAAGTGCACCTCTAGGAAAGCGGGAGGGTGGTGAGTAAAATCCTCAGAGCTCAAAGCCGACCAATTCAACTACAAGACTCACTGGATTTGGGGGACGTGGATGTTCTTCAGGTCGTCTCTATAGCTTATGACCCATGGGAAGCCAAGCTCTTTTTAAGACCTCATGGAGAAGGACAGTCTCTCGCTTCCTCCCCCAGAGGTGTCTCTAAAGACCCCAGACGGAGAAATATCACTTCCTCAAAAACTAGCTATCCACCTCATACTGGGATTCCCTGCAGAAGTTCCCAACACTGCCCCAGGCCCACTTTGCAAACTCAAAGGGGACATTCTTGTTCAGGGGACCAGCCAATGAGGCAAAGCTCACTGGAATGCAGACACAGTACACCCAGCCTCTGGGAAATGGGCACCTCACATCATTGATAATGTGTGCCTTCCTCTCGTTCTTTACTATTTGAAGCTCCTTCTTAATTCACCAGTTTTCTTTTCTATTCTGTTTTTGGTTGGCAGAGTTTTAAATATTTTGAAATCTTGGACACAGAATGTTTTCCCTCCCTTCAAGCCAACCCATTAATACAGAGGGGACTAGTCTGAAATGGCAGCCAAGGCACCAAGAGAGAAGTCTGGGCCATGAGGAAAGAGTGTGCACAAGGGAACGCGTCCCTCCCTTAGTCGTTAACTTCTCAATCTCTTGGCTCCCTTCTGAATCACTGTCCTTAACACATGCTTGTCTTAGTAAGTGTAACAGAACTGAACCGTTCCCTAAGGCATGTCCCAACCATCTGATTTCTTTAAATCCCAGATGGAGTTAGAACCGAGACTTTTTAAAGAGTAGGCAGGAGTGAAACAGGGTATTTCTGGGTGGGGTTTGTTTTTTGTTTTTTGTTTTTTTGGACCTGCAAAATCTTTTCCTAAAAATAGGGACAGAGAGGAACTGGGAGTGTCACTGTGGAAACAAGGACATACATCGGAATCAAGCATTACCAATTTTTACCTATATGACTCTTAGAAGCCCTAATGTGCCGGCGATAATGGTATTACCAAAGGGATCAAAACTGGTGGTAATTCTCCAGCTCTTCTCACTCTCGTACATGAAAAGTCAAGATTAGTATTTATCTTTTTCAGGAGTAGAAATGGACCTGTGACTAGCAGGCTCAGGGCTATAGGAGTTATTTTGGCTAAAAAGGTTTCAATTCAGTCCTATGTTCTTCATAATAAAATTATTCTGTATTTAAAAAAAAAAAAAAAGTCTTCCCACTCTCAACAATCCAGACGGTGGAGGGGAGGCAGGGGGAGCGCTCAGACAGTATCAGACATGCTCACCATCGGCATGTCACTGCATGGGCTAACATCACAGGTTCCTGTACTTCTTCTGACGGTGGCCGTGGCAGGTGGGGGTTCCCTGTCGACATGCCAGGCCTGGCTGGAGACAGCTGGGGTAATTAGCTTAGAGCAAACTAGCTGGACCCCCCCCACAGGTGTTCTACCTCTTCTTCCCATCAATACTAAAGTGGCCTTCATACTGTCCGCTGCAATTCTGCAAGCGGAGTGAAGGGATAGAGAGGAATACGGGAAGGCAGATTTTCTTTGGGATGAAAGGCTGGTCTGGCAAGATCCTCTTGCTCCAAATGCTCCCAAAGGTGCCATAACAGATGGAGGGGAATGGCCTCAGCCTGACCGACACACTCAGTCTCCACTTCCAGGCCTGTCCTGGGCAAGTGTGAGGCCGCAGCCCAGGGTGCAGCAGTGATTACGTATGTACCTATGTCCGTCCCTGTCACAAATGTGCATGCAGGTGTGCACAGACCATTCCAGGGTTCCCAGGAGGAAGAAGCCTCCACAGGGTGGAATTGGGCCCGGGGTCTGGCGTCTGCTCGGTCTGGACAGGGGTGATCATCTGCCCCCCAGTCACCTCCGGTCTGCTTCTCGAGCCCATGGCTGAGGCCAGAACTGGCTCTCTTCCCTAACTTCTCACCTGGTGGTCCGCAGCGCGGTGGCAAGGAACCTGGAGCAGTCCGCGTGCCGGGGACTTCGTGGCCGTTGGGGTCCACGCACCAGCAGAAGCCAGTCATGCCGTGACACTGCAGTGGCAGGAAGTGGCCCTGCTCATCGCACTGGGGGATGTGCATGCGGCTGCCGGGATAGGTGTGCTGAGCCTGGGCGTGGCGCTGCTGTTGTTCGCAGGGTTTCAGCCCAGAGGAGGGGTCTTCCGAGGTCCGGGTGAAGGAGATGTACAAAGGAGGAATAAAAGACACTGCAACCCGTCTACTCCTACCAGCTAGCGTCAAAGTCTCCTAGCCGAGGGGTTTTTTATTTTCCCCTCCATATACTTGGAAGGTAGCATCTCATGGGAAAAAGAG
This sequence comes from Meles meles, assembly GCF_922984935.1. Classification (NCBI taxonomy): domain Eukaryota; kingdom Metazoa; phylum Chordata; class Mammalia; order Carnivora; family Mustelidae; genus Meles; species Meles meles. The sequence goes on from NC_060071.1 coordinate 104,266,049, forward strand.
CAAAGTGCTGAGATTCTGAACTCCTGGTTCTTTTGTTTCTGCCACTATCTCCCTAATTTCTCCCTAAGTCTCACAGTTCACCCTGTCCTGGGCTGACTCCCCACTGCTGTCTGGGCAAAATGAAGAGCCACCCATAGCCGCTGTCCAAAGACTCCCAAGAGACTTGGGAGAAGATGGTAAAACTTTGTTCAGCCCCAGAAGTCCAGAATGTTGTCTGAGAAGCTCCAAGTCAATGGCAATCACTAGGCACAGCGTGCGAGCCAAGACCTCCTAGAATAGTCGTGGGGCTTACGACCAGCTCACTAGCACACATGGCTCCTGTTCAGCAAGCTTGATCTCAGTACTTCCTCTAGGCAAAGCTGCTCACAAAGGGAGCTGATACAGTGGGTGGGACCCTAGGTAGGACAATGGATGGGTCACATTCCTGGCCTCCCAGAATGCTAAGAACCAAGTGAGTACTCAGTAGACTAGGCAGCTAGATGGGACAGAAAAAGCCTTGGTCTGGTCTCCTATAATAGTGAACTAAAGGCTACAGAAAAATCACATTGAAGGAGCCAGGGTTTTCTGTGCCTCATCTGGCTTTCCAAACCTTACCGGGTGTGCACTGAAATCCATCCCCATGATAGCCAGGGTGGCATCGGCAGGAGAAGGAGCCAGGGGTATTGTAGCAGGTAGCCGAGGGGTGACATCTGTTTTCCGAGCATTCATCAACATCTGCGGAGGCAGGAACAGGGATGAGGGGGAGGGGGAGGGAGGAAGGAACAGCATGACTTCACTGCACACACCCGGGGCTACTGCACGGCCTTAGTACACAAGGGGTCAACCTCAGAAGACCTCTGGGCACAAGCAGAAATAGAGTAAGAGCTAAAGGCAAGCTTAATGTACAAAGCTGGGGGACACAGGAGTTAAGAATGTATGAGGTAGAAATCAAATGTGTGGTCACTTCCAGAAAAAAATATCCTACAGTGTGTTTCTAGAGCATCTTTCATCCACAGTGAATTCCAGGAAGTTATCACCTTTGAACTGGCCTCTAGACTGTAAATCATTCACTTCCTTTCGGTACTGCAGCAGTAAATACGCTAACAATGGCTTTGCCCCCTGTCCCTATAGCACCAACATGCAAATGCAGAACATCCTGAGGAGGCCCCAGTGCTTTTTCAACTAAGGCAGAAGCCCACACAGTCTCATGTAATCAGAGTCCTACTAGCGACAATGCCCAAGTAATCAGAAATTATCTCTACTGTCTACCTTTAGAAGAAATAGAAAAGTGTATAAGAAAAATATTATCAGAAGTTTTGAAGCAACACATTAAAAAATCTGAATTTGGGACACCTGGGTGGCTCAGTGGGTTAAGCGGCTGCCTTTGGCTCAGGTCATGATCCCAGGGTCCTCAGACTGAGTCCCGCCTGGGCTCCTTGCTCAGCAGGGAGCCTACTCCTTCTGCTTGCCACTCTGCCTGCCTGTGTTCTCTCTCTCTCTCTCTCCCTGACAAATAAATAAATAAAATCTTTTTAAAAAAAAATCTGAATTTGTCAGGCTTATCAGTATCAATAATTCAGCACACCCCCCTTCACGATACCAGATTTTCATAATTCTCAAAACTGTAACATCCTAGAACTTCAAATGCCAGCTTATAGTCCTTTTCCTTACCACAATCAGCATATGCCAACAATACCAAGGCACTCCCCCTACCCCAAAAAAACCTCTGAGAGTCAAACTATTACAACAAATGGCCAGGGGCACTGGGTGGAGCATACGACTCTTGATCTCAGAGCTGTGAGTTAGAGCCCCACATTGGGTACAGAGATTACTTAAAAATTAAAAAAAAAAAATTCTTGAATACATAAAATAAAACCAATGGCCAGTGATTGAGATAAGCTATATGCAAAGACAGGAAGTCTTCCAGAGTAAAAGGAAGATAAAGGGTGGAGGTCTGATCAAGGTTTGGCTGAAAATAAAAGCAAGCAGTCGCTTCCATAAAGACGACCAAAAAATGATATAAAAATGTGTGAATAGGAAAAAATGTGGGTTGGGATGATCAGTGTGAAACCTACAAGGTGGTGAGTCCCAGGAGTGAATTGCATCCATTTGCTACAGCCCGCAGCAGAGACACACAGAACCGAGGATGCTGGAGAGCGACCCCCTGAATGTGACCTGAATTGGCTGGGGACAGAGGTGGTTCCTCGCCAGGTCTCCCGTGCACCCAATGAGATCTGCTCTAGGGTGGTCAGCCCCAGCCTTGCTGCGACCATGCTCTCACTGGGCCCCCTTTCCATGGCTCTATGCCTTTCCCAGGTACTGGTGAGCCAACATGCAGGACGGGAAACCCAGCTGTTCTGTTCACAGGAGAGGAATCTCTTACACTGTCATTAGCAAATTCACATTCTGTGTGACCTCAGTCTTGGGGAAACTTGGTCAAAATAAATGAGCTCCCTTAAGTCCAAAAGAATCCTGAATGTTTGACACAACCAAGTTCAATGCTACCCAGAGAGGCTCTGTCCAGAGGAGAACACTTCCTGTCCACCTACAAAGGCGGGAAAGTAGTTACACATTCCTCTGCAAAGTCAGAAACAACCCGGGTTTTCTGGTTAGCTCCTTAGGTAACCTAAAAGAAACCAAACAAAACCAGTCACAACAAAAACCTGTCTCTGAGCTAATCAATACAGGTTCTCTCTTGTCACATTTAATCATCCCTGAGTTTGGCTCTCTGTCTCTTCAAAAGGGCAACCTCAGTACCTTGCTAGGGGAAGCCGGCAGCCATCTAGCTCCCCGGGCCTACAAAGGGCTGGGAAACCAAAGCTGTAAAAATGAACATCCCCCAGGAAAGTCAATGCAGGAAGTGAAAGCTATTCATAATATATATGCTAAAAGTACTCCTCATGCTAACAGGAACCCCAGGCAATGACAGGAAGCAGGAATTCCTGAGACACAGGGCCTATTTCTAGAACTGAGGGATCAGCTCCTTGAGATTATTCTGAACTCAGAGAGAGGGGACATCCCAGAGCTACCAAGTTATCTCATGTTCAATAAGTCCAAGGCCTAGCAATTCCAGTCAGAACGAAAGAGCAGTCAACCTCCCCAATACAGGGGACAGTAATGGTTATAAATGACCAACAGGGAGAAAAGTCCTTGAGGTGATGGAAAGCATCACAAATGAGGAGCGTCCAACCCCTAAAGCTGGAGGAGGTTAAGGCTCCCAAAGCACAGAACAGTCCTCGATGCCTCCTTGAAAGACCTCCCACCATGTCAGAAAATAGTCCAGTCAGCCACTCTAGGGCCTGAGCTCAGAGCAGGTTATGGCTCTAGGAGTCCTAACACTGAGGATGGTTTGGAGGGGACTGGAGCTTTTGAGTAAAGAAGGGAAGCTCTTCCCTATGTCACAGGATGTCAAGTGTCAGGACAAAAAGCATAGAAAGACTTTCAGCCCCTTGGCAAAGGAGAGACTCCTTGTTGTACCACTGGGGGAGGGGGCTGCCATTTATGACAGGAGTCTTAACAACCAATGACAGGAATCTTCAGGGGCTGTTAGGACACTGAGGTCAAGACAACAAGGTTGAAGTCATAGTAGATCTCCTTTGCTATTCAGATAATGAAACATGGCTGAATCTCAGCATAATTCTCCATTCTCTTACCTATCAAGCTAGTAAAAACAAACAAACAAAAACAAAACAAAACAAAACAAAAGCCTGTATGGAAAATGTGTTAAAATCTTCAATTTTGAATTCATACTTCAGTGTTTCAACACTCTTCTCACTGTCCTCCTTCTGCCCACACCCAAACCAAGGGATGTCCCTTTGAAACAAACCCAGTCATTGGATTACCAGACTCTAGCTCTTCACTAACCCATCACTCCCTACCCTACCCCTTTTGCTTCCAAACCATCCAGTGAAATTTCCAGACCCCAGGAAAGGCTTCAGGCCACAAGCTGTCACTCCCCATCTATTCAATCAAGCACCCGCTGGTAGTGCCCCTGTGTGGTATGTGGTGACCCTCTCTCTGGAGCCCATGAATGGAGAAAACTCCTTCCTTCCCATGCCTCGTCTCTTCTCCTCCTGTGTCTACATCAACATCACCATACCTCACCTAACTTCTCCATTCTTAGAACAGAAGACCTGAGAGAGAATACTCTAAGAACGTCTTCTCATGTCCCTCCTGAGCACTCAGGGCTCGGAGGGACGTCCCGCCTGTTCAACTCACACTTGCTCCTCCCTGGAAAGAGACCCTGACTCAAGACAATCTTGTTTTTGCACCTAGCAAAGTCACCAAGATCTAACAGGCCTGAGAAATATCGGCTCACGCCAACACAAGGTTGAAATCAGTCCTGAAACTGTTGAAACTGGGATTGATTGAAGGAAGCTGGAAAAGATTTAATTCTACTTGGATTAAAGTAATTCCTACTAGTGACTCAGACTAGACTGAGAGCCCAAAGCCAAGTTCGGCCTCTCCAGGGAACTCCATTTTTGACCAACTGGCTAGAGAAAAACCCACACACCCTTTTACTACTACTTTAATGGAGTAGAGAAAAATATGTATGCTTCAAGAATGCACACTTTCCACAAAATAGAGCCTTTTTGTCTATTTTTCTCTATTTTGCTGTTTTCTCTCTCTGTGGTCACAGAGACACATGTACACTGTGGTATACCTTGAAAAATGTGTGTGTGCACACACACACAAACCTGAAAGTCACCTTTGTGATTAACCCAGACCAATATAGGCATGGCATAGTCTTCAGGAAAATGACTATTCATATTCTACTACTCCAGTCTGAAAAGCTGGAATGGCAACTGATTCTGGAAGGCAGCCTCTAAGAAACCCCAAAGATCCCTCCTTCCTAGTATTTGCGATCTTGTGTAATCTCCTTCCCTTGGGTAACTTGCATCTGACCAATACACCAAAGCAATATTGAGGGGATATCATTTTTGTGATTTTTTTTTAAAGATTTGTTTATTTGACAGACAGAGATCACAAGCAGGCAGAGAGGCAGGCAGAGAGAGAGGAGGAAGCAGGCCTCCTGCTGAGCAGAGAGCCTGACATGGGGCTCGATCCCAGGACCCTGGGATCATGACCCGAGCCGAAGGCAGAGGCTTTAACCCACTGAGCCACCCAGGTGCCCCTCATTTTTGTGATTTTTAACTTCCATTTTGCTAGCAGACTTTCTGCCACTGGCTTTGAGGAAGTAAGCTACTTTGTTCAAGGTCTGTGTGTCAAGAAGCTGAAGGTTATCTCCAGGCAATAGCTAGCAAGAACCCAAGGCTCTCTGTCCTCAAGGAACTGAATCCTGCCAGTAACCACATGAGAATCTTTCCCCAGTTAGGCCTTTACATGAGACCCCATGTCTACTGCACCCTTTGATGCAGCCTTGTAGGACCTTTTAAAGCAGAGGACCAAACTAAGCCATTCCCAGGTCCTTGACCTACAGACAAGGCATGTGTTTTGCTTACAGCTGCTATATTTGGGGGTAATTTGTTATGCAGCAGTAGATAACTGATACACTAGGGAAGTAATGGATGGGTTTGGCATGTTTTCAAGTTTGTGGGTTTCAGAGAAAATCTCAAAAGTAGAGAAGCAGAGATTGAATAGGGACAATTAAAAATGGTAGAAATCAGCAAGAGGACAGTAGTAACAATGAATGGCATTATTCCAGAGTTCTCAACACAGAAAAATGGCCAATTTCAGGGTCCTAATATGACCCCCAAGGTAATCAAAGTCTTACAGGACAAATAGAGGTTAGAAGAAGGAAAAGGGAATGATTCTAGAACGGATTAGGGCAAGAAGCATCTAACTCAATGAACATTCTGATTATTAACACTCGTCACATCTAGGCTGCAATGAATTTTGACTTGTTAGCTTTAAACCAAAGACCTAAGGAGTTAAATACCTTAAAACCACCATCTCTGTTGTCCCGAGCAACCAGATGTTTAAATATGAAATTCTGACAAGACTTTGATTCTCCATGCAGTCTCATTTCTTAGAACCAGCAGTGTGTTAAATGAAACTGAATGATAGGGGTGCATGGGTGCCTCAGTCGGTTAAGCACCTGCCTTTGGCTCAGGTCATGATCTCTGGTCCTGGGGTCGAGCTGTGTGTTGGACTCCCTGCTTCTCCTTCTCCCTCTGCCCCTCCCTACTGCTCATGCTCTCCCTCTATCTTAAATAAATACATCTATCAAAAAAAAAAAAAACCCCAAACCAAAACAATGACAAAATTCTACAAGAGTAGAAAAGATATTATTCCCACTGTGAGAAATAACAGAACAAGGAGGAGTCAGGGCCCCCTTATACCCTGACCCCGCACACCTGTGGAGGCTGCCCTCTGTAGAGTCCTAGGGCAGATGGAGCTCTTGGGCTGGTCAAGTGAGAGAAGCGTCTGTGAATTCCAAATCTCCCTTAGTCTAACTGGAGAAACCCTTGAGCTCTAAAGCAGGGGGTGTTTTTGGTGGGGGGGAGGGGGAGAAAACCAAATGGGGCTGAACTGAGCCACGGCTTTGGGTCATTTCAGTATAAATTGTGTTTTTTAGGGAAACCCTACAGGAGAGCTTCTGTACAACAGAAGTGGGAACATTAAAGAGCCAATTCTGATAATACCGAATGGCCCCTCACATCTGGGAGGGAGAGGATGGCTGTGCTACCCGACACATTTGTTCTGTCTGTAACATATGGCTTCCGTCTGCTGGTTCAGGCAGCCCCTCCACTGAAACTGAAGGGAAGAGGATGGGAGGAGGATGAGAAGCAAACATCTGGTAAGGACGGGGGTGGGGGAGAGATGGTATTTAAGCTGCTGTAAAGCTCCTGGGAGTTACTCAGCTGTTCCAGCAAATGAGCTCAGGGTGCCCAGGTGTACAAGTGGCCCGGCCAATGCAAGCAGCGATTTGAAGAAAGGGGGAAAGCCTGTGCTCCAGGTTTATCCCCAGACCCTTTCCCCACCATTCTCTCACTCCCAGTGTCTCATTTTACCCTGATTTTGGGGTATTACTGACAGCATGAAATCGAGTTTCAATTCCATCACGTCACTGGATACATTCTGAAAACCTTTAACGGATTATGTAGCTTTGCTGAATAATCTCTATATTAAAGTACTACTAATCCCGGTTTCACGGACATTTATACCCAGAAAATTATACCTAGTTTATAAGAAATTATACCTAGTTTAGTAACAACCTCATGCATCATTATTATTAGTTAACCAAGTTAAATTTTAAGTTAGTCCTGCATTTCAGGTTAGTGATTTATATCAAGCCTTAACCATCTAAAACGTCTTTAGATTTCTGGGGAAAAAGTTGTAAGTGCTTAGATGTGCATTTCTACTCTTTTATAATGGTAGAGTTCTTTCACTCTTTCCTCCTCCCCCCTCCCACCAGGGAGAGAAGAGGGTGGGAAAAAATTAGAGGGAAAGCATTGCATGTATGTTTAGAGACTGCTTAAAATACCACTTCAGCCAGTGGAACAGCAACTAAAAGTCAGGCCTGACTGAAGCGCTAGATTAAGCCATTACCAAAGACACTGAACGATGGAGACTTCCGGACAGGTGAGTGGGTTTTCCCAAAGTTCCTGCAGCCTACACTAGCTCCCAGGAACAGGAGGTTACAAGCTGGCAGTTGCTTCCTAGCACTCCAAGAATGTCTCCACCAAGGACAGCCATATATGCTCAACAATCTAGTCCAAGGGAAATCACCCTTGGCTCTGCTTTTTGACTCAAAGGACAGCTTTTCTCTTGCCCTTCAGACAATATCAAGGCTGTGTGAGTTGAGGAAGGGACCTTTTTTTTTTTTTAAAGATTTTATTTATTAATTTTGACAGAGAGAGATCACAAGTAGGCAGAGAGGCAGGCAGAGAGAGTGAGAGGGAAGCAGGCTTCCTTCAGTGCAGAGAGCCCGACGTGGGACTCGATCCCAGGACCCTGAGATCATGACCTGAGCCGAAGGCAGCAGCTTAAACCACTGAGCCACACAGGCGCCCAGGAAGGGACCTTTTTGAGAAGGGTTTTGGCGATGTGGGGATATTGCATCCAAGGTGACTGTTGAGAGTCACTGAGGCTGACAACCCACAGGTACTCACCAGTACACTGGTGCCCGTTGCCCATGTAACCGGGAAGGCAGGCACAGCTGAACGTGCTGCCTCCATGGGAAATGCACTGGGCCTGGCCAGAGGGGGCACAGGAATGACTGCCATCCTCACAGGGGTTGGGAGGGGGGCTGATCACTGAAAAGAGAAGAAGGCAAGAACATCCAAGAGTTCAGCCATGCGAATGAGTGAGACTTGACCCTCACAGTGTGATTCCCACACCAATAGCATCAGGACATCTGAGGGCTTACATCCCAGAGCCAGTAAATCAGAATCTGACTTTGAACAAGACCCCTGGATAGCTTGTAGGCTTCTATAAGTTTGAGAAGCATTGCTCTGGGTTTGTGGTTAAAACACTAGGTATGAGATCAGTCATTAAAATAGCCCTTGATTAAAGTTTATAACTCATCAGAGCTACATACACACAGTTTCTATGATCATGGCTACTCTTCCATCCCACTGGGTTAAAAAGTGTATTTTCTCTATCATCCTCTGGCTCTACCAATGGGATGAATTTGGAATCCTAGTTCTTTTGGATCTACTTTTAGGTCCAAAGATTTCTTTTTCTTTACCCTAGAAAGATTCGATTTATTACAGAGGGAGATCTATAGCTGGGCACATGGAACAAGCATCTTTGAATTATAATCTATTCCATTTAAATTTGAGAACTATTTTACCTCTATCTAGAATTGGTGGCATTAGAGGTTCAGAGTCTTGTTACATGATTGGGCCAAATACCAAGACAGATGGGAATCCCAACTGGGTGAACACCTTCTAGTAATTCAACACCAAAAGTATCTATTTAGGGGGAAACAACAACACAGGGCTGAACTAGTCCATAGCTTTGGATTATTTCAAAGTAAACTGTGTTCTAAACCCATATGACAGAACTCCTATAGGTTGGAGTGGAAACACTAAAGAATCAAAGAGCAAGGTTCAGTGCCATGTTGGCCAAAGAGATAGTGTCCTAGCACTCACAGGTGCAAGTGTGCCCGTCATCTGCGAACTCATAACCACTCCGGCACTCACACCTGTAGCTTCCCAGCAAGTTGATACAAACGGAGTTGGGGCCACAGTGATGGAAGCCAGTTGCACACTCATTTACATCTAAGAAGAAATAAGGACAGAAAAAGACTGCTTAAATCAAAGGTTCCCCAAGTGGCAGGTCTGAAAACCTAATGTTTTCTCACTGCCATGAAGCGTCAACAGAACAAATAAATTAGTGTGTGTTGGGGGGGAGGGTAGTCAAAATGTATTTCTAAGCATCAGACCTGAATGCATGTTGTAGGTTATAATCTTTATTTGAAGTCATTCAAGTTAAGTAACAGGGAAAATAATTGAATATTCTGAGAAGTCTCTGAACAGTAAAAAATAAAACCGACTCAACATTTAAAAGAAAAACACACTAACAATTCTTCTTTCAGAAATGTAAAGGAATTTCTGTGGCTTGTGGGGAAAAGGCCTTGCATGGATGAAAGGAACATAAAGTCTGAAACCTAAGGATAACCAGAAAACATGTTTTAGTAAATATAAGAAACACTTGCTGCTGGGTTAAAATGACCAAACTTGAGAGCTCAAAATATGCAGGAATTGCAATATGTGTCTCCTTTTCCCAGTCCCAGCCCCAAAGTCTCACCTCCCAACTATCCTCTCAACTCTAACTAGAATATGCTTTAGTGTTGAAATAAGAGATTTAGGTTAGCAGCTGCTAAATGTGTCTGGTGCATCAGCGGAGACCCTTAAACAGAAACGCCAGGCTTTGGTAACACAGAGCTGGAGGAGCCCACGAACGGACAGAGCCCATACAACTTACCCACACAGCTGCGTCCATCTCCCTGGTACCCAGAGGCACACTCGCAGGTGTAGTCTACCCCTGCCCCTGGATGGCACTGAGCTCTCATGTCACATGTGTGTTTCCCGTCGTAGCAAGGATTCACGCGGACGGGGTCTGAGTCCCCTGCGTGGGTAGAGAGGAAATAGATCACACAAGCACAATGTGGTTGTTATAAAGAGAAAGGCATAGATGGGAGATCAAGGACTCCACGGGACAAACCGCATACTCCTCTCTTCGGGGGGAGCCACCTGGAGACCTTGCTAAATTATTAATACCCCAAGCTGGGCTGGATTATTTAAGTTGCAGTATTAAATTCAAGAATGGCCTACCCTACAATTAACCTTTTCATGCTTATGGTAGGCTTGTGTGCGGGGAATAAAAACATCCCAATACACGGCATAATTTTATTGTAAAGCAATGTGATTCTCAGGATGACTTTGGAAGGGGCAATCATCCCCATGATCGGTAATTTTTGCAGAGAAGTGCGAGACATCGGAAAAATTGCCCCAGCTCAGAAAGCTAAGAAGTGGTACAGCAAGAGCTCATACCCCAAATTTCTGCCTCTACACTGGGCAGTCTCTCACTAAAATTCACTAATTCCTAAGTCAAAATTTAATAACTAGGAAAATCTTGCTTTTTTAAGATCGGGAAGACTAAAGAGGAATGATTTTTGCGGTATTACTTATTAGGATTAACCTGGCCACAGACCCATCCATCCCCCAGGTAGAGATACGCTCGATATCTGAAACCTTCCCTAGAGAGTTTTGTTTCTGGACAGAACACAGTAGTAATGCTCATTGTAAACTTATTTGCCAGGCACTGTTCTAAAACCTTTACATATACCATCCCCTTAAATCCTCTTGACTACACTGTGAGGCAGATATTAATATCTTCATTTTTACTACAGCACAGAGAGGCCACGTAACCTGGCAAAGGTCACACAGTCAGAAGCAGCTGGAGCAGGGATAAAAAGCCAGGCTCTCTGCGCTTGCCACCACTTTGCTAACCTTTGCTAAGCCACCACCAAAGGAACTTCATAAAGTTAGCTAAGCCAAGGGCACAGAGATGATGTGGGAAAGAACCCCAGACACAATGAATCCGTTAACTCTGGGTACTTCCACTCACTCCTCTGATTCCTCAGGTGTAAAATAGAAATAAAGATAATATTTAAATCTGCTACAACTGAAGAAAATAAAGAAAACCTGACATAATATATGTAAAAGACAATCCTCCCTCTTCCCATCCCCCCCCCCACCACCGTGGATAGGCCTACCCAGTCCCTAGGGATGACATTCCTTCTTCCTCCTCAGTGGGACCCCTGCTCGTCCTCACTTGGTTTCAGCTTTGTCTCAGTCCCTAGAATTAATTCTGATCTTAGATCTAAAAGATTTCAGGAGCTTTACCCAAACCTCCCAGGCTTCATGTCAAGCCATCCTGGCTACCAATGGGGCTTCGTCCGTGATAACTTGAGCTTCTGCCTTGGATTTCTGCCTGTGCCCCAGTCCCTATCTTGACAGCCAGCTCAGCACACCCCAAGTCCTGCCTCGCCCTCAGCTGCTCTCACAGCACCAGAGACCAGCATTTTGGCATCAGTAGACATAGTGACATCACCAACTACTTTAACTTCCTAGTACCACCTTCTCATGGATTCCCTCTCATTTTTCTCTAGCTCACCCACATCTCCTCACCCCTCTTACCTCAGGTAGTTGGGCCTTTTCCAAGTAACTCCTAGTCTAGACCCAAGTGCTTGCTGCTATCACATGCCCCAGACTGGGTCCCCCCGACCCCCCCATCTTTCAGGAGGTCCAGCACCACTTGCCCCACTGCCCACATGGACTCTTCCAATATTCTGTATTAGTCTGCTGTGAACTGGGATGCCCTGGCTGAGTCTCCAAAGGGACCTCCTTGCATTCTGGTAAACTCCTCCCGTTGCCTTAGGAAAAAACCCCACCGTGTGTTCTTGCAGGGGAATATTCTTATTCCCATATTGTGGCCTAAAAAGAAATAAAGGAGGGCCACCGGCTTATCCTTGGATTGCCTCAGTGATGCTGGCTGGAGAAGGTTACAGAATCTTTGCCAAGAAAAAAAGACCAACAAATGGCTCTGGCCCTTTTTAAACGTTGACGAACTTCAGTAGGTCACCGTGAGCCTAGTTCCGCACAGCAAACAGACACCCTTGTGTGTTCCCTGTTCTTCCCTCTGCGTCTCCTTGTGGACAGGATGGAAGCACAAGGCTGGGGTTACAGGGCAGTACAGACCAAGTCCCTGAGACAATCCCCAGCACGGTTAGAGCTAAGAACAGTAAGGTCGTGTCCTCACTGAAGGCCTGATGCAAGACAATACTGATTTCTCCATTTTAGGAGAAGATTCTGTATAAAATGCCTGGCCTACCCAGCCAAAGTAGGAAGGGAGCTCTGACATGTTTTTGTTTGTACACACTAATGCCTGACCTCCTTATTCAGTACTTTCCAGCATCCGATTTGCACGACGGCACATTCGGGCAAAGATGAGTAAGCGTTCAGAGATGTCGGGAGCGGACCACCCGGCCGGGCATGCAAAACCTGCAGTGCAGAGGTGGACTTTCCAACCTGGATGGGATACCCTGGCCCACCTCAAACTGAGGCCAAAAGGGGTCCGTAATTACAGGACACTGATTTAAAATATACGTCACTGGGCGCCTGGGTGGCTCAGTGGTTTAAGCCGCTGCCTTCGGCTCAGGTCATGATCTCGGGGTCCTGGGATCGAGTCCCGCATCAGGCTCTCTGCTCGGCAGCGAGCCTGCTTCCCTCTCACTCTCTCTGCCTGCCTCTCTGCCTACTTGTGATCTCTCTCTGTCAAATAAATAAATAAATAATCTTAAAAAATAAATAAATAAATAAAATAATAAAATAAAATATACGTCACTGACAGGACGGGCCACATAATTCACAGAGCCCCGTGCAGGACAAAGATTGGGGAGTCCCTTTATCCAAAATTGAGAGTCTCAAGAGTACAGCAGCTGAGCATTAAACCCTTCTGGGCACAGGCTCTGTTCACGGAATCTGGCTTCCAAAACCCTTGTTTTGGAAATACATTTCTGGGGCACCTGGGTGGCTCAGTGGGTTAAGTGGCTGTCTTCGGCTCAGGTCATGGTTCCCGGATCCTGGGATCGAGCCCTGCATCAGGCTCCCTGCTCTCTCTCTCCCTCTGCCTGCTGCTCTGCCTACTTGTGATCTCTATCAAATAAATAAATAAAATCTTTAAAAATATACTAAAGCCACGTGGCTGTGCCTTCTCCACAGCGTATTGGCTTTCTCCTCTTACAGCAAGGACAATGGCAACCTCCTCATGAGGAGTTCGATTTTGCCCTTACCCTCTCCAACAGCTTGACTCCCTGCCAGGAGATCTGGAACTAATTTACTCATTTAATCAAGAGGAAAAAGAATGGTTTTCCTTCAAGGAACAATCCGTTCCACTTCCCCACGTGGCCCTCGGCCCAGTCTCAACTCACCAGAAGGAGCCCTGAAGTGGGTGCAAGGGGGTCCCATTCTAGAAGCCCAGGAGAGACCGCCGACCCACAGCTGAAGTGCAAACACTTGGCAAGGGGTGGGGCCGTGGCTGGGGAGTTAGCCGGGCCCCAGGCTCTGATGGCTCAAGGGGCAGACACAGACCCAACAGCGCGGCCTCCCCAGCCCTGGGAAACCACGAGTGCCCCCATCAGTGGGGAGGCCATGCTGTTTCCCAGAAGTCCCAGCCTGACCGTCACTCCCCCTGGAAATAGGGAAACCCTCAAGATGACACTGCTCTGCACAGAGAGTGGGGGAGAGAGGCGTAGGGGGAAGGGGGGAGGTTTCATTTTGTCATTTGTCCCCTCCCCGCTCCCACACACACACCCGTTTTTCTCCTGTTCAGGGAGCATAAACCGTACTGCAATTTTCTATAGGGGTGGATGCGACAGGGTACAAAACACACAGGGTTAAATAAAACACACATTCCCTCTTGAAATTCGGCCCAAGTTTTGAGGCTGTCCTGGGCCAGCAGAGTCCATGTGGGAAAGCAGTGCCAGGCAAGGGGATGGGGTGGGCTCTGGAGCTGGTGCTCGGGACTGGGTTCCAGCTGGCCACTTTATAGCTATGACTAGGCAAGTTACTTCATGTCTATACCTCAGTCTCTATAAAATGGGGCATGATGATCCCCCTACTCGGTGAGGGGCTGTGTGGGACTAAAAGAGTTAGGTCATGAAAGTACTCAGAACAGGGGTGGGCACCAAGAAAGCTATCCTTTGCTAGTGTTAGGATCTGACTTGCATGGAAAGGAAAATCACATAAAGTTCTAAAGACAAATTTGCAGCTTCGTACCTGCCAGTTTGCTGGCATGCTTTCTGTTACTCCTATCTGGTCGGTCTCCAGGAAAAATACACCCAGAGATTTATCTTTTCCCTACATGATTCTAGAATCAGAGTGGGATTCCTTGGCCCGAGGAGGCTTCTTCACTAATCTTTGTTTTTATACATCAGACACCTCACACTCAGCAAAGGGCAGAAGGTTTTCCTCGGTTGTTTTTGTTCAAATCTTTTCTTGAGAAAGAGGCAATAATCTTTTCCCTTCTTCCAAGGTACTTTTCTTTAAAACCAACTGACATTTTCATGCTATTAATTCAATACCTTATAATCCTTGGGCGCCCAATGCCTGCACCCCCAAGCAAGTTTCCTAAAACCAAACCACCACCCACCCCGCACCAACAAGCTCAGATTCACATTTCAAGTCATCCCTGTGTCCTTGAAGAGTCCAGGCCTCTAGCTTTAATCTCGGTACCACATTGAAGTGACCATCACACCCTGAGCAGGAGGAGGCTTCCGGAGCTCTCCTCTCCCATGCTGAGTCCTAGAATCACCTCTCGGAGGCACCAATCTGGGCCTCAACTGTATCAGTATGGAGCCACATGTGGGAGACCCTCTCTTTTCTCCTCCTATGCCCCCACATTCTAGGAGAAAGCACTAGCTACTGGCTTTCAGAATGAAAACGTTCCTTGTGAGCACCTAGATGGCTCAGTCAATTAAGCGTCTGCCTTCAGGTCAGGTCATGATTTCAGGATCCTGGGATCGAGTCCCACTCAGGTCATGATCTCAGGGTCCTGGGATTGAGTCCCACCATTGGGCTCCCTACTCAGCTGAGAGTCCACTTCTCCCTCTCTCCCTCTGTTCATACTCTCGCTCTCAAAAAATTAAATATAAATACATAAATAAATTAATAAATCCCCTTCATCTGATAATTTCCTCCCTGCTAGGGTTCTTGGACTTTGCAGGCTCATCTTCTAGCTCGCCTGAACATTTTTTTTTTTTAATCTTTATTTTTAAAGACCTGTTTGAGGTTTACAGAAAAACTGAGCAGAAAGTAAAGTTTCCATACCCTCCCCTTCCTACAATTTGTAGTTCATTAGCTTCTTGTATTAGTGTGGTACCTTTATAACTGATAAACCAATAAGGATATATTTTTACATAAAGTCTCTAGTTTATGTTAGGGCTCACTCTTTGTGTTACGCAGTTGTATAGGGTCGGGCAGATGTATAAAGACATGTGTCCACCATTCCAGCAGTATACAGAATAGCTTCACTGTCCTAAAAATCCCGTTCTCTCCCCCATTCACCCTACCTCCCTCCCCCTGAACTCCTGGCAACCACGGATCTTTTTATTCTCTGTAGTTTCACTTTTCTGAGAATGTTCCATACAGTTGACCCTTGAACAATGTGGAGATTAAGCGTGCTGACCCCGTGCGTAGCTGAAAATCTAACTCTTGACTCCCCCAAAACCAATAGTCCATTGTTGACCAAAAGCCTTCCCAATAATACATATTTTGTGCATTACATGCATATAGTCTTATAATCAAGTAAGCTAAAGAAATGTTAAGAAAATCATAAGAAAATACATTTTCAGTACTGTATTGAAAAAAAAATCCATGAACCGTGCCCAGTTCAGACATGTTGTTCAAGGGTCACCTGTAGTTGGAAAAGCACCGAGGTAGCTTTTTCAGATTGGCGTCTTTCACTTAGCAATATGTGTTTCGGGTTCCTCACGTCCTTAATGCTTCATAAGCCTAGAACATTTTGACCATCATATCTATCGCACTTCACAGGTATGGTTGATTCTATCTGAAGTTTGAGAAATACTGCTTTAGGTGTTTTTTTGTCCCCCCCTACAACTATTTTTTTTTTTCCCAGTTAGGAAAGAACTCACAAACCATATAATTCACACATCTAAAGTACAAAATTCGATGTTTTTTAGTATACTTACAGTGAAACAACATCACCCCCATCAATTTTAAAACATTTTAATCCCCACAAAAGAAACTTGTACCTTTTGACTATCCACTCCTTATCCTATTATTCCCTAGCTCGAGGCAACCACTAACCACTGTCTTTGTGCATTTGCCTCTTTTGGATATTTCCTTAAATAGAATCAAGCAGTATGTTATCCTTAGTGACTAGTTACCTTCACTCAGGAAATTTTCAAAATTCATTCCTATCAGTATTTCAAGCCTTTTTATGTGTTGATAATATTCCGCTATACGGTTATAGGACATTTTAAAAATCCATTCATGGGCGCCTGGGTGGCTCAGTGGGTTAAGCCTCTGCCTTCGGCTCAGGTTATGATCTCAGGGTCCTGGGTTCAAGTCCCGCATCAGGCTCTCTGCTCAGCAGGGAGCCTGCTTCCTCCTCTCTCTCTCTGCCTGCCTCTCTGCCTACTTGTGATCTCTCTCTGCCAAATAAATAAATAAAATCTTTAAATAAATAAATAAATAAATAAAAATCCATTCACTGGGGCACCTGGGTGGCTCAGTGGGTTAAGCTACTGTCTTCAGCTCGGGTCATGATCCCAAAGTCATGGGATTGAGTCCCGTATCCGGCTTCCCCTGCTCTGCAGGGAGTCTGCTTCTCCCTCTCCCTCTGCCTCACCCCCTGCTTGTGCTCTCTCTGTGTCAAATAAATAAAATCTTTTAAAAAATCCATTTATCAATTGATGGACATTTGGGTTTTTCTACCTTTTGGCCATTCTGAATAATGCTGCCATGAACATTTGTGGACAACTTTTTGTGGGGACAGAAACTTTCATTTCTCTTGGTTATACAGCTAGAGTAGAATTGCTCAAGGGGTAACTCTGTGTTTAACTTTGAGAAACTGCCGGACTGTTTTCCACAGGAGGCATACCATTTTGTAGTCCCGCCAATAGTGTATGAGGGTTTCATTTTTTCCACATCTTCTCCAATACTTGTTACTATCTGTTTTTTATCATAGCTCTCCACATTCATGTAAAGTAGCGTCATTTTGGTTTTGATAGTGTTTGCATTTTCCTGATGACTAATGATACCAAGCATCTTTTCACGTGCTTTGGGTGTTTGTGTATCTGCTGACAAATGTTTTATCCAAATTCTTTTTTATTGTGTTGTAAGACTTCTTCATATATTCTAGATACAAGTCTCTTATTAAATAAAGGATTTTCAGGGGCGCCTGGGTCGCTCAGTTGGTTAAGTGTCTGCCTTTGGCTCAGGTGATGATCCTGGGGTCCTGGGATCAGGTCCTGCGTCAGGCTCCCTGCTCAGTGGGGAGCCTCCTTCTCACTCTCCCTCTGCACTTTCCCCCCCTGCTTGCACTCACTCTCTCTCAAATAAAATCTTTACCAAAAAAAAAAAAAAAAAAAAAGGATTTTCAAATATTTTTATCCCATTCTGTGGGTTGTATGTTCACTTTGTTGATAATACCCTCCAAAGCACAAGTTTTTAATTTTGGTGACACCCAATGTTTTCCTTCATTGCTTATTCTTTTAGTATCCTCTCTAAAGAGGCCATTGCCGAATATAGAATCACAAAAATTCATCCCTATATTTTTTCTAAAATTTTAGCTAAATTACATTAACATCTTTGACTAATTTTTGTATATCGTATGAGAGAGGGATCCATCATCATTCTTTAGCTTATCCAGCTGTTCCAGAACCAGGTGTTAAAAACAAAAACAAACAAACAAACAAAAAACTACTCTCCTCACTGAACTGTTTTGGCAACTTTGTCAAAACCAACAGATGGCAAATGTGTTTATTTATGGATTCTCAATTCTATGCCATTGATCTGTAGATCCATTCTTATGCTAGGACCACAAGGCCTTCATTACTCTAAGTTTTGAAATTAGGAAGTGTAATTTGTCCAAATTTGTTCTTTTTCAGTATTGTTTTGGCTATTCTGGGTTCCTTAAATTTTAGGATCAGTTTCTCAGTTTTTGCCAAAAAGCCAGCTAATAGGATTGTGCTGAATCTATAGGTCAATTTAGGGAGACTTGCCATGTTAATACTAAGTCTTCTGATTCATAAACATGGAATTCGGTCTTCTTCTTTTCTTTTTATTTAGGCCTTGATTTTTTTTTTCCCAAAAAATGTTTAAAGATTTTATTTATTTATTTGACAGAGAGAGCGAGATCACAAGTAGGCAGAGAGGCAGGCAGAGAGAGGAGGAAGCAGGCTCTCCACTGAGCAAAGAGCCTGATGCAGGGCTCAATCCCAGGACCCTGAGATCATGACCTGAGCTGAAGGCAGAGGCTTAACCCACTGAGCCACCCAGGTGCCCCTGCTTTATAGATTTTAATGGAAAAGTACCATACTTAGAATTTTTTTTTTATTCCTAAACACTTTTGGGACCAGAATTGTTTAAAATTTCCTGTTCAGTTTGCTCATTGTTACTGTATAGAAATACAAGAGCAATATACAAAACTCATAGCCTGCAACATTGCTGAACTTACTAGTTCTAACAGTTTAATGAATTAGATTTGCTACATATAAAGATTACATCACAGGGGAACAGAGATAATTTTACCTCTTCCTCTCCAGTCTGGATGCCTTTTATTGTCTTGCCTAATTTCCCTGGGCTAAAACTTACAATCCAGTGCTGAGCGGAAATGGCAAGAACCCATGTCCTTGTCTTATTCCTGATCTTAGAGGGAAAGCATCCAGTCTCTCCTCCTCGAGCACGATGTTAACTTGGGCTTTTCTTACATGCAGTTCATTTTGTTTTTCCAGGCACTGGCTTGCTCTCTCTATCTCTCTCTTTTGGCTCTATCTTACCTTGACTTGGTGAAATCTGCCTCCTCTAAGTTCTAGCTAAAATGTCACTTTCCAGTGACCTCTTCCCTAAACCTCCTGACTAGGCTCCTAGTAATTTGTTCTCATGACAATTGTAACAAATACTCGTCAGCATCATTTTCCCTCCTGGCTTGGCCTCACCTTGTTCACAGGTGTCTCCCCAACACAGACCGACACACATACGGTGTTTGACTACAGACCAGCTTCACATATTGTACTCCAATTCATTTGGCAGGGACACTGTTCTAAAAGTTCCATTTCTACCTCTGTCTCCACCTCCACGATGAGACCCCTACTCCATTCATCCTTACCCTCTGCACCTAACAGAACTTGGCACTCAGTAACTCTTTGGAACCTCTGTGAATCATTCTGAGGTGACTCAAAAAGAAAGAAATGTTAGATTCCATTTTTGCCCAGAACAACAGAAGGAAACATACCTTCAACTGGGCCAATCTGATTGGTCACGGCAAATCTAAGCACCCTTTCTTCATCTGTGTACAAGGTAAAGACCCGGTCCACGTTCAGCTGCTGGGTGGTGGGGACGGCCAGGTGTCTGGGGGCGTGTCTGCAGGCCTCATAAGTGATATTCTGGTAGATGCGGTAGGACCGTGTTTGGTTGATGGCACCAGAGGTGAGCAAGTAGTCTCTGGAACTTGTGGAGGTCACAGCTGCAAAAGATATCAGTCAGCCCAACTGGTAAGTGTTTAGAATATTAAGAGAGTTTAATGTGAGGTAGATTTTTTTTCCCTATAGAGTTTTTCATCTAATGCCTAGAGCATGCTCCTTTGGGAAATTCCTGAGTTTATATGGAAAACCTGCGAGGCAATTCCGGGAATCTGAGCAGATGCAAAGCCAAAGTGTTGTCATTGCTGTCATTATTAGCAAGGAATTAATTCTGCTACTACACGCCAGCCACGCCAAGTGCTCTAAAGCACGGCCTTGTTCGTGCCTCATACCAGTGAGGTGGGCTCTGTGACTATGTAGAGGGAGCCTTACAGAGGTCGGGAAGTAGCCTAAGACATGAGGCTAATGTGTGATAGAGCTGGACCAGGAACACGAGTCAGTCTGACTCTATACTTCATGTTTTCAACTGGTCCACACTCTAGATGAAACAGGCGTCACCGCTCCCAAAACTCTGCACTTAAGTCCGAAGGGCTCTGGGCAAAGGAAGGGGTCCTTTCTCTCAGTCTGTGTGGAGTCGGAAGCCCGGGCCAGAGCTCCGGCTGTCAGCCGTTCTGTTCACTGTCCGGGTCTCCACTACCCCATTCTCCTCCCTTCATCTCCTGCCCAGCTTCCAACTCTCACACCACAGGAGGAAAGGCACAGCTCAAAGCAGACTGTTCTGCTGTAGGACAGCAACCAGGCCTAAGCCAGTATCTCCCATCCAGCTGGTTTTCTAGAACTCATCAGGACTGACATGTATCAACCATTGAAGGCAAGGAGAAGAGGTACTCTTGTGCTCATTCAGAAGAGGAGAAAATAGGCTCTTTGATGGTCAGTGACCTTATCCCTGTATATTTTCAACTACAGATTCGTGATATGAATGTCTATCCTCTGACTCCGAATCTAGCATTTGTTTATAACACTGTGAGGCATCTCATCTTCAAATAGGCTGAAACAAGGGTACAGGATGAGTAAAAATTCCAAAAATCCCTCTTTTCCTGTGGCCCGGATGGTTAAAATCTGTATGTACTTAGACAAGCCCTGCCCATCCCCAGAGGTAAGGTCGCTGTTGCTGACCTTATCACTGGCATTACCTTAGTCCCGGGATGGGGACACTGGTATTCATCTGGGGAGCCAACACTTCTCACTTACACTATTTGATAAGAGTAATAAGAAGGACATGGACCTCCTTTTATGTACCACATGCTGTTCTAAGGACATTCCATGTAATAACTCATCATCCTTACAACTATCCCGTATGTTACCAACTATCCCATGTTATACGATTCACAACTGGCGATACATACCCGAGTCCGAGTAGTGGTAAATCTCCTTGTAGGGAGCTATGTGGACAGTGAAATTCGCTGGGATATAAGGCACCTGGCCTTGAATGTCGGTCTTAATGCTCAGATAGTTCTCTGGGTCAAGTCCCTCAGCAGTCTGAGTGATTCGAACCCTCTCTTCTCCTGGGTAGAAAGTAACTTCCATCTCATGTGTAAAGGAAGCACCTGGGGAGGAAGAAAGAATTCAGCACAGAGCCAGGATGAGCTGTAGCCTCTTGCAGCAACAACTAACCATGCACGCTTCTGAATTTCTACTGCTGTCGGAGATGGCGCCTAAGAAGAGCGTCTGATTTCAAGACCAGGTACAATCAGCTGCTGATTTCAACGGTTCCCCAAATTTTCTATTTAACAGTGGTTTCATCCTGCCTCGTTTCACACCACTTCTCCTTCTAACAGCTTGTTTTCTGTGAGAAGCTACTAGGAACATCTTGACCTTTGTCTTTGTAAGGCTGCCACATTTGAAAAACAAACAAGCACAAAGAACTTAGGACCCCAGTTAAATTTCCATGTCAGATAAATGATGAATATATTTTACAACGTCTCATACAATATTTGGCACATACTTTTACTAAGCTTCTCAGATGATGATTGTTTTACTCAAAACTTGAGGAAAATCAAGATCCTCCAAACAGCTCTGAAGTCTGTAGCTGGAGGTGGGAGAAGAACTTTTCTCTCAGTACATTCTCAGGATGAAGACACATCCAGGAGGAAACAAGCCTTTTCAGGTAGGGAGGAAGGAGCCCCAAAGTATCCTCTACACCCTTGCTATCAAAGGTTGTTCCTTAGGCCAGCATGAGCATCTCCGGGGAGCTTGCTAGGAAACCAGAATCACAGACTCCACCCCGGGGCCCGCAGAGCCAGAATTCTCTTTTCACAAGGGCTGCAGGCCATCTGTGTGCAGGTTAGAGTCTGGGAAGCACTGGTCTGTACCATTATTGGTCAGAGTGGTGGAGGTGAGAGGAGGAAGGGCGTTTACTCACGAAGGGAACTCCTCTCCAGATGCCCGCTAATCACCACTTGTGCATCAGTCGTTTGACAGATGGGAGCCTAACAACTCAAGCAAACACAGCCTGACAAACGAGCTTCAACCAATTCAGGTGAGAAGACCTACATGTTCCAAAGGGAATCATCCTATTGAGAAATATGTAAAAATTGTCCTGAGAAGGACAACGTGGAAGAACGTGTGGAAGAAATCAGTCTTTCAAAAACACTCCTGTGAGACCAAACCATTCCCAATTATCTCCTCACAGAAAACAAGACACCTGAGGTTCTGGAACACAAAACAAACCAATCCTCACTCACGGAATAAAGACCAGAGCATGATGGCTGGTGACCAGCAGCCCCATCAAAGGCCTCTCCTACTCACCTGTGAAGCTGAAGCCATTCTCCCAGCCTGGTTTTTGTAAAGCGAAGAGCCAGCCAAATAGGCCTCCGATCGGTATGAGCGGGAGAAGGGCCTGGGCGGCGGGCTGAGGGATGTGGCTGATGGCCGTGTAGGCTCTGCCATCATTACCTACGATGTAAGCGTGCAGGTCCACGTCCGTGAACTGCACGGGCGTGTGGCCCACGAGGAGGTGGCCACTCACTTTCCCGTTGACTCGATGAGGTGCCCCTGAAAGAGAGCAAATCCCGTCAACTTGGACCATCGTCATCCAAGTTGGTGATGGGTGCACAGAAAAGTATTCCTCTCCCAATTCCCAAACTTAGTCTTTGGCCGTTCTCATGATCTCGTAACTGACCGAATAACCGTCTAAATACAAAACAGACCTGTTTTCAATTTCTTTTCTCCCATCCACTTGGACTCTAATGAGCTGGCAAAAAGGAGGAAAGATTTCTGCCTAACCCTCAAGTCGGGAAAGGAGCCCAAGTGGGTTCGTTTCTCAAACATTTATCCAGCACCTGCGAGTTGACAGGGCTTTGATTCATGCAGTGGAAATGCAGGGTCCAGATGCAGAGCTCACAGTGGCGGTCGCAAACAAGCGAGCAGCAAAATATACACAGCGCCGCTCCCAGCCCGGTCAAGGGCGCACCCCTTACCTTCTGGGAGACAGTGCTTCCCATTTCCATAAAACCTGGACTGGCAGTGGCAGCAAAAGCCGGTGGCATAGTCGGTGCAGAAGGCGTGCCGGGAGCACTGTCCATGGTGGTGTTCACAGGTTTCTTTGTTGGCAGCATTGTATGTGAAGACTGGAAAGCAGAAACCAACTTGTGTTAAAAGGACTGATTCCAGCATCGTTGCTATCAAGCTTCGTTACGGACAGCACATCTGCTCTGTAAAATCAGATTAGATGGTAACAAACAGACGGGTTTTTGATGTTTAAGAGTTATGAACAACATCCAGCCCAGGGGAATTAACGTGCTTGGTCTTCTGGCAAGGAAGACGGCTGACGGCTCCCGTCTGCTCTCAGTTCAGGGCTGGGGAAGTGGGAGGAGGCTCACCCATCTGGTGTGAGTGCGGGAACAGAAAAACCAACCAGGAAGCACGTGTTAGGCCGAACTGCCCAAAACTGCCATCCTGTGGGTATACAGTGGTCAAATAGCAACAATTATATGTGGTTCGACCTAAGAGTAATGACCCTGACAATAACGGTCCCAAGAGGAAGACCAGAGAGAGAAATCACGAATGCGGTCTCGGGTCCAAGCACTGTCGTCTTCCAGGGGAGACCCTGAACGTAGAGAGAATAGCTTGTAACTTGTCTCACTGTGCAGGGAAGTAGGCTTTCTTTGTGAGAAGGGTCTTCAAGAGCACACACAAGGAAAGTCTATGGGGAGGGAGGGAAAAGGGGGAAAGGAAGAGGGGGATGCAGCTGGTAAATGCCCAATGCCTGTGCAGGGTTTCCGGTGGCCAGTATGTCACAAGCAGATTGCGGCCCAGTATGAGAGTGGGGGCCACAATCACAGCTCTTCTAGGAGACCCGAGTGGACCAGTAGTCGCTCCTTCCATCTCCCACTTATTCTCCCCATTAAAAAAAAAAAAAAAAAAAGAGGGCCATCTGTACTACCAAGAAACAAAGAAATTGGAGCAGATGCCATTGTCCATAAAGGAAATGGCTAACGGAGTGGGGCGTGACTGGGGTGCTAACGGAGAAGATAGGGCTTTCTCTGGACACCAGGGATGATGCTAGTTCCGAGCATGGCCACAGGAAGTGAAGCAGGGGGGGCACACCTAGCCTGAACCTCCCCTGGGGGAAGGAGTTGGAGGGGGCAGACTCCAGGCGCACAGGGACAGCACAGAAGACTAGCGCTGTTGCTGTGAGGGGCCAGCTCCCGAGGAAGACAGATACCCTACTCTTGGGCAAACCCAACTGGCAGCCGTGTTCCAGGTCTAGGTCTGAGGAGGAAACTGGAGGGCAAGGAAGAAATGGTAAGATCAATGGATAGGGACACAATTCCGGGGAAGAACAGAAAAAGAAACCAAGAGAGGAAAGATGTAGCACCACGTAACACCAGAGCCAGAAACTACCAACCAATGAAAACAGAACAATTACCATTTAAATAGTGCTTCCTCTTTGCCAGATAGTGCTCTATGAAATTCACTCAGGCTTTCAATTTGCATGCGAGCAGGGGCCATTTTTATTCCCTTTCTGCAGATGAACAAGCACAGACGAAAGGGACTTTTCGGAAGTAGGCAGTAGGTAGCAGAGTTGGAACTTGAACTCAGGAGGTCTGGATCCAGTTTCCTAACAGCTGCACTCCAGTGGAACCAAAGTACCTCGCCCGAGGGAGCAAGGTTAAGGACCTGATCAGGTGCTTGAGGTTATCAGCATAGGGTTTGGCAAGTCCGATATGAGGCATACTTTATAAATCAAGCCTCATGGTAGGAGGGAGCAGAGATGATCCCGTCGGGGCTTACTGACATCACGCTGGGTGGGGGTGGGGAGAGAGGCACAGAAGAGCATTAACTTTTGGACAGTACTTGTCTGCTGCTCACAGATTCCTGAGAAAGCAGCAGGCGGAGGGGTTGGCAAGACAGGTAATACGGTCTCAAGCAGAACATACGGGAGCATCGGGAGAATGAAATCAGGGACTCAAGCCCTGGTATAGCGCCTTGATAATATAGCTGAAAAACTCCAGTTTGATAAAAATAGAAATTTAGGCATAACCCTGAACATTTTTTTTAAATAGGAAAGGGATATAGAACTCACATTCCCCTTTCATTGCCCCCCCCCAAAAAAACCCCAGAATGGTGAATAGACTCTCTTGTGAAGGAAATTCTATCACTGTCTACCATTGGTTTAAGAAGTCCAGAGGGACCCAGTTTGAGTAAAAGAAAACCAATGGCAGGGGGAGAAAAAAAAAAGAAAAGAAAAGGGAAAAGAAACCAATATATCTTGTCAGTCTCTTGTTTCTCCAGCTCCGAAGATAACCGCTAAGTGTAAAGAAGCGTGTGTGGACAAACTTGCATGCGGGCAGGCGCTCAGGCGGGACTCACTTCTAGAACAGGTGGGGAGGGCCGTGACTGTGGGTGGAGAACTGCAGGGGCCCCCAACCCTTAGAACTCAACCTTGGTCTCTCTGTTCGCTCTTCTTTAAAATCAGGGTGATACCCTCTCACACCTCTGTTGCCAAAAATCACATTTTTTCTGAACACACTTCTAAGTACTAAGGTAAAGACGCAATCTGATACAGGTCTAAAGGGTAGTCATTTTCAGGTTAAGTCGAGTAAAAATAAAACCAAGCTCTAAATACTGTTCTCCAGAATTAAAGAAATGATGGATTTATGGTATATTCCCTCTATCTGTTATTTGGGAAAGACTCGTCCTTGCCCTCAGACCCCATTGCAAGAGTGGGTCAACCGAACAGGGAGAGATGGGATGCAGGAAGACCACGGATAGGGAGGGTTAGATTAATTTACCTAAAAGGCGCAGGCATGGCGTTCCTATGGGCAAAAGGAGAGGAGCTCCGCCATGCAGCCAGCAACTTACAAAGGCGACTGGGCAAAAGTTCCAGCTGATTGCCATACGGACTGCATTTTTCTCACAACAAAAAATGGCGGTTAGGCTCCCATGAAAGGCCATTAGGAAATTGAAACTCTAATTATGACACGTTACTGGTTACTGGGAAGCTGGCTCAGGGACATTCATAAGCAGCTCTGTGGGATACTGCATTCTCAGGATGGAGCTTATTGAGTTAAAAATAGAAGCTCAGCCTTCCAGTCCCATGACAGCCCATAGGGAAAGAAGATGGGTTTGCCCCTAACAGGGGGAACACGGGCTCCCCTTACGATCCTTTTTTCGTGCCTGCCTTCAAAGACACACGCACTTAAAACTTAACATCAGCTTGTTAGGGGAAAGAGGTAAATGCCTGTTGCTCTTTACTTTCATTTATTAATTCAGCAAATAATGGGAGCACCCACTATGGGTCTGGCTCTGACCTAGGCATTAGGGATGAAGCAGACAAACATTGTGTCCCAAAGCTCACATTCTCCTAGGCAGCAGTGAACAAACAGGTAAATTATTTAGTACAGAGGTTGTCATTAAGAGCTGTGCAGAATCTTAAATCAGGGAAGGTCAAGAGGGCTGACAGGGGAGGGGACTTTGCTCTTTAAAGCAGCGGGATCAGGAAAGACCTTGGGAGAAGGTGACCTCCAGGCATCGGCCTGGAGGCAGGGACAAGCAGGACACAAGGGACATTGAAAGAGGAGCAGGGGCAGCGAGAGAAGCCCGGGAAGGTTCTGGCCAGTTGGCAGAGGGCCCTGTAGGTTAGGGGAAGGAGCTGGGCTTCAGTCTGAGCGAGAAGGGGAGCCACTGGGACATCTGGAGCAGAGGAGTGACAACATTGGAGTGACGACATCGGACTTACGATACCTCGAGAATGAGCCAGTAAGCGGGTGCCCTGGCAGATGGAAGTGCTGTTGGAGAAAAGAAGGGCCCAGAATATGGAATATTTTGAAGGAGCAGGCAGTGTTTGCTGATGGGTTGGATGGAGCTGATTAAGGGAGCAGGAAGGGGGAAAAGGCGATAGCGAGGGAGAAAGAGCTGTGAGAGGAGAGACAGAGCAGAGAGAGAAGTCCATATGATGCTCACATCTTGGCAAGCTGCCATCTCCTGAGACAGGGACACTGTGGCAGAGCAGGTCTGGGAGCAATCTGTCCCAGCAAAGCTTGGAGGCGTCTGGGAAGCTCTGCCCCCCTCTGACAGGACCTACAGCCTCAGCAGGGCCCCATCCAACCACGCAGAAGTGGAGCTGCATTTCTCTGTGGATTGGGGAGGAGGGACCAGGGCATCCGAATCACCTGGGGTGCCTGTTAAAAATGCCAGTTCCCAAGGCACACCTTAGTGCTACTGATTCACACTCCAGCGGTGGAGCCCGGGTATCCGTCCTGAGCCACTCCCCTGGGGGTTCTTATGCCCACTGATGATGATGTTCAGGACGTTGGTAACCCTTCCACTTCTGAGCTAGAGATGCTCATTAGCATAGTTAATGAATTTCATCTGACAGCAGCTCCTGGGATGTTGGAATTTCAGGGAACGCTTGCACATTCATTCCTGGCCGGCTGAGCAAGAGGACTTAGGGCTTATTCCCACTTGGGTGCAGATCCTTTAGAGGAGGAAGCCCAGAAGCCAGGCCCCTCCCCGGAGAAGAGGCAAAACTGGACCTAGAAATAGGATCCCACATGCAGCTATCAATCCCAGGCAAGGAAAGCCAGACTTCTGGCCAACAGGTCTTCTCAGATTTCTATGGGAAATGCAGATAGATCCAAAGCTGCTCGCGTTGAAGGTAGAGAATCCATGTCTGAAATCCCAGCTGGATTAGATGTGCGATAAGCGTATCCCAAAACTATGTGGCAATTTTCTTTTTCAGTGATCATTCGTATGCTTCTTTGCAGCAGAGTTTTGGATGTGTTTTCACACATTTCTTCCTATTCTGGTAAAGAGATATTATCTCCATTTTACAAATGAGAAAACTAAGGCCCATGGAGATGAGATGGTCTTCTGGCTCTAAATCCCATGATCTTTCCATTACTCCGGGCAGTACTTGGGTGTGGCCTTTGGAATCCGCAAGGGACCTGATTCTGGTTCAGAAGATGGAGGGGTGTGGAAACTGGCATTTTAAAGAAGGGCCTCAGGTGAATCAGATGCAAGGGGACTAGAGTCCACACTGAGAAATCATTTTTCTCCCATGGTCTCCTGTCTCCTGAATTTTCCCACAAGCTTTCAGACCCTCCTGGGACCCACTCTCTGCCCGAGAGCACCTGTCACAGAGACTGAGACAGTGGAGACCAGTCTGCTGGCTTCTCGGGGCACAGCACGAGGGCGGAGGCCTGCCAGGTTTGAAGCACTGTTTGCAAAGGCTTTGTGAAGTGTGGTTACATAGTAGGTAAAGCAATCTTCACATGAGGACTTTTAAATCTCATTTCTTTTTCCATTTTTAATGCTTTTTTACTCTTCTCATAGCCTTAATAGAAAGAAAAAAAATGGGGTGGGGACACATAAGAGAAAAGAAGCAAAGGCATGGCCAAAGTACTTGAGATTTGTCCTAATTGGAAGTTACTCACAAAAGTAAAAAACTCTACCCTAGATTTGATGTGTCCTTCAGTCTTCATTTTGCTGGCAACCTTTAAGTGCCTGTCTTTAGCCTTGGGCTGCCCTCCTTTGCTAAGGGCTCTGGCCCAGCCACGTGGAAGATGGAAGGGGGGCAGGCTCCAGGCACAGTGCAGGAGCACAGAGGGGACAGAGGGCGTCCAGCAGGGGGCTGCCCCTGGCAGCTGCAGCAAATTTTACTTTTAACAGCTTTTACTGCTCAAGAAAAGGACCTACATTTTCACTGCAGGAAAGATCTTCCTAAGTTTCCCTGCCTTGAAGAATGATTGATTAGTAAGAAAAACCACATCCAACTTTGTAATGAAAAACAGTGGTATGCTTTGCCACACACATGTGTGTGCATATGTGTAGTGTATATTGATGCTGGTTGGGCAAATAATTATTAGGACTGTGACCCCAGCAGGTTCTCCCATGCAGGTGTCTTCATGGCTATGGGAGGTGTTGTTGTTCACAGATCCCAAGCCACGTGGAGCTGGACCCCCAAGAGAGGCTTTCTCGTCTGGAAGCCTGGATGGGGAGGCAGAGCCTGCTCCAGTCCATCGCGGGGTAGAAGCCGCATGAGGAACACATTCCTGCAGCCTTTCCCAAAGCCAAAAGTAGGGTGGGACTAGAAGCCGCAGGGAAATTCCTGTGACACCCTGGGCTTTCCCGGCTTGGCTGCCATCTAAGGAGGAACATGAGGAAACCACAATGGAGTATAAAGAGGTTTGAAAGCCAGTTGTCCCTCCCCTTCTCACTCACCATGCAGACGGAGGCAAGATGCTGCTCCTCACAGCACCAACTCTGCAGATGGAAGGATATCTACGAGCTCTGGAAGTCATCATTCCTGCTCCCCACCACACAGGCGGTCCTTCCTGGTCAGCTGTCATCCTCACCTTGCTCACCCGCCCCCTCAACTCTCTCCCTCTCTACATTTCCACAGTTGTTAGTCCTCTGTGTGGACTGACTCCCCAGTTTCTTTCTCTAGACCCAGACTCTGACCCCATGAGCTGGCTCAAGGCCCTCCTCCTCCACGAAGACTTCCCAGACTGCAGGGACATGTGGGGCTTCCCTCTACTGGTTAGCTCACAGCTTGGGGCAGTCCTTCCACGGCTTCCTAGCTTCTTAGACAAGTCACTCGTTATATCCAGGCTTCAGCTCCTTCCTCTATAGCATGGGAATGACAGTATCTACTTCATAGGGCAGTTCAGAAGATTGATGGTGACAGCACAAACTAAAGCCAAGGTCCCACTTTGCATCCCACTGGGAATGCAGGAAATGCTAGTCCAAACTTCTACTTGTGCTTCGGTCAGAGAAGGACACGTGGCAGGTACACAGGGAACTTTCTGGGTTGTCGACAAGCTACCTGAGCTCCCTGGAGAAACAAGGCACCTCAGACAGAGGATGCTTGCATTTCCATTTTATTGCTGGTTATATGCTCTATGAAAACAGAACAAAGCAAATGATACACTTGAGGCTAGAAGTGGAGTGTGGTTGAGACATTCTTGTGTGGTGTACACATGTTCTGAAAAGAATCTAGATTTCTCAACAACAAGAAAAGTCCATGAAAAGAGTCCCTAAGGAGAAAAATTTTTTGAAAAGAAAGGGAGAGATATTTGTGGGTTCTTTAACTAAATCTTAGTATTTTCGTTTGGCAAGATGACTTCTAAGTTTAAAGGGGAAATTAAAATGTGTTGGGCTTGGTGCTGCCCATATTCAATTTTAATTCTCACAGCTGCTTCATGAGGTTCATATTTCCTCCATGTTATAGCTGAGGAAAATGAAGGTCAAACAGAGTATACATCTTACCCCAAACCACCCAGCAGAGTTGGGAACCAAGCTCAAGTGCACCTAACACTGAAATCCATGCTTCTCCACACCATCAGCAGAAAGAGCCAGGCAGGATGGCTCACAGCCGGGCACTCGTAGGCCATGTTCTGTGGGCGTCTCTGCTACCGCACCCATCAGCTGTCCCAGAGGAAGTCTACTTTTGCCTGACAGACTTCTGGGGTGCCCATGTTTTGTCTGGGGGACAACAAAGTATCTAACAACTGTATGGTTCCATAATCCACACAGTCTTCCTAAAGCCTGAAGGGAAAACAAAAGCTCATCCATTTTCCCTCTCCGCTCTCAAGTTTTAAAGTCATCCCTCTGTGCTTTCTAACATGCAGTTGCTGATTTTTTTTTGTCCTTAAAGGTTCAAAAACATCTAGTTAGATTTCTTTTTCTAAATGTCTTAGTACATTAACCAGCTTTTTCATATGCATTCTGCCACTTCTAAGGCATCAGGAGTAGTCGCCCTCCAGCACCTGCTAAATACCAGAGTTCATGCCCCAGAGAGATGATGGCTGCCCCCCTGTTCTCAACGTTCCTTAAGACTCCTCCCCTGTCACTCCAGTGAGCTCAACTCTCACAGCTCAAAGCAGGCTGTGCAGCCCCTTCTCCTGAACTCTTTAATAAATCACTCCACGAATCTGCTTCTTAATATTCCAACCTCTTCCCAGGGCAGGAAATCACAAATGAAAAGACCATTTTAGGATTCTTCTTCACTTCAAAATCCCTTTACCAAAAATCTTTGATACTTGGCTTTACGTTTTCTTTAAATATACAGAACTTTCGCTGAAAAGTCAGGAGGTTGTCAGAAGGGTGTGGAGGTTCTAAAGCCTTCCGATCAGATTCATATCTTGGATTTGACAGAAATGTGGCCCTTCAGCACACATGAAGTCCTGGTGATTCAACAAGCCTGCTGAAGAGTTAAAGCAGCCACCATTTATAAAGGATCCATTTATAATGGATCAACTCGTGCAGGCACTAAGAATTTGGTTATCTCATTTTGTTCCCTCAGCAAATTTAGGAGAAATCCGAGTGACTTGAGGGTTCCATGAGTTGCCTCACATCACCCCGGCAGCGAGCATGCAAGCAAACGAGGCAGCTAGGATTCAAACCTAACTCTGACACCAGTGCTCTCCCTCTACTCACGGCACAATGCCATTTTCATCACAAAATAGTTTCTTTCCTCCTAAAATAGACATTTCTTCAAGCATATTCTTGCAGATCACTACCACAGCAGAAGAACCCAGAAGGTCCTCTTTGCTGGGTCAACATGTTTTTACTGCAAAAGAATGGGACATAGGAAAGGTGGGGGGTGAAGAGGGAAAGAAGTCCTAAAGAGGACTTTCACCTTTGACCCCTTTCCTCCTATTATAGATCAGATGAGCAGTCCCTGGAACAAATGGAATGAATCCCTGCTCAGTTTCCCCCTCCTGCGTTTACATCCCTGACTGGGGAGAAAGAACTGATGTGACAAGTCTCAACTAGGAAGAGAAAGCGAAATGGCACCATGTCTGTGTTAATTAACCACTGCCTCCTCTCGGCATTTCTTTTCTGGCCCCTTGCTCTGGTCAGTGAGTCATGAAATGAGGACAAGACTCCAGGGAGGTGAATACCACAGCTGCACAGCCATGAACCAGAAATGACAAGACACAGGTGGTTAGCAACTTTCTTGCCCCATGGGTCTCTGCTCCCACACACCAGCAATGCATCTCTAACCAAGGGGAGCACACACATTGTCCCACAACAGAGTACGAATCTGGAATGTTCATCTGAGCCAGTACACCCAGCCACTCAAAACGACAGCCTTAACCCCACCACCCCCGCAATGTATATGAAACCTCAGAACGTTTCACCTTTGCTGACCTTTCAAGCTGAAATACCTCATTACACTTGAGAGCGTAGCTGGCACGAGCAGCCCAGTTCTTCCCCACTTGCTTCATGGGGCCCGTTTGCAAAAAAACATTATTAATGGTCAAGAGATTCCAACAGAATTTGCCTGCCAAGATTTATTTGGCAAAGATACTCCATCTCCTGAAACATAGGTTTAAAAAGTCTGTTCCAATCTTTGTTTTGCTAAACGTTGCACCAAGTCGCTGGAGAGAAAAATCGCAACTCTTGTGCAAACCAGCTTTTGCAAAATGAAATCCCAGCATGCAGTCTTCTCAAGCACTTACCCTCGGTGCTGGAACCGATGACGTCCTCCACGCCTAGCACTTGCCTCCCCAGCCCCAGTGGTGGAGCGTGAGCTAGCACGGGGTAATTTAGAACGGCCTTTCCTTCGGGGTGGGCTGGAGGGACATCCTCTTCTGAGGGCAGGGACGGTCCCTCTGCGTGGGGAGGGGGGGCTCCCCAGGTCGGACCCAGTGAATCTCCTATCTCTGAAGGAGCTGGGCTTCTGGTCCCTTGCTGTTCAGAAGACTCGACTGCGCCATTTAAATCTGGGGCATCTACCCCGCCCAGAGCTCTCCCTTCTTTGGTTTGAGGGTCCAAGGTGGCCGATTCGGTTTCAAGCGAGAGGGGCCGATCGCTAGCTGTCAGCTGTGGCAAAGGGGAGGCCAGATCAGAATCTGGTGGAGATATCCCACCTCCTAAAGGTCTTGACTCAGCTTTCGGCTGGAAGGAAACCTCAATGCTGCTATGGCCTTTCCATGTGTCCTCTGGCTCACTTGGGGGGTACTCCACTTCTCCCTCATTCTCATCATAATAATCCAGATTGTCTTCAGTGTAGTCACTTTCCGGAGCTGCCGTAGGGCCGAAGGACCGCTCCAGGGGAGGTGAAGGGCGGGCTTTGGTAAGGTCTCCTCCAAGGGTGGCTGGCCTGATATTGTCCAGTGGAGAGGTGCTGCCGATATGAAACGCCCACACTCCAGGAACCCCCAGGTTGCTCTGTCTAAATGAAAAGGAAACAGCTCATGACCAAAGTGTCTGTTTACCCAGCATCCCACAACAGTGAGCGATTTATTTGAAAACTGGAAGACTATTAAGATCAGATTCAGAGTTTTCACAAGCATAAAACCAGGCCTACATGATAACTAAAAGGAGTGTACTGGAATTTTGACATAAACTACCTCCTAACATGAAATCAGAAATCTGCTGTAAAATTCACACATTTTGTCTAAAATCTAGCTATTTGAAAGCAAAAAGGGAATGTGGGAATAGTTTCTACCTTCTCTACTTTTAACACGCTCGGGAAAATGTATGCTTAAAAATCTGTGCCAAACACTTAAACAGTAATGACTACTACATACTTTTGAGACTTAGTCATGTACAAAATGCTTAATGTTCTTCAGTACGATCTTCAAGGTAGGGGCAGTGACGTGCCCCATTTTACAGAGGAGAAAACAGGTTTAGAGAGGGTAACAAATCTTTTTAAGGTCATACAATGAATGATTGGCAGAGCTTGGACTTGAATTCAGCACTTCCACCAAAGCCCACGCTCTAAACATCTACATTATGTCAGAAAACCAATATATACAGTCATTCAGCAACTGAATTATCACTGGTCTCCAGAATGTTACAGACATTTCCCTGTTTAATCAAATGGATTAATCAATTAACTAACTGACATAGAATAGTGAGTCGATGTAAAAAAACTCAAAGAAAAATAAATGCCCACGTCTAAAAAATGCTGAGCAAACACAGAACAAAGTTAAGGGGACTATAAGAAAGTAGTTTAGTCAAAATGCCATGGGTTATAGAGGAGAGGTGGTCAGAAACATCTGGAACCAGAGAGCTCATGCATTTTCTTTACTAGAAGAGAACACGGACCCCATTCAATTTTCCAAATGTTCCAGTGATGCATTATTTTAGCCAATGATACATTCTAAAGAGAACAACTACATATCTTATATGTAGTTAAAAAAAATTTCTAAAAAATTTTTTAAAAGCAACTTTGAACAAACAAGGGTCTTGCTAGCTTGAATGCACCAGTTTTTATCCTTCTCTGGTCTGTGTGAAAATACCAGGCTCAAAGTCCCCCATGTTACGGGACTGCCTCAAAAGTCAGTCAGTGAGGTATAAGAGTTAATGACTAATAAGATAATAAGAAAATTATCAAATCATTATAATAACAAGAGACTTGCTGCTTTGGGTAGGTTCTGATCACATTCACATGGATTTCTACAGCAGTAGTATTTTTCAATACAATTCTGAGAATGTCTCTTTCTCTCTCCCTCTCCCTCCTTCATGTGTATGCTCACACACACGCATGTGCACGTGCACATGCATAGCTGTTTCTGTTGTAATTATAGCTACTTTAGGGAAAGAGGAGCAGAGAAAGCAAAACCGTGATCCTTTGTGCAACATGCTATGTATACTTAGTATGTTCAAAGACTTAATGTTGGTGTTTTTTGGCAAGCAAATAAGGAACCCTTTAGTGAGAAGATAAGAGAGAATCCTAAAGATCTGAGGATACACATTTATTATCACATCAGAGGTGTTGCAGCTGTGAAATTTCTTCTTGAAGTTAGAGAAAACTATAAAAGCTTCAAAGAATAGGGAAATACAAATCATGGCAGAAAGAAGTTAAGCAAAATAACCTTCTAATGAAATATAAATCACTATCTTGGCTTTTGTCATTGTGCATGATGGAAAAGTAACCAATTTGAGTTTATCCTAAAATCCGGGGTCATTTGGAAAGCTTAGTGATAGAATTTAATTTGTTTTCTAGAAAGGAAAACAAGGCTACAAAATGGGATGACAGTGTTCCTTCCTGGGTCATTAAGAGTAGTAAGTAAGAAAACCACATAAAATGTCTGTCATGAGTCTCTGCACATAATTAGTGCTTAGTAAATGCAATTTGTCTTCAAGGAGATAGAAGAGTATAATCTCAAAGAATACAAATGGCTGGATTTAAATTTCCAGAAGAAGAGTTATGCCAAATCTATTATGAATTACATATTTTATTACCCTTAAGCTTACAATTACAAGACAAGTTTGAGGAAGACAAAAATTTTATTGACTAGGAAAATAACTTTCTTCTTCAGAGATACATACTGAAGCGTCTAGTAGTTAGTATGAGCATGATGTTGGTAATTTCCTTTAAAATTCTTAAGCAAAAAAAAAGATGAATATTGTCAAAATGCCAACAACTTCTAAATCTAGATGATGAGCTTTTGGGTGTTCATTTAGCTATTCCCTCTAGTCTTCTCTATATTTTTGAAAAACTTAAATACTGAAAAATAGAAGATTAATCTTCTATTGGAGATTATTGGAGGTAGAGAAGAAGGCCTTTCCAAGAATAACAAAGATCTGAAATCATAAAAAAGCAATAACTTTGCCAACCCTAAATTTACAGCTTCTAGAGGGTAAGTAATTTTATTTTTTTTAAATCTTATTTATTTATTTGACAGAGAGAGACACAATGAGAGAGGGAACACAAGCAAGAGGCAGAGAGAGGGGGGGGAAGCAAGGCTTCCCGCCAAGCAGGGAGCCCAATGTGAGGCTGAATCCCAGTATTCTGGGATCATGACCTGAGCTGAAGGCAGACGCTTAACCCACTGAGCCACCCAGGCACCCTGGTAAGTTATTTTAAAGAGGAACATCTGGACAAAAATATTTGCACTGTGTAAGAGGATTAATTTCCTCACTATAATTTATTCTTATTTATAGGAGCTCTTTGGATAGCAAAGTACAGGCAGAGAAGTCACAAAGATAGAAAAATGGCTATTACACATATGAAAAGGCATTTGGTTTCACTAGTAAAGAAATGAGAGTGAGAGTGTGAACATTTGACACTGACCAGAGTCACAAATATTGAAAAGAAAAGAAGCTGCCGATCACGGTTCTCTCTTACTGGTGAGGACATAAACTGGACATTTCTGGAGGGCAGTGTGTTCATGTCCACCAAAATGTTCGACTGCGTATAGATTTTCTGGGCAATTCTACTTTCAAGAAACTATCTTTCGTGGAAATGAGAATCTGAAAATTTTATCCTTAAAATGATAAACATCTTCCTGAATGACACCTATAAGACAGTGATAAATGGGAAAATGCCGCATGGATAGGGAAAGAACCATATTGGTTTTAAGAAGTTTTTGCAGAATGCTAAAGTCCTAGAAAGGCTATCAATACTGGCTATCACGTGAAGTAGTGATAGCGGGTAACGTGTGCTTTTATTTCACATTATTCAGCCTTGTTTGTGCTTTCTTTTTTATGTTAAGTTATATGAAGGAAAAATACCTCTGTCAGTCCCACGTCTTCTGTCCTCAACAAGCCCTCTGAGGTTTCTACGAAGCATGAAAGATACAAACGAGGGCGGGCACGGAGGGTCAATGGGAGCGCTGTGAGGATGCGCGCGCAGGCCAGTGCGTGCGTGCGTGCACGGGTGCACATGCGTGTGTGCGTCAGTGCCGTGGGGTCTTTATCACTGTGGTTGGGGAGCACAGCTGCCTTTTCCTACAGGCTGCTTGGCCCCCTGTACCGTAAGTACAATTGGCACTCATTCCAGTGCTCCAAAACCATTGATCCTTTCATCTGTTGACCCCTCCCAGCATGTGGGCTGCTAGTGTGCGTGGCCTGTGCCTCAGACATCTTTGTATTTCAAGTGCTGAGCCCACAGTGATCAACAGCGTCTGAGGTGTAGAGAATCTGGGGGCTCCAGAATGGGACGGGAAGGTGGAACCGGAGGAGAGAAAGCAAGGAGCTGTTTTCTCATGTCTGGACTAAAAGGCAGCCTGGACGGAGACGTAAAGATGCCCAAGGTGGGTCCTAAGACTGGGAAACGAGACCAGGCTTCCCGCAGAAAAGAAGTAGTTTGGGACTCCAGGCTTGTGCTTAAATTTTTGCCACTGAGTAACTTCCAGGTGACAGGCAACTTAACTTCCCTAAGCTCATTTGTCAAACTGAGAAAACAGCAGAACTTACCTCCTAGGATTCTTATGAATTTTAATTAAGGTAACTTCTGGAAAGTGTTTTACAGTGTTTGGCAAATAGTAAGCTCTCAATAAATGTCAGCTCTATGTAACCATATTTGGTGTTGGGGCCTGCTCCCTGGCAGCTGAGCAAAGCAGATGGCATGCAAAACTGTCAGGTCTTCCAGTGACCAGGAATAATGTAATGGAAGGGAGAAGCCATTAAGCGAGGCTAAGTAACTGATGTATTCTGCCTGGCTTCTAGACCAGGATTTGGGAAAGGAATAAAAGCAAAGATTTTTTTTCACAAGCCCTGAAATTAATATCAACTGGTGCTAACCCAGATATGGTGGCTCTGTGGACTGATGAACAGCAAAAGGGGCTTATTATTACGCTAGCAAAGTAAGCCTCTGATGGGTCTCAGGAATGTGCTGGCTACCTCATGGGAAACCGACCAGCATGGTTTGAGTTAATGAAGTCAATACAAAAACCCTGAGACCTCTAACTGCTACCCATGTGTCTGGTTTCCCCTTTTCCCCAAATTACACTATTCTTGATTTAGCTTTTAACATGTATCTGTCCAAAAGACTATAAATCACATCATCTCCTCCTTGTGAGATGATTAACCTGGAAAAATCTCACTCTGGGCAGTTATGTTACTGGACATTTTTTTTTTTTTTTAAGATTTATTTATTTGACAGAGAGAAATCACAAGAGAGGCAGGCAGAGAGAGAGGAAGGGAAGCAGGCTCTCCGCTGAGCAGAGAGCCCGATGTGGGACTCGATCCCAGGACCCCGAGATCAT
This sequence comes from Meles meles, assembly GCF_922984935.1. Taxonomy (NCBI): domain Eukaryota; kingdom Metazoa; phylum Chordata; class Mammalia; order Carnivora; family Mustelidae; genus Meles; species Meles meles. Next base: position 104,304,059 of record NC_060071.1, read on the forward strand.
GACCTGAGCTGAAGGCAGCGGCTTAACCCACTGAGCCACCCAGGCGCCCCTGTTACTGGACATTTTTATGTGGCTCCAAGAGCAATGTTTTTCATAGCAAGCCTCAGTGGCTGTGCAAACACATACACACTGTTTGGTTTCCAGTATCTATACCCAATAGGGCAGGAAGAATAAAGGGTCTTTTATATTTTGGTGAATTTGCTCCTCCCAGGGTCTAATCTAGTGTCTGGTTTTGACCTGATGCCTCCCTTAAAAGCCACCGAGATATTATTCAATGGTCTTACGGCCACTCGAGTTTGGGTAGCTCTGAAGGGTCATGACAGGGAAAGGCTTACTTACTGGTAGAGATTTTTCACAGACTGTTCAGTGCTGGTCAGGCTGAAATAGGGTCCCTCTCTCTTCAGGTCATCGACCTCCCCTCGGCAGAAGCCCACCCGGGCAGGAAGCTCAAGCTGGACGTTGTAAGACTCTTTGGGGCGAGTTCCAAAGAACTGAAGGCCATTGGCAGGGTAAAGAAAGAGGGCGTAGGTATCAGACTCATCAGATGCCAAAACTGCCTGGAAAGTGTTCAGCTATGAAAAACAAAAAATAGGAAACATTCTTAATAAAACAAACAAGAAAAGAAAAACAAAACAGAATGCAGGCAAAGTACCATAAAGTACAAGGGTCTTCCCCCTTCTTAGGATTCCTCCAAATTGCTTTTTTTTTTTTTTTTAAGATTTTATTTATTTGACAGACAGAGATAACAAGTAGGCAGAGAGGCAGGCATAGAAAGAGGAAGGGAAGCAGGCTCCCCACTGAGCAGAGAGCCCGACATGGGACTTGATCCAAGGACCCTGGGATCATGACCTGAGCGGATGGCAGAGGCTTTAACCCACTGCGCCACCCAGGCACCCCCAACTTGCTTTTATACATTATATTCTTTTCAGTTTCTTCTCCAAGTTGTCATAATCCTCTTTTATCATTTAGGTTAATACTTAAAAGATGCATAGGTAAGAACCATAGGTTACAGGGGCGCCTGGGTGGCTCAGCGGGTTAAAGCCTCTGCCTTCGGCTCAGGTCGTGATCCCAGGGTTCTGGGATCGAGCCCCGCATCGGGCTCTCTGCTTGGCTGGGAGCCTGCTTCCTCCTCTCTCTCTCTCTGCCTGCCTCTCTGCCTACTTGTAATCCCTGTCTGTCAAATAAATAAATCTTTAAAAAAAAAAAAAAAAAGAACCATAGGTTACAGAAATAATGTTTTTAAGGTTTCAAATTTCTCTCATCCAAACCTCTTTAAGAGCGAAGAGTCAGTACTAAAATTAACCTGTATATACCCACCACCGCTGCCCTAGTTTACTACACTGGGCCTCATGTGGCTCATTCGTTCATTCATTCATTCACCTTTTTACTGAACCCCTATTATGGGCAGGCACAGTGTTAGCCATTGGTTGATCAAAAGGCCTCCTCACTATTTGCACGGCCTCTCTCTCTTTTCTCTTGCATCTGCCTTTTCACACCAGCACCTGAGTTACTGACCCTCCTTTCACAGACCAGGAAACAAGACATGTGGGATCCCAGATCTGCCTACGGTCAGGTTGCTAGTACGCGGCGGCAGGCTAGCCGGCTCCAGAGTCCTTGCCCAGCACTGCTAGGCCACCCCAGCTACTCCTTAGCATCCCATTCAGGTAGTTTATAACTGCCCCAGACGCTTTCCCCAGGTTTAGATCCCTTGCATCCTCATCAGACTATGTCGCATTCCTGCTCTATACCGTGTACTTTAATGCTTCTGTATTTTTGCTCATGTTTCCCTGAGCTGGGCAACCCTCCTAACCTTCTAATGCGGCCCTTCTGAGGTTTTCTGTGATTCCCTGTAGATTTACTTCTATTCTCTAACCATCTATAACACCTGGTGTTTCTTTTTTTTTTTTTTTAAAGATTTTATTTATTTATTTGACAGAGAGAAATCACAACTAGGCAGAGAGGCAGGCAGAGAGAGAGAGAGAGAGAGAGAGAGGGAAGCAGGCTCCCTGCTGAGCAGAGAGCCCGATGCGGGACTCGATCCCAGGACCCTGAGATCATGACCTGAGCCGAAGGCAGCGGCTTAACCCACTGAGCCACCCAGGCGCCCAACACCTGGTGTTTCTTGTTACCATTCTGGTTAGCTGTTTGGAAACTCCACTAATTAATAATTCACTTGCACCTTAATTCAGCCAAGTGCCTACTAAGCTAGACATTATGCTTGGTGCTGAAGGAAAAGGGAGCAAAGGAAGGGAGACTCTGCCTGGGGCAGTCTCACACTTAGACAGGAACAGCCATGGCTGGAATTCAGGAGAGTTACTGGAGAAGATAGTAGAGGCCAGAGGAAGGTGTGTGAGACGTCAGGCTTGGGCTGGGGAGGCGTCACAGAGGCGGCCTGTGAACATTCATAAACACAGGAGGAGCCAAAGCAGGCCAGAGTGGGAGACCAGGAGTCTGAATTAGCTGCAAACTGAGCACCCAGGCTCTTGTAAAATCATTCCTTGAAGTTCAATTTACTCTTGTATTTTAGCCAGCCACTTTTGCCTTTACTTACCTAATGCTATCTCCACCCACACCTTCACATGATCTGTTAGTGGTAACTTCTTGTCTTTAAAAGGTATTCTATTTAGGACTCTGAGAACTCTTCTCTCTCTTGCTAAGTCCCCCTCTTTTTTTAATTTTTAAAAAAATTTTAAGTCCCCCTCTTTTTACAATTTGGTAGGGAACTGGAAGGTATTTATAAATGCCACTACTTCCTAAATAATGTGACTCGTAGAAACGTTATTTACTGGTAAAGGTTATTTTTTCTCCATTTTGCTAGGCAGACAAAAGTAGGCTCAGAGAAGAACATCACATCTTACTAAATAAAATAGCAAACAACAGGAGGGTATCCTGCATTTTGTTCTGTCTTGGGTCCTTCCCCATATGGTGCTCAGAATCTTCCAATGTTTTCTATTCCTTTCAATGTCCAATTGCAAAGTATAGTTTTGACACTTTGCTGATATACAAACCAATTCAGGTGTTTAAATGCTTTTCAAGAAAAAAAGCAGTATACAACCTTTTTTTTTTTTGTTCTCTAACATAGACACACTTGCCTTATTTTGCTTTCTTTTTTTCTTTTTTTAAAGACTCTCTACACCCAGCGTGTAGAGTAATCTCTACTCTACACCCAACATGGGACTCAAACTTACAACCTTGAGATCAAAAATATCGTGCTCTACTGGCTAAGCCAGCCAGGCACCCCTACTTACTTTCTTTAAGCTCACACACTTAAAGATGGCAGAGGTGGGGGGCTGGTATGTTTGTTATTTTTGCAGTTGTTGATTGTTTCATCGGCAAAGCTTGACTGTTCCAGAAACAAAAGGCAAAGGATGCTTTCTAGAATTTCTCAAAGCTGGGAAACCATAACTTCTGCCAAATGTAAACAAAGCCTGTTCTGCGTCATGTCCATACCTAATATAGACCACCTCATTGATTAACGTTGATTCCCTAACCTCAGAGTACTCCTTTGGTCAGAATCAACAAAGTTCAGCTAGGGAAAGGATAGTACTTGAAGAAAGAGAAAGGACCTGTTGTAACAAGCTAAGCTTTCAAAGCTCCTGGCATTGATTACTTAAAACAAATGTAAGATAGGAAGAATTCTGGTTCTAAGTTTAGAGAAATTCTGTTAAGATAAGGAAGCGGGGGGGAGGGGGGTCCCACAGATTGTGAGGGAACTGAAGAGGATGGGGGAGGAGGGGAGGGAGAAAATAAACAGAACTTTGAAAGGGAGGGTCTGGCTTTTACTGTGGAATCTGGGACTTTAGCACTTTATTCATTCTGTCAGTCAGTCAGTAAATCCATTTTGATGAAAATTTATTCAGTGCCTTTTATATGCCATCCCTGAGCCAAGCACTTACACAGGTGGCAAGCCTTTATTTAATTTACTTGTATCCACTGAAATAGGCAAAAAAGAAGATTTTAGATAGAATTTATGATCCCAAAGTACAGGCCAAAAGAGTTTGGCTGTTTAAAAACCACCCACACACCAAATGATCACTGTTAAAGTTCTCTCTCTTGGCTCTACAAAATTCTACATCTAACTGCTAAAGAGCACACTTCACAAAGTCCTGAAGTACTCCTCCTCCCAGAGCACTCCTCGACTAGCTTCCAGACAGGAAAGGTCTTCACATTCCTGGAGACAAGAGCGCCTTTGCAAGAACCACACATACTCTGTCTCTGAAGATAAACCCTCAGATGGGCTGCCAAACCCCACAAAAGGGTCACTGGTTCCCAACTTCCTCAGGATCAGAGAGAGGAGAGAGGGGCCTCCATGGAAAGAAGAACAGGACAGAGGATCAGGGCCAGTGGCTGCCTGGCTTCAGGGTTTCTGCCATCCTGTTATCCCAAAGAGAGAAAAGCCAGAGTTGTTAGCAGAAACAGGCTGGCTCTGACTCTCCCTTTCAGGTATGGGACATCAACAAGCAATGTTGACTTGACACATGGCAGAGCCAGGCTGATGGATACAAAACATACCCCTCTAGAAGCTTCTAAATTTGCAATTCATTTAATTAATCGTAGCCATCTGGCGAAGCAACAGAACAGTATCAGCCTTGTCCCAAACAGGTTGGCCTATAGTGGCTTACAAAAGTTACAATGAAAATGAAGAAGTAGGGTGACTCCTATAGGAGTTCTCTTTCCTGTCTTCCTTGGGTTCATGTGCTCTCCACAGTGGTGGCATCACTGACTTCTGGTCTCCAGGGTTTAGGGTGAGCACTAACCTCCACTCCTTAATATACTTCTCCATCTCCCAGCACCTGTAGGACACTGTCACAGGCATGTGTTCCTCTCATTCATCTGTATGCCCTAAATCCTATAGATCCTGCCCAAAATCCAAAGATCTATGCTCTAGTCTCTAATGTGACATCCTTCCTGATACTTGGGCTTTAGCAAAACTTAAGCATTTCATTAACCAATTTCCAAATAACGTCTCTATGTAGTACATCTTCAGAGCTCTATTTTAGCCTCAGGTTAAATGTTTTCAGATAGACTCCATACCTCCCCTATTCTGGACTTGAGCTCCAGAAATCCAAAAGTCACAACAAAGTCCTTTTACCTCTCATTCTCTCTGTGGGTTCACCCCCCTCCATCAACAACAATCATCCTTTGAAACAAGCCAACACACTTTAGTCCCCACATTGAGGCCTCTGATGGACAACCTTCCGCTCATATCGTGTGACTGTTTCCACGACTCCCCTCATCCCTGTCTCCTGCCTCAGCTCTCTCAGCCCGCTCCCAGGACAAGGCCTTGCCCAGAACAGTTTCTCCTGCTGCCTCATTCTCAGGACCCATTCTTTCAGCTCTTTCGGCTAAACTTAAATTCCAGGTCAACAAAACATCCCCCATATCACACAGATTTGTGTGGCCCAGTTCTCTACAACTGTCTGTCAAACAACAACTAAACAATTCTTCCCCTCCCCTCAAAACCACAGCTGAAGTAAACACTAGTCCTCTTTATGTCTCTGTCAACAAGTTCTTTGAAGATCAGTACCATGACTTCTTTGCCCCCTAAGGTACCTATGACACTTGAGGACTCTCAGATTAACTGAACTGATAAACACTATTCGTTCCTTTTTTTTTTTTTTTTTAAAGAGCCAGTGCACGGCCCCCCCTCCCTTGCCTGGACAAGCCAGGGGGAGGGAGAGAATCTTAAGCACTTAAGCAGGCTCCACACCCAAGGCGCCCAACAGGGCAGATCTCATAACCCTGAGAGCAGGAACTGAGCCGAAATCAAGAGTCGGACACCAACTCAGCCACTGAGGCGCCCCATATTTCTTCACTCTTGTTAATCTGTGGTTACACCTTGCCATTCCCTGCAACATCAGATAAAACACCCGGTGAGGGGCACCTGGGTGGCTGCGTGGTTTAAGCCGCTGCCTTCGGCTCAGGTCATGATCTCAGGGTCCTGGGATCGAGCCCCGCATCAGGCTCTCTGCTCAGTGAGGAGCCTGTTTCTCCCTCTCTCTCTGCCTGCCTCTCTGCCTACTTGTGATCTCTCTCTCTGTCAAATAAATAAATAAATAAATAAATAAATAAAAACACCCGGTGATACCCACCATGAACATCCATGGAGAGAAAGGGCAACAAGTGAAATAGTTTTAAATGGTTTAACGCTGCCATTCTTCTGATATGGTCAAGTTTCCAGTAACTTTGCAATGTAGGGTGAGTGTGTCAAGGTTTAAGAAAGCCACATAGAACTCACACAGCCCTCAGGCAAGGCAGATTACTGTTTGCCAAAATCTATCTCTGAAGAACTATTAAAATAAGAACTCAAATCACAGGGCTCTTTCAAGTATTCAGAAGAACCTTCAATGTGGGTAATTGAAAAAACATCCTCTCTCTAAACAGAACCCTTATCTCCTTTCAAAACGAAACAAATTCTGAAGCCAACTCAGCATATGGCAATGTCTGAAGAAGGATTTTAACTAGAAAAGGAAAAGAGATGGAATCTACAAATCTTTCTGTACTTCTCACCCAAAAGAGAAGTTGCAGTTCCAAAAACCTAGTATTTAAAGAGTCCTTATGCAAAGGCCTTATATCATAGGGTCCTTACAAGGTAGAGAAATTTAAAAAACCAGAATCTGCTCCTATCAAGCCAACATAGAGGAGCACAGATTGGCTGAGCATCCACACCCACTAGGTCTAAAAGAATAGAATGACTACTTTAAAATGTCACCCTAACTTAAAAATGCCACCATAGTTAATTCTGATAACAATCCTGTAAGGTAGGCATTGCTTCCCCATTTTGCAGGTTAGGAAATAAGAATGAGGCTGTCATTGCTTCCAAAGTCTCCAGATAGCCTTTCATAATGCACATCTTTCAAAATGTTTTTATATTGTCATGGTCTTCACAACCACCCTGAAAGTTGGGTGAGAGAGCGGTATTTCCATGTTACACATGAAATTGAAACAATAATTGACAAAGTCATCTTGTCTATAATTTTTGGTTTCAAATAAGCTGTGGGAAAAAAATGGAATCTTACAGCTCTAGTGTGATTTCACCATCTCAGCACTTCTGTGCAACTCTTCATCTCCAATTCATCTCACTCAACTCAACTTCATCATTATTCTGTTGAAAAAGTGAGACAGATGCAGCTGAATTCTCTTCAAAGCATTGGAATACTAATTTGGAAGTAATAAAGTATCAGCAGCATCCTTGGCAGCCAGTTTCATTGTAAGTTCATTCTTCCTTTGAATGAAATATGATTCCAAGTACTCTTCTGGTACTAAGAGCAAATCAAGCTTTATTTATTGCAAGTCTTTGGGAAAAGCACAATTATTGTGTCCACCTACATCACTTGAGTCAAGGAAATGAATCTTGCATGAAAAATCTGGGTTAAAGGTGCTTGGGTGTCTCAGTTGGTTAAGTGACTGACTTTGGCTCAGGTCGTGATCCTGGAGTTCCAGGATCGAATCCTGCATTGGGTTCCCTGCTCAGCAGAAGTCTGCTTCTCCCTCTGACCCTCCTCTCTGTCATGCTCTGTCTCTCACTCTCTCTCTCAAGTAAATAAATCTTTTTTTTTTTTTTTTTAATCTGGGTTAAAAGCAATAAAAAACAAAAAACCTGAGGCATCTGCCTGGCTCAGATGGTAGAGCATGTGACTCTTGACCTTGGGGTTGTGAGTTCAAGCCCCACATTGGGTGTATAGATTACTTAAAAATAAAGGCAATTAAAAAAAGTAAGAATCAAGAAATGTGTACTCTAGGGGCGCCTGGGTGGCTCAGTGGGTTAAGCCTCTGCCTTTGGCTCAGGTCATCATCTCAGGGTCCTGGGATCGAGCCTCACATCGGGCTCTCTGCTCAGTGGGGAGCCTGCTTCCTCCTCTCTCTCTGCCTGCCTCTCTGCCTACTTGTGATCTCTGTCACATAAACAAAATCTTAAAAAAAAATGTGTACTCTAAACATGGCTTTGCCTCACTAAGAGCAGAATTCTCAACAATTGCATTGTCTTCTGTTTGCCATTATCTGTGAAATGCAAACAATAATCTTTGTTGTACTTATAGGATTGTTGTAGGAAGTCAGTATGATAAAATAATTGTTTTAAGAATTAACTAGATAGCTTGAATAAACAACATATAAAATAATTGTCTTAGTAGTCTTTTCTTTGAGCCCTTACCTTCTCAATAAAGACAAAAAGAACTCTGGTGGGGTAGGGGTGGAGGGGATTCAATCCCTTGCTTAAAATCCTTCAAAACCTACCCACTGTCAAAGAAACAATTCCACACTCCCATCAGAGCATGCTCTGTCCCTACCCCATGGCTTTTTCATCCTCGTGTCCCACCACCCTTTTTATTCAGTAACAATGCACCACACGTAAGGCCCAAAACACATTATACTTTACAGCACATGGGTGATCCATCACATGCTGTTTCTTCTGAGACTGGTCCACTATGCTCAACTCAGATTCAAAACTACTTCCTCATTAAAACTTTCCCAGATTGGGTCCCCAAAGTTAGTCTTTTTTTTTTTTTTTAACATATAATGTATTATTTGTTTCAGGGGTACAGGTCTGTGATTCATCAGTCTTACACAATTCAGAGCACTCCCCATAGCACATACCCTCCCCAGTGTCCAAGATACTGCTACACTTAACATGATCAACATCCCCACTAAACTACGAGTTCCTTGGGAGCAAAGAGTATTTCCTTTCACTGTGTCTATACCAGTTCTGAACTATAGTAAGTGTGCAAAAACAGTTTACTGGATGAATAAATCTTAATTACATTTAAATATAAATTGCTTATAACACACACTTATATGCATATGCCACATATATGTTTACCAAAAAAAAAAGGTGGCAGAAAAAATAAAGTATTAGCAGTGGTAACCTCTGGTTAGTGGAGTTACAAATAGATGTTTATAATTTTATTTTTTTATATTTTATGTTTATATTTTCTTATTTTCTACGTTTTTTATTATTAGGTATGTTATATTTAATTTTATTTTTTAAGATTTATTTTAGAGAGGGAGCGCACAAGTGGGGGGAGGGGCAAAGGGAGAGAGAGCGAGAGAGAGCGAGAGAGAGAGAGAGAGAGAGAGAGGGGGGGGGGGTGGGGAGAGAAAAGGAGGAAGCAGACTCCCTGCTCAGCAGGGAGCCTGAAGACAGGCTTGACCTCAGGACCCTGAGATCATGACCTCAGGTGAAATCAAGAATTGGTTGCTCAACCACTAAGCTACCCAGGTGCCCCTCTAATTTTAAATAAGTGTTTTAAACTTATATACAAAATGACTGAATGAGTGAATATGAATGAAGGCAACATAATGATGAGGAGCCTTATCTTACTCATTTTCTCCAGCCCTCCACCTAGCCCAATGCCCTGCACAAAGGAAGTGCCCAATATATTTGTTCGAATTGACTGTATTCTGTTGAATTGAATAACTGAAATGTCAAACTCACATCTGTAAAAAAAAATAAATAAATAAATAAAAAATAAACAAAACTAAATGTAGTCTGACAAAAAATGAATGTCAAAAAAAAATCACAAATTGAAGTATCTTGTATTTCTAGATCTTCTTAGAATAGCCTTTTAGGGATATTTTTCTTACAGAACTCAAAACAGGAATGGCCACCATCTTGAACTACTCAGTGAGAGCGGGCAAGCTGCATAATCTTTCAGGGAGGATATGTGCCATCTTCCTATAGCTAAGAAATACTATGATGAGTTAAAATAGAGATAAACTGTAAGAGTTTCAGCCCTTCAAGTATGACATTTTAGATTCAGATCTAATTTCACAGGAGGAAGCCCTTACCTATTCCAGGAATGAGGCAGTTCACCATTTGCCAAGCCACCCTGGTCCCACCTGACATCCATTGGAGTACTTTCAATGTTGCTGCCCAGAGGCACCTTGGTGGCTCAGTGGATTAAAGCCTCTGCCTTCGCTCAGGTCATGATCCCAGGACCCTGGAATAGAGTCCTGCCTAAAGACTGGGAGCTTGGATTGTTTTACTTTCTCAGGTAGACTGTAAAAGAAAGGAGGACAGTCCCCTGTAAACCAGGGAGCATGTAACCTGATGTCTGTAGGGCAATTTGGCAAAAGCTATCAAGAACTGGATCCTCTCTGGCCCACAAGTTCCACTTCCTGGAATATTAAGTAAGGACATGTGGAAAAATTAACTTAAAAAAGCACTTCACAAAATTATAATGATGAAAAATTGGAAATAACCTTAATGATCACTGGACATATGGTAAATTCACTGCGTGGAATATTATGCAGATATTATAAATGTTGTTGTAGAAACATTTAGTGACAATGAAACATACAATTTACTATTGAGTGGAAAAAATAGTTTACAAAACAATATGTGCAGTGCGAACCCATTAGTGTTAATAGACAGTGGCAGATAAATACAGACATTAATAGGAAGAAAAAACTTCTGGAAGATATAAATGAAAATGTTTAACTGATTATCTTTGAGCAGTAGGAAAATGAGTGGTTGTTCTTTTTTAAATTGCCTGTATTTGCTCATGTTTTTCCTTCAACGAACATATAATTAGAAATAATTCTTATATACTTAGAGGTGATTCTAAAAAAAACAACCCAACAGTGAACTGCCTTGTGTTCTGAGAGCCTTCCACATCTGCACTGGGGCCCTCATACCCTTACTAGAAGTAGCCACCTCTCAGATCCTTAGACACGCCTGGAGAAAACAGCCTTCACTTCCAAGTCACTTCAGCCCTGGTGCCACCAAGGGATACATCAGGTTCAGCACGACAGCGACTCAGAAGAAATTCCAAGCCAGTTACTGGGTTCCAGCCCCGAATTCAAAACCATCCCTCCCCTGGCCTCGGCGGCCAAGCATCCCCGGTCAGTTACCTCTCCTGAGGGCGGCACCCGGCTGCTGGCCTCCTCGTAGGCGCCCACCTGCTCCCAGGTGGCCAAGAAGGCGTGGGTGGGGGTGAAGTGCGCCGCGGTGCGCGGGAAGCCTGAGCGCACATAGCGGGCGGCCAGGCCCAGCACCGCCAGGGACGTGTCCTCACGGTACAGGACTTGGCCCCGGCCCCGACTCGTGTCAATGTCTGCCAGGAAGGGGGCAATGGCCGGAAAGTCAGTGGGGAAATCGTCGTCCACGTACTGGGTCTCCCTAGGGAAGTCCTGAGTGGAGATGATACCGTTGGTGCCCACCTGTGGGAGGAGATGGACAAAAGGTGATGGTCGCGTACGAGCCAGGAGGCCCTCGGGCGGCCACAAGTCCAAATGTGCGCGCGCCCACCCTGGCTACGCACGGAGGGAAGGGAACCGCCGGGGAGGCTTGAAGCTGCCCCTTCCCTATCCGCTGGGAACGGGACTCCTGATTCAGGGTGACCAGCGCAACTTCGGCCCGCCTGCGCCCGCCACTTCTACCCCACAGCTTGGTGCGATGGGTCCAGCGCCCTAAAACTCCTGGTTCACACTTATCTTCTCACGTCCCTTGGTGAAGGGAGAAAACCTTCGGGCACGAGGAGGGAACGCACCAGCTCTGCAGCGGCACACAGCCTGCTCGCGGTCTTTACTGGAAACCCCACTGGCCGCCCCAGCATCCCCACCTCCTTTTCTGCCTGGGACGCTTATGTAGCTGCGAATCTGGGTCTGACTTCTTGCTCTTCCGCTCAAGGTAAAGAAAAGCAAGTCAGATAGCAGCATCGCTGCAGAGCCAGGTCCCCACCCCAGGGGCGCTCGGGGACAGCCCGGCGTGCGGACTATTTCTTCCGCTCGGAAGGCAGAGGGTCGGTGAGATCCACACTACAGTGACCCGTGGGAACAATCTGCGAGAACTCTGCCGGCTCCCTCACCAAGCGGGGCCTGAACTTACATAGAGGTAGCTGAACTGCGCTTCGTAGAAGCGCAGGGGACTCGCCAGCTTCACTGGGCTTGAGCTTTCGTCGTCGCCTTCCTGCAGGAGCTGGTCCCCCCGCGACTGACCGTAGGGGAAGAGTTCCTCTGGGTGCAGCGCCCCGGCCCGGGACAGCAGCAGCAGCAGCAGCAGCAGTGGCGGCGGCGGCAGCGATGGCAGCGCCAGTCGCCGGGCGGCCCGGTCCCCCTGCATGCTGGCTCGGCCCCTGGGCTGCCCGGCGGCGGAGCGCTTCCCGGCCCGGCCCGCCAGCCCACTAGCTGCGCTGCGCCAGCCTCCAACCTGGATCCCCTCGGGTGCGCCGCCGGGCGGGGACTCCCGGCCCTCCCAACGCGCTGACTGGCTGCGGCGCTCGGCCGGGGACCAATCACCGGCTCGGGGAAAGTTCGACAGCCACCGCCACATCTGGTTCTTGTTAGTTTTCTAAGGCAGCGGTCGCGGGAGCGGCGGGGCTGGGGAGGTAGAAGCCTCCGGCCAAGGCTGCCCGGAGTGCTGCTCCGCCTCCGCAAACCGCGAGCGGCCGGGCTTGCTCCCGCCCTCCGGCCGGGACTGCTCTGCGGGGCCCGCGAGCCCCTCCCCCGAGACCAAATGGCCCGCCAAGTCCGAGGGCAGCGGCGCTGCAGGAGAGGACCTCAGCGCCAAGGGGGAACCCCGCAGCGGCGTGTGCAGCTGCTGGCTAGCGTGACGCGCCCCGCCAGGCTGGCAGGGCGAGGGTGTGGTGGTGGGGTCCTGAGCGCCCCTCGCACTCGAAGCATTGTTGCAGCCGCAGCTCCCTCGCTCCACCCAGGGACCGCCTGCCAAGAAGCGCGCTTTTGTATGAAGCCGGAATGATGGGGAGTGGGGGGAGTCTAATTCCTAAGTTCCGACCCCCTTCCTAAGGCTACAGCCTGGAAAGACTGGGCTACCCTCCGAAATGCCCACCAGTCTGGGTCTGGGTCAAGAGAGTGCTTTGCTTTGTACCTTTCCCAGGGAAAACCGGACCTGGAAAGACCATGAAATACTCCTGCGTGTGATGGGCTCCATGTGGAGCATGGAATGAAGAATCCCATTTGGGCACCAAGCGGAAATGGGTGAGGCGCCAGGGTGGGGGTACCTTGCAGGCAGGGAGCTGCCCTTGCAGTGGGCAAGGGGTTGGTAACTTGAGCCGCTCCCTGGGACTGGAAACCAGCTGCTAGATGTGGGGGAACCCCATCCACCACAAACAACCGCTCTGTGAAGCATCAGGAGCCAGACGAGATTTTATTACCACTTTTATTATCAAGAGCTTGAAATTTCCCAGATAGTCTGTTTTCTCTCTCTAGCCCCCATGGGGTCCTTGGAAGCAAAGGTATTTAAAAAGACGGAAAAAAAAGCAAACCCTTGGAAACGCCTTAAGCGATGTTCAAAAGACAAATTTCTTTTTGTGGGTGTTTATTCCAGTTATACAAATCCTTCTGGGCCCACAGGCCAAGCCCTGAAAACTTTGAAGATATCAAACAGTGAGAGTCCCAGTATCAGCACAAAGTGGAAAACTGGCCCAAGGCAGTTAGCTTCCTCCCACTGTGAAGAGTTGTATGCTTGTTTTTACCAAAGTGTATTTCTGCTTGCACATATATGTTCTCATTTCTATGGGAGCTAGATATTTTCACCATACTTAAGAGGAAAGGAAGGCTCAAAGACATAACATGAAGTGATTTGACCTAGCCAAGGTCACCTAAAGTTACTCTTTGATATAAAAACCTTCACCAGCTTTCTCTAGGTTTTCCAAAATTCTCAACTGAGTTTACTTAAAAAAAAAAAAGTGACATTTATTTGGTGGTAATATAAGCTATCAGCTACTAACATAGGCTACCAGCTATAGGCTACTGGCTTAAAAAAAATTCCCAAAGATCCCCATTTTAAGGTGTTCATTCTCTTGTATAATCCCCTTCCCTGGAGTGTGGGCTGGCCCAATGACTTTTACCCTACAGAATGTGGCAATGGTGACAAGAAATCACTTTGCTGATTAGGCTATATCTGTCTTGGTCACGGGCCCTCTGTCACTGACTGATGATGCAAGCTGTTACGCTGGGGAGGCCCACATGTCAAGGAACTGAGGGCAGCCTCTGGCCAATGGCCATCCAGGCACTGAATTCCCCCAGCAACCATGTAAGTGAGCTTGGAAATGGATCCTTCTCAAGTCTTGAGATAAAACCTCATCTCTGGCTGATCCTTCATTGCAGCCTCATGGGAGACCCTGAAGCCGAAGACCAGATTCTGGACCTGTGAGAACTTAATAAATGTGTGTTATTTTAAGCTGTTATGGTTTGGGATAATTTCTTATGTAGCAATAGAGAAGTGATAGAGCTAGACACTGTGCTAAGGAAACCAAGACTTCGAGGAATTAAAAAAATCAGTTGGTTACATGGGTTGTAAGTACTAGAGCCAGGATTTGAACTCAGTTTTGTCTGATTTCTAAACCTCCACTCTGAAATACTAAATCATATTGCCACAAGGTCCTCTGCAAGACTGTTCTAGCCTAGCTCTCTGACTTCAGCTCTAGGCACAGCTACCATTTCAGCTGAGACTTTAGTTCTCAATGTAACCTTCTATTTTATGGCACAGAACACCTTCCCGTGCTAGTTCTTCTACCTGTAATGCTTTTCCTAATCAGTCTCCTCTAGCCAACACTCATTCATCCTTGAACACATGAATAAAAAAGCTTCTCTTCCCAGAGCTTCCCTGGAAGCCACAATCTGATTTAGAATCTCCACGTGCCATGTGCATGCCATTATCATATTGCCAACCCCACTGTATCTCCCAGAGTCCATGATGCCCCATGTCTCCCTCACCCCTACAGGGACTTTGTCTTATTGGGGGCCTGCCACCTCAATGCTTGCCTGGCTTTTCTGGAGAAACTTAGAGAAATGTTTGTTGAATGAGTGAAAGCAAGCCAGCAACCCTGGGGCTAAGATCCCTATCTGCGGACACAAATGAAACACCACCTTTCCTGCTAATCTCTGCTAATCTGATTGGAGTTTCGTAATCCTCTTTACCTGGTAACAGAGCAACTCACCTTCCACTGTTTTCCAGCCTTTGTCATTCTCTCATTCATCCATCCAACAGTTATTTCCTGTGTTTACCAAGACAAAGACAACTAGGCAAGACAGAACGGAGTATAAAGTATGACCCCTGAGCTCAAGAAACTCTTGATCTGGTGGGGAGCAGGGGACGAAGCATGAATATGAAAAAGCAGCGACATCACAAACTTAGCACAGATATAACAACATAACAGGTAAGAAGAGCTAGGGCACCCACAGGATGTCACCAGTTTTGAATCTGATGCTGAGCACAACAAAGAAGATCCAAGAGGGCAGGAGCTGAAGTGAGCAGGGCTGGCTCGCTGCTGCTTCAAGTGGCCAAATTCCTCTTGAAATACGAGGCTATAGACACTGGTGCTTGGGCAAACATTCCTTTGAGCTCTTCCTCTAATATTATTTTTAAAAAGACTACGGCATCCAGTGGTTTCTCCTTTAAAATGTCACTCTGTGTCTTCAGGAAAAGAAAAAACCTGTCATAGTAATTTCCCTGGTCAAAGTCAATACCGAAGAAATACTTCTCTTGTATCCAGTCCCGGAGTAGAATTTCCGTGACTTGCCAGACTGGCTGAGGAGGCAGAGGCCCCTTTTGGGTTGGCAATTATGAGAGGACCTCTATAGACATCTTAGTCCTCTTGGATTCATCTGCATGGTGGCTCAGAGCATTACGTGAGAGGTAAGATGATTCAGGTGCAGAACTTTTTATCCCAAGCCAGAAATGGTACCAGACCCCTTGCCAACAGACCTCGTCAAGAGTCTCCACAGTTCTATTTGTGTGCGTGTGTGGTTATGTCTGTTAGAAATACCAAGACTTCAAGAATGATGGTACTTCCTGTTATTTTAATCAAGAGAATGAAAACACATTTGCTCCACAGTGTGGCAAATAGATGTGGGGATTCAAGACCAAGGTCTATGTATAGCCCTGACTGGTATGTGTGTATGTTTGTATTGGAGGTGGGCTTGGCAGAAATGTTCTGGTTCTTGTTGTGCACAGTGATTCTTTGCATAACTTTACTATCCATTAAATTCCAGGGTGGGTATCCTAGCATGTAGGAAAAACAAGGCTGTGCAAATTAGCACATCTCCTCAGACTTGGGCTTAATTGAAATTGTTAGGCCTAAGAAAAACTGTGCACTATTTAGAAGTTCTGAGTAGTTCTTGGGATAGATTTGGTGGGATCCCTACATTCTAATGACCTCCAGAGAGACCCCAAAGACCCTTAAGCTTTCACTTGAGTTTTTCATTTATATCCCTCCCCAGGTGGGATGACACATCCAACCCACTTCTAGAATTAGATCCTCTCTACTCAGAATTTCTAAGGTTTCAGTTTTCATTAGTGGCAGCAAGAGCCGCTCCTTCTTGATTACTATGGCCTGGTCTCCGGTCCATTGACTCTCACCCGCTAGCCCTCATGACAGAAACAATAGGGTAGCTCCTCAACCCGTATTCCCAATCTCCTCCCCTGTGTGAATCCACCACAGATCGAAGGAAAGGAGTGCTCTCGCGGGTTCTCTCACAGCTACAGTCACCATCTGGCTGAGTCCTCGCCAACCTGTTAGCCTTGTGCTGAAAGGCTGGTGACTTCCAGGAGGGCCCTTACCTGGGTGATTCCTGGGGATAGTTGCATCTTTCTCCAGTCTTGCTGCCTTACATGTGGATGTGTTGGTTTGAGCTTGGACAACCGTCTTCTTCTGACCGTAAAGTGACAACTATGAGGACAAAAGCATGGCAAGGCAAAAAGACAGACAGGAGATGAGTGTTTCAGTCGGTGAGTAACTGCCGACCCCCGGACTGTCTGTTCGGTGAGAAAACCAACCTGCATTGCTGTAAGCCACTGTCACGTGCCCCCGTACCTAATCCTGATACTTGGCTAACTCCTTTCTCTACATCTGTCTAACACACAAATATGACCACCACACGCTCCCGTCTAGGCCCCTTGGGTTGATCCTCCCTCACCTGCAGGCTGAACCTTGAGCGGGAAAGGCCCTGAGGCTTGGTCTCTGTCTGCCGTCTCCTGCCCTTTCCTACCTAGACCTTTAGCAATACTGAACTATTAGTAGTCCCCATCCGCACAGAGAGCTTGACTCCAGTGTGCCCGTTTATGCTGTTCCTTGCCTGGAACCCCCTTCTGATCTGATGATCTCTCACGGCCTCCAGCACTCAGTTCAGATGTGACTTCACCTCAGCCGCCTCCCAGGTTCTGGCAGGCTCTGAGGGATTGGAACAACTGGGCACACTCCCATCTCGGGGCCTCACCATAAATACTGAAGTGGTCTATTTCTATCTGTCCCTTTAACTGGTTAAAAGGGCCTCAGGGCGGGCACCTGGGTGGCTCAGTTGGTTAAGTGACTGCCTTCAGCTCAGGTCATGATCCTGGAGTCCCGGGATTGAGCCCCGCATCAGGCTCCCAGGTCCACGGGGAGTCTGCTTCTCTTTCTGACCTATTCCTCGCTCATGCTCTCTTTCACTGTCTCTCTCTCAAGTAAATAAATAAACTATTAAAAAAAAATCTTTAAAAAAAAAGGGCCTCAGGGCTAGTTTCCATATAATGGCACGCTTTAGTCTTCTCTTCTTCTTATGCACTCTAATGGACTTGGTACATCTCTTTCAGATCATTTTTACCACGAGCCTGAGCACAGAGAAAGAGACAGGCCTTGATAGGCCTCTAGAATGTGAACCAAGCCTGAAGGCAGGACCGTATCTTCCTCATCCTGAACATCCCAGGCTTAGCAGAGTAGCTGGTACAACCCTCTAGGCTGTTTAGTAAACCATTGTTGATTTGAATTGGGAAACAGTGTTGTAAAGAGAACTTCCCCAATAAATAAATAAATAAATAAGTAGAAATTTTCCTTGACTCCCACACTTTTTCCTGAATAATCTACTCCCTGATTCTTCACCTATTAGTTCTATTCTGGATTGTTGTGGAATAAAAGGGATTAACAGGTGTGGCTTATATGATGGTAGCCAGGATACCTTCGCTACTAATTATATTTGAAGGTATTACGGCTAACAGCCTTATTTTCCTCTAGAAAGAATGGTGCAGAAAGGCCAAAACTGCTCTCTCTCTCCTTGCAACTCCATTGTAAACATGGCCTGAACCTCACAAGTAAGCCCTTAACATCAGCATCCATCTTCTTCATAAAGACTTCTCTCCCCACCCAGACTGCTCAAAGGGTCTACTTTTCACTTCCTTTAAATACACCCATCACTATCTGACACAATGTTGAATAAATAGGGCTGGTCAACTTTTATTTGTTGAGTGACTGCCCCAAGGGTGAGCTCAGTGCGTGCTGTCTCCATTGGGTAGTGGCTGTGATTGTATTTCCAAAGGCTGTTGCCCTTGGCTTCATCTTGTCTTTCCTAGACATCCTGTGCTTCTTACCAAATTGAGTCACCTCGTTTCTATTGCATGTGACCTACTGGCCATTGTCCCTTGCTCAAGAAGTTAGTGCATGAATCAGAACAATGCTAATAAAGCCAAAGATAATAATAGAAAACCTTAAGCGAACCTTTATATTGTACCAGGTTCTAGTTAAGGACTGCATATACATTATTTCATTAATCCATTCAACATATCTAGTTTGCAGGTGAAGAAACAAACAGAGGGATTAAGCAACTTGATCAAAAACTCAGCCAGCAAAAAATGAAACCAGAATTCAAACTAAGGTGGTCTGACTCCAGGACTCAAACTTTTAACCTCTGAAGACTGTGGATCTGATTCTCTGGTAGACCAGTTACTTTGCTCAGTAATGTGTTCACAGACAGTACCTTTAATTCTGTACGCCTGATAAAGATAATTAGTTCTAATATTCCCTATAACTTATAAAGTTGGCACTGTGTTATCTTTATTGAAAACCATCTCGTGCATGTTTAGGGAATTATAAATACCTAAACTTCATGGAGAAAATATGGCCCAATACCCTTAAGGAGTTTGCAATACAGATTTGGAGATAATAATATCTATAATTTATGGAGCATTTTAAAAAATTTCTCCCTTTTATGGCTTTTTTTAAAAGATTTTATTTATTTATTAGAGAGAGAGCATGCATACATGAAAGTGAGAGAGGGAGAGAGAGAGCAGGAGGAGGGGTAGAAGGAGAATCAGACTCCCCGCTGAGCAGAGAGCCTGATATGGGGTTCAATCCCAGGACCCTGAGGTCATGACCCAAGCAGAAGGTAGATGGTTAACCGATTGAGCTACCTCGGTGCCCCAGTAATTAATTTATGGAGAATTTATTATGCAACAGACACTGTAATATGTTATTTGCAATCCTTACAACAACCCTACAGGATAAGCAAAATGAGATTCTGGACTTTAACGGACTTGCTCAGCCCCTAACAACTAGCCATAGCTGAGCTAGGATCTGATGGCCCCAGTAGTCACATCAAATGTAAATATGGTTATGTTTCATTTATCTGGTGACAGGAAACTGGTACATAAGTCATCCAGAATGACTATGAGCACCAAAATGAGCCAACAATCTTCCAAGCATACAACAGAAATAAATAACAAAAATGACAAATAAATGAAGAAAAGACAAAAATGTGAAATCTATAGAATCTTCTCAGTGCTTGATTCCATTCATATATTGATAGATTCCCCAAGCAGTAACATGTCCATATCAGACAGCACTCATACTTTTTAATAATGTAATACTACTACCAAGGTTAGCATGCATAAGAACAAACTCTCAAGTTCCAAATGGAGTACAGTGGACTATGTCCCATAGCTGCCCTCTTTTTTGTTGTTTTGTTTCTACTGTGGACATGTAACCTGATAAAGACAGCCCATGAATTGACTAGGGTGCATTTCTACTGACAAAGGTAGGTACATCAAAATGAAAAGCAGTATTTTAGCACACAGTCATGGTAAATAAGAATCTGTCTTTGGACCTTATTTGTCAGTCAGCTTATGTTGGCAAGGCCCTCTGGTATATGGTCTTATTCCCAAATCCAGTGTTTTACAGCTATAGTTCTCAACAATGGCTGCCCATAAGAATTACCTGGAAAATTTTTTCTCTCTCAGAGACCACTTAAAACAGAGCCCCTGTGGTCCTGGGGTCAGACTCAGGTATCAATATGTTTTAACATTCTCAAGGTGATTCAAAATATAGCCAAGGTTGAAAACCACTGTTCTATAGACACCTTAGAAATAGCCTGCTGGCCACTTTGACCTAAGGAAAACCTACTCATAAGCCACTGATTATTTGAACCTGCTCTTAATATTTTTTTCAAGATAAAATGGTCTCTCTTCTATAGCTATGGTACAAAGCAGTAAGGTTTAAACAAATCCTATAGTAGAATGAGCAGATTCACTCTACATTTTTTTGGAGGAAACTATGATCTTACCATCTCTGTGGCCCACCTCTGTGAGGAAGTAGAATGATCTCTGGCCTGGGAAAGAATTAAAAAAGTAAGACTTCTAAATTTCCCCAGCAGCATGTCAACTCTGTCGGTATACATCTGTGGCCTCCAGAGCTTTCTTTGATGAGCCATACTGAATATTGCTATGTTAGGTAGCAGACAGAGAATCTGGCCAGGAATTAACCAAAATCCAACCCCTGGAAACAATTTCCTCAACACATCTGATATTTGAAACACAACCTACAGGACACAGTCTCTATATTACATCCCTGCAATAACTTATATCATTAGAAATAAATGTACCAGGATTATTTTATCTTGCTGCCTCCAAAAAATACCTTGACTTAATTAAGACTTACTTTTATGCCTTTCAGCTTTTATAGAAGGTCTTTATGGGAAAAGTCTACTTGACATATCTTTTAGTATCTTTTTATAAAACTATACTTACAGGTATTGTCTATGTTAGTGAATTTTATCATATTAGGTTTACAAAAAAAAAAAAAAAAGTTCTCCTATAATTTGGGACCGGTCCAGTAATGAGTGTCTCTAGTCTAATATGAATGTCTCTTTGATTAGACACTGAGAAACTGTACCACTCCACATAGATCACCTGGTGCCAGTCACAAAACCCAAGAGTTCATTTCATTCTAGGAAAGCATTTTAATTAGATATCAATTCTTCAAGTTCATTGTGCTAAGCACTGAATGTGTCACCTTTCACCCTGACCCAGCCCTCTTCCTGCCTTCCATTGCTGTCAGTTGCACCAACATTTCCCCACATACACAAGCTGGAAACCTCAGTCCCCTCTGTTGGATTCCTCCCTTTCCCTTCTCACTGACCTCCAGTTACCCGACAAATGGGACGGAATAATGTCACAGAGATCAGGATTCTGCCTATGCTACTCACTGATGTATTCCCTGGAGCAATCCCTGACACAGGGTAAAAGTTCAATAAGTATTTATTGAATGAATAACGTTCTATAGCCTTGCTGGCTTGCCTCCTACTCTCTTTAGTCTTCCCCTCCTCCTGCTCCCGCCTACCATCATTCAAGTACAGGCTCTTCCCACCTTTCCTTGTCAGTAAAGAACACACCTCTGCTCTGACCCCCGTCTGTCAAATCAACTGTTACTAGGTAAGGTTTCTAAAATGCCTGAATATGCCTCTTCCCTACTCAAAGGTTCCCCTTGACCTAGCATTCGAGATGAATGTTTGATATGATTCTTACATCTGCTTCCAATAATAACCATGCGGTATGAAAGAAAAGAAGCGGGAGCAGCGGCCAGACCATAGCAGCTGTGAAGGAAGATGCTGATGAGAACGAAGCATGGGGTCAGGATGGGGACAAACAGCTTATGTGCCTTTCTGTGGGAAGAGGAGGAGGTTGTGTACATGAATGCAGGTTAAAATGGTGAAGTGCCACTGATGGGTATGTTGTGTCAGTCATAGATGTTCATGAAGAGAGCCCTGAGTCATCAAACAACCCTGCACATTATTTCAATCTGTCTGAGAAAGACTTCTGTCCTAAGTTTTCATTCATAATCTTAGTGGCTCCTAACATTCCTTGCATTTGCAGAGGATTTCACATGCGTTGCCTCACCTAGCTCCTTCCAACATCCTTGAGGGATAAGCCTTAGAACACTCATGGGGGGACCGAGTCTCAGAGAGTCTGGGGGACACAGCCACAGTCACCCAGCTAGGAAGTGGCCGTACAGGCTTAATGTAATTTATACTGTGGAATTTGTTTGCGGGCACATTCTTGAGGTCTGTGTTATCTTGAGCTAAAACCCGACTTTGGAGGCCAAGTCTGGTGCCTGAGTCAGTCCACCACAGTCATCCCTTCCCCTCCCCGCCCACCATCCGCTGCTCCGTGGAGTCCTGGAGAGAGTCATTCACCAGAAACTGTACACAGCAGCAGAAGTGTTGTTGGTAATTGACTTCAAATGTGTCACAATGCCAGCCAGCAGGCGTTATTTTATTTAATCCTCAGAGCAACTCTCTGAGGAGAATGATATTGTTATCACTTTTTACGTCTGAGGAACAGAGGCCCAAAGAAAGAAACGTGGCTAAGGACACACAGCTACCGAGTACTGAGACCAACACTTGAACCTGGGCAGGCTGACTTGAAAACATGAGTATCTAACATCACTATGCCGCCTGTCTGAGAACTTTAGAAACACCTCCCATCTTTCCAAATTGTCCTCTTCTCATAGTATAATTTGTCTCCATCTGCCACTGCTTGACTTTGTATTTTATATATTGAATGAGTAGTATGGGGGTTAATGATTCAGGAAGAATCCTAGGCCTTATGTTTCCTTGAGCTCCATGACTAATTTGTCCCCCTTATTTCATAGACTTATGGCCTTTTAGAACTTGGCAGGGGCCCAGGAAACCCCGTCATCTAATCTCCTTGTTTTAGTGTGACAAAACTCTGACTCAGAAAGTTACAGTCACTTATTCACACATCACTGCACCAGTAGGAACAAACCAAGCCTAGTTCCCAGGATAGCAATCACTGAGCCGGAGCTCTAGGCCTTGCTTGTCCCAACCCAGGCCTGCCAAGGATAGACAGTCAGGATCAGAAGAAGCACCCTCTCTCAGATCAGGTCCAAACAGTGGTGAGACTCTCTTTCCTAAACTGTCTGGCTATTCCACCATCAAAAACAAAGTATGTAGGAGGGGTTCAATAGACCCTGTTCATTTGACTGAGATGGGGAAGCATTAACTTGATGCTCTGGGTTAAAAAGACCCCCTTTGGACACCTACTTGAAGCAGCTGGGAGCCACTGGAAACACAATACCAGACAGAATCAAACAGGCAGCAAGCTAGTGTCCCACTGTTATTTTCTGAGGGGGCAGGAGGAGACGTTCTATTAGAAGAAGGGAAAGAAAATGATAGACAGGCATTTAGGGGAGGGCACTTCCTGCAGTGTAGATGCTTGGGCACGCAGTTATGTGAAGTGGTCACTTCATTAAGAACATCTGGTGCCCCATAACCATTACTTAGGGTGCCACTATAAAGACTTATTTATATGGAACAATGTTTCAGCCTCTTCTATTAACAAACCCAAATTTGTCAAGCCTGACTCATTAATGAACCATGTGAAAAGGGGAGGCTTCCTTTCTAGGCTGAGCTGGAAAATGGATGTGACCAAGAAAAGCTCAGGCTTCTAGCCTTAGGCCAGCTGATTTTGTTCTTTGGTTTTCTCCTTTTGCTTCTTTTTCCTTTTTAAAAATGTATTTGTTTATTTTCTTGCCCCTTCACAAGGCACACAGATTTAAAGGGAAAATATAATTGGAAGCAGTGCTTTTATTTTGCCAAATGCCATGCTAACTGCTAAAGATTATTCTTTATTCTTAATTTTGGAGTCCAAGCAGTATATTTAGGTAAGGTCCACAAAACTATGAGAGGAGAGAGAACTTTGCTTCCTCTGGCCCTCAATGGCCTTTTTTATTCACAGTTTGCATAAAAGGAAGGAACATTTGAGACAAATGTGATCAACAATTTTTTGCATCTAATTGATGGGTGGGCAAGGCAACCCTTGGGGAAGTGGGTTAAAACCTTAGTGAACCGCATCCTAGTCTGTACAGTCTACTCCTGAATAACTGAGTGTTGACCCACACTTCATTTAGTTCGCACTTGGACAAACAGTTTGCCAGCTATGGCTCTGAACCCCTAATCTCTCCTCAAGTAGCAAGGCTATCACAGTTCATTTACAAGTGGCAAGCACCTGTCTGTTTAAAAGCAGTTTCTCCTAACTCTACCCAGAAAATGTATAGTACCAGTCAAGACTTGTGGACTTATAAAGCATCAATGAGATCTTTTTAAATAGCATTTTAAAGTATATTTTTAAATCTACATACAATAAATGTCACTTTTTTGGTGTATAGTTTAGGAGTTTTGAAAATGCTTAGAGTTGGGGTGCTTGGGTGGCTCAGTGGGTTAAAGCCTCTGCCTTCAGCTCAGGTCATGATCTCAGGGTCCTGGGATGGAGCCTCTGCTCAGCAGGGAGCCTGCTTCCCCCCCCCCCCCCCGCCTGTACCTGCCTCTCTGCCTACTTGTGATATCTCTCTCTCAGTCAAATAAATAAATAAAATCTTTTTAAAAAATGCTTAGAGTTGTATAATTACCACTGCAATGAAAATACAGAACAGTTCCATCACTCTAACACCCTTCCCAGTGCTTCCACATCCCTCACCTCACCTCACCACTGTATACCAACTCACAGTGGTGCGTTTTCCAGAAGGTCCTATAAATGGAATCACACAGCAATTTGGGTTGGACTTCTTCCACTGGGCAGAATTCATTTGAGATTCACCTATGTTGTTGCATGTATTAATAGCTTGTTTCTTTTGACTGCTAAAGAGTAGCTCATTTTATTGACATACCAGTCTATCCATTCACCAGCTGAAAAACACTCAGCCATTTCAGATGTTGATGATTATGAATAAGACAGCTACAAACATTCATGTACCGGTGTTTGCGTGAAAGTAAGTTTTTCTTTCTTTTGTCCTTGGAATGGAACTACTGAGTCATATCCTAAGTGTATGTTTAATTTTGTAAGAAATTGCCAAACTGTCTTCCAGAAGGGTTGTACCATTTTACATTCCCACCAGCAATTTATCTGCTATCTGCTTTTTGCCACATGTTCTCCAGCATTTGATTTACCATGATTTCTCACTTTAGCTGTTATGATAGATGGGTAGTGGCAGCTCATTCTGGTTTTAATTTGTATTTCTTTAATTATGAATGATATTGAGCAGCTTTTCATATGCCTATTTGTCAGCTATATATACAGATTTAAAAAAAACACTTTATCTGATTTCAAACACAATATATATACTTGTTATTAAAAAATTAAAATGTTCCAGAAATGTTATATTGAATACCAAAGTTTCTTTTAATTATTTTACTTTCTATTAGAGCTACTATTAACAGCTTGGCTGTATATTCCTCCATATAGTTTCCATGTATTTGCTACACTATGTACATAGTATAGTTTCATACAAGTGAAAAACCAGTGGCATTTTATATGTACAGTTTGAAAACTTGCCTTTATCACTTAACAATAATCTTGGCTAGCCTTCCTCGTCATGGTAGTCAGTTGTATGCTTTTTCAATCATCTAACGTGTTATATTTTCTAATAAAACAGAAATTTTCTGTTTTTATGTTAAAAAGATCACATTTTCAAATTTCATATACCTCAATGCAATAGCCATTGTATGTCTAGTCTATTCGAGTAAACTTTAAAGTTGTACAAACTCCTGATGAAATTATACACTGCACATTTCCCAGCTTTGAACTGAGAGTTATGTTGCAGCAATAAGGTCTGTTTTAGAAAGGTGTGATCAGTTGAATTGTGTGGAAATATGAAACAAAGTCTAGTCAATTTCATGTTTATGTCTTAAGAAACTTGGCATATGAGTAGCTGCTGTACCATAAAGAATAGCAAGACTACAAAGAAACTTATTACACTGTATTATTGCTCACCAGTGTTTTCCATAATAAACAAACTGGTTCTGGCATGTACTTTTTTTTTGAACTTAGTTTTTTAATTAATTATTTTTATTGACATATAATGTATTATTTGCCCCAGAGGTACAAGTCTGTGAATCTTCCGGCTTACACACTTCACAACACTCACCATATCCCATACCCTCCCCAATGTCCATAACCCAACCACCCTCTCCACACTCTGCTCCCCTCAGCAATCCTGTTTGTTTTGCTTTTAATTATTTCATTTCAAGGCAATTACCTTCTGCACCAATCATTCCCACTAACTCATAATATTCTCATGGGGGTCAAATTACTATCACTATCCTTTCATTGATGATCTCAAGGAGAATAGATATGGTGGCAAGGGAATGTAAATGATTTATTTCTCATGACTTAACCTTAGACTTCTATGCTTGCTTAAGCTGAGAGAGATAAAGAGAAAGTGCTGATAATATGGTCATTCTTAAGTAGAAGATTCTTTTGGTCTTTTTAACCACAGATAGGCATTATTTAAATCTAGAAGACAATACAGAAGTAGGAAAGAAAAAGGAAATATCAGAGACCTTAGTGGGTATTTCTTCTCTCTCTCTCCTAAGAGCATTTAATCTTTTGGTTTTTAAAGCAAATCTCTTGCAGCTGCTTAGTTCTCTGTTCGTGCCAAGGACCCTTTGTTTATACTAACTGCGCCCAAAGAATTCTTCTTACACAAGTTGTACTACTTAAGCCCTTTTGCAAGGCTCAGATTTTATCACATCTATGAGGGAAAAGAGCTATAATTTTCTTTCTCAACATTCCTTCTGGTCAAAAAAGAATGTAGAGGATTTAATTCCTTAAACATCAAGTCTTGATACTGCCTGCAATTTGCATGTATCAATGTATGAAAAAGCTTTCATAAGCCTGTGGCTATTCACCTACCATTTCTGTGCGAAGTAAATTTAGAGAGCCCTAAGAAAGGACCTGGAACAACAGTTTAGTCACTCTAGATTCAGGTGGTTTTCTATCCTAAAAATCAGCAAGAACCAGAAGTTCTAAGAAACAGATTAAACCAACTGACCAAGTTCTCCTGGAGAAGACTGATTTCAGATATTTATCCAAAAATTCACAACTTTTTAGTTCCATTAAAAATACTCTTTTTGGACATATACTTTAAAGCTCTTGAAGATTAAGAAATAGTGTATCTTTTTTTTCTATCATCAAAACCCAAATTACACAATAATTGATCTAATTCCCAATTTGTTTTTTAAGTAAGCTCCATGACACACAGGGCTCAAGCTCATGACCCTGAGATCAAGTTGCTTGCTCTACCAACTGAGCAAGACAGGTGCCATTAATTCCTGATTTTTAACATTTCCCCTGAAAGTTCAAAAGCTGTGAACAAAAGGAAGTTCCTATTGTTCAGCGGTGTCTGTTCAACACCAAAACTTAGTATTATATTGTTAGGTCCGTTATTAAACGAAACGAGACTAAGTGAAAGTTATTTAAAGCTTTATTTTATGATAAGTATTAGAAATCAGACTGAATCGGCCAGGGGAACAGGACTGAAACAAAGTTAAAGTTATGCAAAGCTCTATTCTATGCCAAGCATTAGAAGTCAGTCTGACGGGACAGGGCCCTCTTGGAAGAGAGCGACCCTTCCCCATCTTACAGGCTACCTTTTATTGGATAAAACTGCAACCCATATCTTGGTATCTCAACCCACTGGGTTTGTGTGTCTCTTGCTGATTGGCTAGTTCCATCTGGTCTGGTGACTTGTTATTTAAGATTACCCCATACCAGGAACTGTTACAAACAGTACTTTTGGGGAAGGCTTAGTCAGTTAACATATTCAGTGTGAATAATAAGATTGTCGTCCTTCCCAAGATGGAGTCATTTAGGTTTGGGCAAGACCTTATCACTGTCACAAACAGTACTTGGTACTAATTAGATGTCTCTATCTGGCCTGACTCTTCCTTGTATTCTGGGCTCTGTTATCAGGAGCTAGTCGACTACATTTTACTGGTTTCCCGGACTTGTTTCTAAGTAAGTTTCTCTGGGGGGAGAGTCAATTTAAGTTTACTGCACAAACAACAAAATGGCTATTTACCCAAGGTGGAGTCGCTCTGGCTAAATAGGTCCTTACAATATAAACATTTGAATGATTAACACCATTCATTTAAATTGTAGCAGTTGATGCCTATTCAGCCATTTTAGAGATGAGATCATCAAAGCTAGGAAGGGTCAAGGGTCACATCCGAGATCATGTATCTATCTATTGGCTGAAGTGAACTCAATCCAAACCCTTCGATTTCTTCACTTTCTTTTCATTGTACCACAAACCCCTATCCCCAAATTATCCAGATTTTTTTAAATTAAAAAACACAGCTAATCATTTTGATATTTACTATCATCCAGATACAAACAAGTCAGAACTTTTTTTTTTTTTAAGATTTTTTATTTATTCATTTGACACAGAGAGAGAGAGATCATAAGTAGGCAGAGAGGCAGGCAGAAAGAGATGAGGAAGCAGGCTCCCGGCTGTGCAGAGAGCCCGATGCGGGGCTCAATCCCAGGACCCTGAGATCATGACCTAAGCTGAAGGCAGAGGCTTAACCCACTGAGCCACCCAGGTGCCCCAACTCGGAACTTTTTTTTTTTTTTTTGCATGATACAGACTTCATCTATGTAAAATCTTACTTGGCCAACATGACCCTTCTCTCACCTTTATTTTCCAGTTCTTCTGAAAAGTTCATCATCTGCGGGATTGACAGAATCAAGTCTAGCCTTAGTCTAGCTATGCTTCACTCACTTGGGAGCTGTGTGAGTTTCACCAAAGTACTTAAACTCTTGCCTGTGTCCTCATTTTGTGAAAGAAGGAAAGCAACAGCAGTCTCCTGCTACAGAGGAAATCAGATGAGAAAATTGTGTGGGAAGCCTTTATGGCAGTGCTTGGCCAGGTGAAGGGCCCAGGGGCAGTGCTCCAAGAAGGTGTGCTACAAGAGTAAGTGTGTGGGAATACGAGGAGTAGGAAGACTGCGGACCTTACCACTCAATGGTGAGTGACGTGAGTTTGCTCCAGGCTCCAAAATGTATTTGATGACAACATAATCTACAAGGTAAGCTGTGGTGTGCTGAAGGCAGCTGATAGAGCTGAGAGCAGTGAGAGCTGGTTTTGTGTATTTCCTCTCCACTCTGTGTTCACTGAGGTCACACTGGTGGCTTGAATGTTTGGTGGTTGAATATTTACACTACTGGAAACTGGCAAGCGCTATAAAGCAGCCCTCCCCTCCCTTACCAGAGAGCTGGATGTTGAACATTCCTCAGCACACTGCTGGTAGAGACCAGGCTTGAAGGTCAAATCAATCTAGGTTGGCACCCAAACCTGAATTTGGACGCTCACTAACGTACCCTAGGCGAGTTCTTGGAGCCACAGGTCTCTGATTTCTGACCCTTAAAGTGAAGCTAATACTACTACTGAGTTTAAAGACTACTTAAGAAGATTAAGTGAGATAGGTAAGGTGAAACACTTCAAACAGGACCTAGGACCCAACATCAAATAGTAGATAGTGATTGTTATTATTATTGTGGAGAGTCTGGAGTAGTTTAAAACTTAACCAAATCCTATATATATTTCACTTCTTTTGCATGATACTTAATAAAGACATGAATGTGATTTTAGAGTGAACTTGCCAGTCTAAGTTAGGAAAGAATTTGCTTCATGGAAAAAAATTCTATTCAAGTTCTTTTATTGTTTCTGTTTTAGAAAATATTTAAACAAATTTGAACATCTAAACAATGAAAGTTTTAAAGCCAAACATCTAAGTGCTCTCAGGCTCCTCTGAGCATTTTTCAACAATGTTGGGCCCAAAGCCAGAATATGTTACAACCCTTTTGAACCCACCCCACCCTGCCCCAACAGCAGGCCTCCCCCAGAGAAAAGAATTTGATATAAGGCCAGTAAGAGAATCTTCCTCCTTAGAATATCTTAAAGCTTTCATCCTTTTTGTTATTCTTAAAAAAAAAAAAGAGGAGCTAAAAATTTGGGTGTAATAAGCTTCAAAATATCCAAATGGACAGAGCCCAGAAAAGTAAATATTCAAAATATAAAAATCTTTGGTTCAGAGGCATGTAGATGAAGGGCCTGGGCCTGAGGTTCCCCTTGCCATACTGTAGAATAATCCAGACAACCACAGGGCTAGATTCCTGTCTACACCCAAGCCTTTATCTAAGTTCCCACATCATTAAAGGAGTAGCTTGTCACCCTCCTGTTGCTGTCCTTTGGGGGAGGGAGTCCTGTTGGGCAGTTGGGTGAAGGGTTATCCATTCATTTTTCAGTCTGTTGCCAGGGCATGCCAGGGTGCGGCAGGAAAAGGAGATAGCAAACATGACTTAAGAGCACTGGTTGAGTTCCGGAAGCTACATCCTATAAGCTGGTGAAGGAAGGATGTGGAAAAGATGGTCCCCTGCAGGTCCTCCAGTGTTCTGGGGAAGTTCCACAACTTCCTCTTCATCTCCACCATCCACCTCCTCCTTTTGCTGGAGAGACTGTTGGGGACATGTAATATATTTGATATACTCTATAGCGGGGTAAAATCAAGATTTTCTATGGACAGCTGCTTCTTTATTCTGACCATGAGCTGTACCACCATTGCCCCATTACTAGGGAAGCCAGAAAGACAAACAGGACTTTAGAATTACACGCTGTTCTACTGACAGGACTCCAAGAGGCGAAATCCTTTTTCTGAGGTTCACAGCTTATTAATTATGTGCCTAACTAGAGCACAGATTTTTTTTTTTTTTTTACTTTCCTCCAAGTGCAATTTCCCCAGGCTACACGTGACAGCAGCTTTTCACTGCCAAGATCTAAACGTCAACTCTTTCTCTGAACTGATTTTCAGAATGCTGCTCCTTCAGGTTAACCTTGAAGTAAAGTCCTACAGAGCAATATCCCTTCTGGTTCATTTGCTTTGAACACCAACTTCCTTCCGGATTCACTTCTCCCCAAGCAGAGGCTAGACTCCAGGGTCTGGCTTATAGTTTTCCCTATGTAACTGGCCTTGTCTAGGTCTCTTCAGTCCTCAGGTTTTCCCACTATGATCTCGGGTTGCTGGGCCAGGCTGGGGTCAAACAACCATAGCTAGGTTCTAAGTGCTACTCAGAACCCTCTTGCTCATCATTCTGTATGCTTACTTCAGCACTGAGCCTGGGCTTCCTGCCTGGTCCTCTTCACAGTCCTCCTGCCTGCCCCCATTTCTCAAAGAGCCTAGAGAACTGGGAGCACCTGGATGGGTCAGTCAGTTAAGCCTCTCCTTTGGCTCAGGTCATGATCTCAGGGTCCTGGGATTGAGCCCTGCACAGGTCTCCCTGCTCAGCGGGGAGTCTGCTTCTTTCTCTCCCTCTGCCCCTCCGCCTGCTTGTGTGCACTTTCTCTCTCTGTCTCTCTCGAATGAGTAAATTTTTTAAAATCTTAAAAAAAAAACCTGGAGAACTGATTTACAGCATATTAAGAACAAGTAGATCCATTAAAGATTATGTCATTCAATACTCTCATTCTACAGAAAAGAAATCAAGATCACTGATGCTCAGAAATTAATGAGTGCTTCAGTGCACCTGGCCTATGCCTTGCCTTCAGGTAGGTAAAATATTATGTCCATGTTAGAGACAAGGTCCTAGAGATCCAAAGACATGTCATTTGTTCAAGGTCACAGAGCCAGACAGGCAGATTATAAAACAATACCCTCTTCCTGACTCCCTGCCTTCACGACACTTTGTAACCAGACATCCTCTTCACTTCGGGTATCTTTTGTGCAACTTACAATTAATTTATACTGGTGAGCACACCAGAAAGGTACACTGCTTAAAATAAGAATTTCTAGGGAATTTAATTTAAAATTTTCTGTGATTTTGGTGGGAAATTAACAGTAGATTCTTTAAAATTTTTCCAATCTAAAAATGATCTTTTCCATACCACAGACCTTTGAATTCTGGAGTCTTGGCTGCTTATCTATAAGTTAGAGTGGACCCAAAATTGTTTCCTCAGGATGATTTCCATTCTACCATGGTCCAAATAACTGTCCTGGTCAGCCTCCTTAATTTCAGTAAGAGGATCATAATTTTACCCTTGAGTCTAGTGATTGTCAAAGCATTTGGATCTGATTTAATTAGCAATCCAGAATATCCCCACTCCAAGTTTTGCCACATATTAGAACTTTCAACTCTCTGTGGTCCAAGATGACTCCAAAGTTCAACTACAATAATGGAGACTGGCAAAAAGCACATAATCCATCATTCTGTTGGAGATTAAAAAATTTTGCCCTCAGCTCAAGGTGACTGTCCAGCAAACATGGCTGTACTGTTAGGCCTCCTCTCCTTCCTTAAAGTCACATTTTGAAATTATATTTTCAATTGAAGAATCTCAAAGACACAGCCATCTAAATTCTGTATTATATGTAACCCCACTGAAGCAATGGCCCAGAATCTGAGCAGAGTCCTAGTTAAAGAAACATAGTCCAGCAACCAAAAAGCAATTAAAAAATAATGCAGACTGTTAATTTGTGTTTCTTAAACACAGCAAAGTTAATACACAGTTCATAGCAATATATTCTAACATGTCATCTATAATTTGGATGACCTTAAAAAAAAAAGCCAGCTCTTTTAGCTACAAAAAGAGTTTATTTGGGAATACCAGAGAATTGCAATTTTGGACAAGCAAACTTCAGAAAACCATAGGCAAGACTGGAAAACAGGGAGACAAGCTTGCTTTTATAGAGCAAAGGAGGAAGTTAGGAGGGACTGCTTCCAAGAGTTCCGGTAATGGCTCGTCAATGGCTGAGTGTAGCAATTTCTCATTGGTTGGTCTGTTGTTGGACAAGGAGAAATTCTTTCCCTCTTCCTGCTGGAGTATGAGTGTGTGAGAGTTCCTCCTTGAGCACTTCCTGATTTAATTTTTAATCATTATGGTTTTCTTTATTTTCACAAGTTCATAACCTTGATTGTAATGATAATTTCATGACTCTCTACACATAGCAAAACTAATCAAATGGTACACTTTAGATATGTGCAGTTTATTGGATGTCAATTATAACCCAAAGAAGTTGTAGAAACTAATAAAGCTATTGGAAAAAATGCCATCTGTGATCAACCATCTTACCCTATAGTTCCTACTCAGTCTTTTACTCCTAAATCTCTAGGAAAATTCTGGACTTGTCCTATCCTGCCTACCCAATGTGCTTTACCATCCTACCCCCCATTTCCTATTGATTTTTCATTATGAAGCCTCAGAAGCACTGGTCTATTAAAGGCAGGACACTGCTTAGACAACAGGACAGGAGGAAGGAAGCTCGCTAGCTAAATCCAGAATCTTCTTTTGGGAGGAATAGAAGCATAAAGGAGAGGCTAGGACACTCATTTTTTTTGCAGCCCTCACTAAGAAATATCCTATAATTAAATGTGCTACTGGAACAAAAACAATCATGCAGAATGTAAATCTGGCCTATACATCTTCTTGGAGCTCTTTTTAAAAGAAGGCATTCCTATATATTGACATAGAGAACAATTTCAAATTGGTCATTTCTTAAGACTTCCTGTTTTGTTCTTATTTTATTTCTTTTTTTTTTTTAATTTATTTGAGAGAGAGAGAGAGCATGTGTGTGTGAGTGGGGAGACAGGCAGAGGGATAGAATCTCAAGCAGACTCCCCGCTGAGCAGGGAGCCTAATCCGGAGCTCCATCTCACAACCCATGAGATCAGGACATGAGCCAGAATCACAAGTTGGACACTGATCCGACTGAGCCACCCCAGTAGCCCTCATTTTCTCCCTAATGAAACAACACTGGTTAAGTGAATGCACACCAGTACAACTCAAAGTGGATCAAGTCTTGTTTGGCTCCTGTTCCAATGTTTAAGACCACCTGTGCTCTTGGTCTAACCATCAGAGTGAAACTGTTTCTTGGCTCTTATCTGCGTTGGTGATTTCAGTCCCGCACCTGGGTCCACACTCCCACCAGAAGCCTCTCGTAGATCCACAATGACACCATGACCCACCTCCATCAGTCTCAGAGTGGTACCAACACCCACAGAAAAAGCTGTAACAACCAACTGAGATTTCTAAATGAAGCAATTCCTAACTAATATTTCTCAAACACTATGAAGGAGATACGTAATCAATAGCAATGTTTTTAAAAGCATGTTGCCCTTTGGGGCCCCTGAGTGGCTCAGTCGGTTAAGCATCCAACTCTTGATTTCCGCTCAGGTCATGATCTCAGGGTCATGAAATCAAGCTCCTTGTCAGGCTCCATGCTCAGCAGGGAGTATGCTTCAGATTCCCTCTCTTCCTCTCCTCCTGCTCCACTCTCTCACTCTCTCTGTCTCTAAAATAAGTAAGTAAATCTTAAAAAAAAAAAAAAAGAAAGAAAGAAAGAAAAAAAAAAAGGCATCTTGTTCTTCTGTGTTTCTTTCATACCTCATGGCTTCTTCAAGCCAAAACTCCTCCAAAGCTCTTTGGAGGGTTTTATTTCCCAATCTTAGTTCACATATATCTTGGCTCCCATCCTTCTCCCTTTCCTCCCAATTAGTCATCAACAAAATCCAGGGGGAAAGTATCTGCGAAGGCAGAATTGTCTTCAAATGGTAGAGGGGGAGAAGAAGCTTAGTGAGCAAAACTATGATACTCTTTAAGGAACAGGAAAAGGGAAAGCCAGCAGCATTCATATATTATTAAATATGCACCATCATCAGTCCCTGTAGGGATTAAACTGGAGAGGACATTATCTACTAAATCACTATGCTTCTTTCTGTGAACACAGGAAAATATTTGTCAGTACCATAAAAAGCTGTGGTCCCACCAAACAATAGATTTGTCTTCACGGATACTGGAAATCCTCCACTGGTGGAGCCTCTGTACCTGCACGGGTCCTT
Source organism: Meles meles (assembly GCF_922984935.1). Lineage (NCBI taxonomy): Eukaryota > Metazoa > Chordata > Mammalia > Carnivora > Mustelidae > Meles > Meles meles. The sequence continues at coordinate 104,338,731 of NC_060071.1, forward strand.
GAGAAGTCTATAGCCACATTTACACTATAACCCTAGTAACATACAATGTAGTGCTTTAGCATGCAAACCTATGTGCTGATGTCAAATCTGATTGGTATTTCCTGTGCCTATTTCTCTCACCCACTAATTCTCATGTCTGTTTATGCTCTATGTAATTTTATAAGTGGTTTCAGACCCATTGTGGAATGAGGTGATGTGTTGAATGAATGAATGGATGAATGAATGAATGAATGAAAACACACATTCTCTCTTTCTATCTCCTCCTTTACAAGGTTACACATGCCTTTCCCCTTGCCTTTTAAATTTTAGCTCCACTGTACTCTAAACCTATTTCTGTCCTGGGTTCCCTGCTGTCTCCCAGTGACCGAGGATCAAAGTTAGATGTCACCTTCAGCTTCTCCGGTGCCTTTTCTCTCAGGCAGTCACTAAGATCTACCAGTTCCCACTTCATTCCCTGCTGCACATCTTTCCCTTCCGTTCCAAACTCAAGGACAGATTCTTGTTCAGGTCCTCCTTACCTCATACCTAGACTATTTTCCTAAATAATCTCTTGGCTTCTTCACTCCAAATCATCCTATAGATGCTTCATCATTATTCCTAAGTGCATAGTGACTTTTAAAATTTAAATTCAATTAGCCAAAATACAGTATATCATTAGTTTTTGATATAATTGAGACTCTTTTGCTTTTCCCAAATTTAAACCCTTAATTCAAATTTTATTAAAAAGAATCTGTGAAGATTCTTTTACATCTAAACTACCTTTGAGGTTTTTTAGATGGTCCCTAGGTAACTAAAAGGATTTATCCCCTCCCCTTATAAAAGGAGCAATGCTAAAATAATAAGGTATGTTTCATACTCTATATTTTAATTAGCTCTATCACCTGTACAAGTAACTGAAATAATTGTGTCAATGCTCACTTTCTGGACCCAGATACCAAATGGGCCTTTCCTTTCTTAAGCAAAAACTAGACTAACACCCTACTTTGGACATTTTGGCTTATACTAACCCCAACAATTTGTGCATAAAGGACAAGGTTATATTTTAAGGGTACTTGCAAGCCAGGAGCTTATCATAAGCCTATTGCTTATGTTTCTCTTGACCCCTCACCTAAGGCTTATACACCTTGTTTATCTGCTAACAGGCAACCAGACAATAACCAACACTTTAGGCCATTTGATTATCTGTCACCTATTAAATTCTTGTGTTGTCTATTTCCAACACACTAGTTAAATGCTGCTTTGATCTCAACCCAGTAACCCTACTTTCTCTTCCTTTTTTTTAAAAGAATTTAAAAATTTTTAAGTAATCTCCCTACCCAATGTGGGGCTCAAACTCACAACCCCAAGATCAAGACCCGAATGCTCTACCGACTGAGTCAGCCAGAGTCAGGCCCCGTGCTCTTCCTAATACAAGAGAATCTCATGACATCAAAGAGCTGCTCTACGCATGTTCTGTTCTGATTTGACTGATGTTCAACAACAATCATGACAATAATATATTTGGTGATCGCTCCCATCTTACAGATAATCAGTGTAGACTTTGTGCTGCATGGGTAATAGATTCTAGATATTGTTATCAACAGCTTATTGTCTTCAGATAGTTCAGACCCGAGTATGCCACAATTAAGACAGGCCTAAGCTAATGTTTTACATGACTTTGATATGTTATTCTAGGAAAGGGGGATTTCTAACCTCTTTGAGTACTCCAATTAGAAACTTAAAAAAGTAAATTAGTGTCTACTTATTGGAACAATCTAATATCTAAAGGAAGGCTCAGTAATTCAGACTGGTGCCCATTCTAAAAGAAAATAGACCAGTCTGCAATTATGCAAAACAAACATCCCTTTCTGGTGTTACTATCATTAAAATACAGTGGTTCAATCTGATTTCTGAATAAAACAGACTTTCTCAAATGAGGAGGGCATGTGTTGTGATGAGTACTGGGTATTATACATAACTAATGAATTGTTGAACACTACATCAAAAACTAATGGTGTACTATAGGCTGGCTAACCAAACATTAAAAAAAAAGAACAAAAAACAATTTTCTCCACAGAAAAGATACTATTTCAAAAATTTTTACATCCCTTGATGTGTTTCCAAACCATATCTCTAAGTTTTTATACTTACGCATTTAAAAAAAAAAAAAACCCCACACACAAGCAACAGTGGCAGGGCCAAATTGAATCATATTTTACAAAACTGATTGGGAAAAAGTTTACCTGACAGATTCAGTAGATGATCAAATCTTGCCATAGGCAGTTACCATAATCCAGGAAAAACTGGATGATTTTTTTTTGAAGATTTTTATTTATTTATTTGTCAGAAAGAGAGCAGAAGCAGGGAGAGCTGCAGGCAGAATAGGCAGAACAGGCAGAGGGAGAAGCAGGCTCCCTGCTGAGCAAGGAGCCCCATGTGGGACTCAATCCCAGCACCCTGGAATCATGACCTGAGCTGAAGACAGACGCCTAAATGACTGAACCACCCAGGCATCCCTGGATGATTTTTTTTTTTTAAATCTCACTTTATAGTTAAAGTATTTGAAAAAACATTTAAAGAAATGTATTATTGACATACCCTTCCTGAAACTCTATGAACATAAAATGAGCTAGTGGTACTTGACAATAAAAGTGTCCCAGTTTTCCATTTGAATGGGATCTGTCAAAACCTCCATAAATATGCACTGCAAAAAAATTGTAAATCAAGTTGTTGCATAAACCCCTATGAGACTCAGCTTGACTCTTCCCCTGGCAGATTCTATTTGGTCTTGTCAGATATGATCAGGTAATATGTGATCATAGGTCCAACAGATGAGAGCTGCCATTACAAAAGGTACATAGTTGAATTTGTCACAACATGAATAGATTTAGGAGACCAAGTATATTCAAACAGACCCCAATGAAGGTCAGCCTTAAAACTAACTGTGTTCAAGCCCCATGTTGAGTATAGAGGTTACTTAAGAAAAAAAAATGCAGGGCACCTGGGTGGCTGAGTTGGTTAAGTGTCTAATTCTTGATCTCAGCACAGGTCTTAATCTCAGGGTCATGAGCAATACATTTCAGGGTGTGGGGCTGATTCTGTTGGTAGAATCCTTGATCTCCGAGTCCTGAGTTCGAGGCCCACAGTGAGTGTGGAGCCTCCTTAAAAAAACAAAAACAAAAACAAAAAACTACACCAAAAAGGGTTATATCAGGTACCCTTAACCACAAATACTGTTAAGTTCCAAAACATATATCATAGACACATGTGTGCCAACAAACGTACTTAGGATCCTCCATTTGTATCCTAAAGTCTAGACCACTGTATATCTGACTCAAGGCTCACTAAACGTCCTTCAGGAGCAAGACAACTTCTGGAAGTCATTAGTTTACTTCCCAACCCTCTATGGATGAAAAAAGTGGCATTAAGTATAAACAGTTTCCTTTCAACACTTTGGATGAACATCTGTGATTGGTCAAAGGACTTATCATTGAGCTTAAAATTTCTTGTCTCTTCTTTATTTCATTCCTTTTGTGTTAATCTCTTTTGCTCTCTTCTCAATTACTTCCTTTCCTATAGAATTCTCTGAAATAAATTTGCCTTTCTCAAAGAATTGCGATGGCCACCAAACTTTCTAAATATTAAATTTAATCTATCAAAATTCACTAAAATATATATATTTTAACTTTGAAACATTTCTATACTTCAGTGGGATTCTAGATCCCCATCAATTAGCTGCTGTTACTGATATTTGTCAGAGCTTCAAAGGGATACAAGAGCTTTGGAAAATAAGGAGACATGTGACTAATTATGCAAACTGGTCCAAATTATTTTTCCACAAAACTATGCAGGAATCACTGCATGATTTTCTCTTAACTCTCCTAGGATTTTGTCCTCTATAATTAGACCGATTAAGATCAGACTGTTATTAGTACATATTCTCGTTAAACAGGCACCTCAGGGGCACCTTCATGGCTCAGTGGGTTAAAGCCTCTGCCTTCAGCTCAGGTCATGATCCTAGGGTCCTGGGATCAAGTCCCGCATGAGGCTCTCTGCTCGGCGGGGAGCCTGCTTCCTCCTCTCCCTCTGCCTGCCTCTCTGCCTACTTGTGTTCTCTGTCTGTCCAATAAATAAATAAATAAATAAATAAATAAATCTTAAAAAAAAAAAAAAAAGGCACCTCAATACTCTTAAGTCTATTCTTCCTGAATAACAAAACAGCCCTCTTGTCCTTACCATACTAAAATATCATCTGTTTTTGGACATAATAATCTGGTCTTTCCAAGCATTTAAAACCATTCTATCATTTACTCATATTTTATTGAGAGCTTTACACGATAACTTACCAAGAGTTGTCCAATATAGATTTTGCAAGGATTCCTGAACTATAATACTCATAATTTATGTCTGATGATGACCCCAATATAAAATAAGAAAACTCGATCTTGAGTTTGCTTTGATAAGATTGTGTCTTTGTTTATTGTCTTTCTCTTCCATTGGAAACATAAGTTCCATGAGAAGAGGGACTCTGTCTTCTTCACCACTGTACCCTCCGTGCCTAGATGTAACAGTGCCTGGCATGTAATAGATGATTAATAAGAACTTGAATAAATAGGGGTCTCTCTCCTGCACAGACGGAAGACAATATAGAAGTATTTTCAACACTTGGAAGTACAGCCCAGCTGCATTTTGGTAGGGCCCACATGTAGAGCCTGTCAGTGGCCATGCAGAGCCAGTAGTTTTCCCCTATCAGCAGAGAGACCTCTGGGAGCTGTCAGAACTAGGAGCTCAGAACCTTGGCTTTGTCACCCACTGTTCCTTCAGTAACGAAGCCTGGGTCTTGGACACAATTGTGCATTTCTGGCAATCCCAAGATTTATTTGGGGAAAAAGATACTGGAAGACATTGGACCTCTGGTCATCGACTCCCATCAAGGCGGACATGTATGTCCATGGGACCACAGTTGTGTTACCAGCTTTAGACACTAAGATTACACCTATATTTTCCATTTTGAATATGTATAATCAGCCCCTGGACTCAACTGTAATTTCTCAAGGGCAGGCATTTAACATAAATGAGAGATTTTATTGATTGATGATGGAATGAAAATAACCCCTACAGATTTGAGTGTAGAGAAATGAAGAACAATTAAAAGCATGTCAAGCTCTTCCTTTCTTAACCCATGCTCTACTCATAAGGCCTCTGAAAATAATTTTTAAGCCATGTGATATGGGAAAAGGGAGCAGCAAGGAGGTTGACTACATTAATATAATTTAACATCCGATGTGATCTGGTGGTGGTATCTGCTTTCAGAATAGACAAAAATAAGCTTTTTTTTCCCTGCTTTATTCAAAGACAGTAGCCCAGAAAGAACTTGACAAGAGTAATGGGTCAAACTTGATTTAGCTGATGACTTCTTGGGTGATCCTGATTCCAATATTCAACTTCTTTCCAAATGTGTTTCCTCCTCTGGTAAACAAGGATCCTATCTGTCTGTGTCACAGAGTTGTTATAAAAGATAATATATAATTATGGAAAGGCATTTAGAATGTAAACAATTCTATATCAAAAGTGTTCTAGCATCCGTTTAGTCCCTGAGTGCATTTTAAGCAGTATTATGCTGTAGGCCATTTGCTATCACTGAAAAAAACAGATGGTCCTCTATGGTACAAATTTATACAGACGACAAGGTCATTGTTTTGCAAAAATATATTGAAAGCTAAGAGTCCTCTGCATAAAGATGCAGAAAGATTCAGATACAATTTCCTCAGGATTTCCAGTTGAGAAATAAAGCATGCTGGGATCACTGAAAACTACATGTGGCTCAGGCAGACAGCTTACCTATTTGTTTTATTTTGACTCCTGGTTCAGAGCAGACAGTATGATTGCTGCTGATGCCTACAGACGATATTGCTCACTGTTACCCTCAGCTCCTTGCTAATGCAGAAGCATCATACGGGAAACAGGTTAAAGAATGACTGAATTAATCAATTAATATCAGAAAAATTTTGTTAAGTAAGATAAATGCACAGGACATATTTATAAAGATTCCAAAACGTTTCTAATATTTTCTGCTTTTCTTATTATCATCATACAGTATAGTCTGGTGTTGGATAAATGCAAATCTCATTAAGAAAAAGAAACAATTTGATTTTCTGGTGAGTGAAGCACAGGGAAGGCACAAGACAGGTTCCATGCCTTTTAATCTCAAGATACTATGAGAATCAGAGAACCAGGAGTGTCAGGCAGATGGTAAATAGCAAATATTTGGAATGTTTTCTGTTTTCTCTTAAAAGATTTTGCAAAGATGAATATTTTATTCTCATCTTGCATGGTCTAATGTTTGAGCTCTTAATTCAGATCAACAGGCAGCTTCTCTGCCTGGTTGAGCTCTTTGTTGCTGTAAGTTGAGCAAATATTCCATATCCTCTTAAGGAGATGAAAAGCAAACCATCTAGAATTATCCCCTTGACTACTGTCAGAATACACAATGCTACTGTATATCTATCAATATGTAAAAACTACACCTTCATGAGAATGAATGAGGAAAGATATATCCTCTGCATGGATGCATATATTCTGGTGAGAAGATGCCATGATATGAGAAAAAGGTGCTCCTCTTACTGATGAATACTGTCTGAGCCAGAGCAGTCTGGCCAGCTCCCATTGGCTTCCATGGCTGCAACCCTTTGTGCAGTGTGCAAACCTTACAACTGTAAGTTGTACTCCTGTTCTAAAGCATTTAGAGATATAGACTTATACAACTGCAATTTGACAACACTCATCAAATTGTTAATGCCATACCCTCAGGTTTTCCTTATTTTGTACCTATAGCATTTCATTGTAGATCATAAATGGCCACTTCAACTTAATCATTTATCATATTTATTTTTATTACTTTTCCTGATATTTGATTAACAATTCTTTCTTCCTCCTACCTGATTTAGCAAGACTATAAATGTAACCAACATAAGTTCAATACTTGATTTCAAGTCATGTGGGACTTCTCTCTTATGTCTTCTACTATTGATAGAAACCCTCTATAAGGATATTCAGTTGTATAATGCTATATCTCTAAATGCTTTAGAGCAGGAGTCCATAAACCTTCTCAACAAAGGGCCTGAGAAGGAATATTTTCAGTTTTGCAGGCCACACAGTCTCTGTGGCAACGACCCCACTCTCTACCATTATAGCACAAAAGCAGCTATACACAATATATAAGCAAATGGGCATGACTGTGTTCTAGTATAGTTTATTTTTTGGACACTAAAATTTGAATTTCATATAATGTTCACATGTCATAAAATATTATTTTCCTTTTAATTTTCTTCTGACCATTTAAACATTTAAAACCATTCTTAGCTCAAAGACTGTATAAAAGCAGACTAGGATTGGGCAAGGTTTGGTAGCTTTGATAGATATCAATGCTTAAATATTAACATATTGTAAGCTAGTTATATATCTGATGGGGGTTAATATCTGAAATATATAAAAGAACTCATACAGTTCAATAGCACAAATCCCCCAAACAATCCAGTTAAAAAAATGGGCAGAGAAACTGAATATCAATTTTTTAAACGATTTATTTAATTAGTTTAGAGAGAAAGAGCATGCATGTGTATAAGGGGGAGATGGGGGAGAGGCAGAGGGAGAGGAAGAGAGAAACTTTGTAACAGACTCTATGCTGAGTAAGGAGCCTGATGCAGGGCTCCATCCAGGACTCCAAGATAATGACCCAAGCTGAAACCAAGAGTCAGTCACTTAACCGACTGAGCCACCCAGGTGCCCCTGAATAGATATTCTTCTAAAGAAAACATACAGATGGCCAACAGATACATGAAAAGGTACTCAACATTACTCATCATCAGGGAAATACAAATCAAAACCCCAGGGAGATACCACCTCACACCTGTCAGAATGGCCATGATCAGTAAGACAAGAAATAACAAATGTTACCAAGGATGTAGAAAAAAGGGAACCCTGTGCACTTCTGGTGGGAATGTAAATTGGTGAGTCACTATGGAAAACAGTATGAGATCCCCCCCCCCCCAAAAAAAATGAAAACAGAACTATCACATGATCTAGCAATCCCATTTCTGGGTATTTATCCAAAGGCAATGAAATCACTATGTTGAAGAGATATCTGCATCCCCCTATTCCCTGCAGCCTTCTTTACATTAGCCAAGATAGAAATAACCGAAGCGCCCATTGACAAATGAATAGATAAAGAAAATATGGTGTATGGGCGTGTGCACGTGCACGTGCATGCACACGCACACACACAGACACACAGGAATATTATTCAGCCATAAAAAAACAAGGAAGTTCAAAAAAAAAAAAAAAAACAAAAAAAAAAAAACAAGGAAGTTCTACCATTTGCTACAACATGGCTAGACCTTGAGGGCATTACGCTAAGTGAAATAAATCAGACAATGATGAATACTCTATGATCTCCCTTACATTTAAAATCTAAAAGAATCAAACTCCTAGAAACAGAAAATGGACTGGTGGCTGCCAGAGGTGAGGGCAGGTGGGGTGGATGAAAGTGGTCAAAAGAGGAAACTTCCAGGTATAAGATGCAAAAGGTCTGGGGATGTAAAGTGCAGACAGCATGCCAACTAAAGGTAACAACACTGTATCATACAGTGATCAATACTTGAAAGTGGTTTTGAAAGTGGTTAATAGGGTAGATCTTAAAAGTTATCACAAGAAAAAAATATATAACTATGTAAGGTAATAGATTTTAACTAAACTTATTGTGGTGATCATTTCAGACTACATACATATATCAAATCATCATGTTGTAGTCCTAAAACTATTACAATGTTTCATGTCAATTGCATTTCAGTAAAACCAGAAAACGAAAAAAGAAAAATAAGTCTACTATCTTCCTTAAATATTCTATTATTTTTATACACAGGTAAGTACTCTAGATGATATATTCTTATCAAATGCCACTGAAATATAAGTAAATAAAATACTCTATAAACATTAGATGCCCAAAGTAATTGAGTCTACTCTAATACATCTACTCAATGTATTATTTATACATTGATAAATATTACATATATAGATAGTCATCATTTATTGAAGAAGTATTTGTTAGCCATTATTATGAACTTAAATAAAGGACACGTGAAAAAGGAAGATGTAGTCCTTTTGGGAAATTAACACTTTGATGGAAGAAGCTTCTATTAAAAATAAATATGGTCTATATATTTATATATTGATATTTCTATATAAATAGATAGATATAGATATAATCTCTTTCAGAAAGGAAAGGAGGGACAGATGCACTTTTGGGAACAAAACCCCTGACAAGACTAATCACCAAGAGGAGGGATGCCATAAGAAGGGAGAAGAGCAGACCCCACACCAGGCACACCAGGCTCAGGGGACCTGCACTGGGAAGTCCCTGTAATATTTTGCCTTTGAAAACCAGTGGGGCTTAATTTTGTGAGTTTTTACAATCAGCAGGTCTTAATTCTGGGTACTTTCAATATCAGCAGGCTTAGCTCAGGGAGATCCAGAGGGTGATAGAAAACAGTCCCCACCCTTAAACAGCCCCTTGCGATACAGCATAGAAGCAGCAGTTGGAAAAGCACCTGGGGTATATGAGAATATTTATTTACTCTTTCAAGGACATAAACTGGAGGGGTGGGAATATTTAGGAGATTTTTCCAAGAATAAAAGTACTGGCTGGTGCCACTTCTCTTCATATCCCCACCAACCACCACCACCCCCACCACCCCACCCAGACTAGATAGCAGGATACTTAGGAGATTATTCTCCACCTAACTTGGTAACACCAGGTAACCCGCCCCCACATTCTCCTGCAGATCCACCCCCATCCAACCTGCCCCACTAGTAGGCATCCCTTCAAATCAGCAGCCCCAACATGCCCTGCAAGCAACCCCAGCAAGGACAGTGCCACTTTGTAGTGACTCTTGCACTGGGGAGAGGGAAAGATAAACACATGCACCAATGCACCCGGTACCAAGAGCTGAACCTTATAATAATCTGCATTACAGACAGAGAACCCTGCAGATCAGTGTAGCTGCAGTCCTGGGCATTCTGTCTGACTGCCAGTCCACCCACCAGTGAAAGCCTCTCAGAGGGCAACACACAGAGTGCCCCCAGGTTGGTGTGACCACAGCTTCAGCTAATGGGCTGAGGGCAGGCTGACACTGCCCAATCACAAACCCACAGCAGTGCCAGACTGGCCCCTTAACAACACGGGGACCAAACCTTCCTGGTGTACCCACAGCAGGCAAAGTGACCATGGCAGCTGACTGCACTGAAGGTAAATGCAACTCAGACACAACAGTAAGGCACCAGCAGCCTACATAGGAAATACCCCTGAAGTGCCTGGTCCTAGTGAACTGGGGCCTTGTGCTGCAGGGCCTTCTGCCACAGGGCCTTCTTCTTCATAAGGCTACCACTTGCAAGTACAGGAGACATAGCTGACTTTCCTCATATACAAACATAAGTTTAGACAAAATGAAGAGACAGAGGAATATGTCCCAGTTGAAAGAACAGAACAAAATGTCAGCAAAATAGCTAAAAGAAATGGAGATAGGCAATATGCCTGATAAAGAATTCAAAGTAAAGGTTATATAGACATTCACTGGACTTAAGAAAAAAGGAGTGGAGGAGCTCAGTGAATCCCACAACTAGGATACAAAAAATTAAAAAGAAGCAGTCAGGATGAAGAACTCAATAATTCAAAAATACATGAGAAGGAATCAATAGCAGATTAGAGGAGGCAAAAGAATGGATCAGCGACTTGGAAGACAGGGTAGACAGCAAAATAAATAAATAAATAAATAAAACAAAAAGTGAGACTAGGTTAAGGGAACTCAACAGCATCATCAAGCATAATAATAGTCACATTATAGGGATCCCAGAATGAGGAAAGAGAGAGAAGGGGGCAGAAAATTTATCTGAAGAAATAATAGCTGAAAACTTCCCAAATCTGGGGAAGAAAAACAGACATCCAGATACAGGAGGCACAGAGAACTCCTAACAAAATCAACCCAACAAGGTCCACACCAAGACACATAGTAATTAAAATGGTAAATGGTCATGAAAAAAGAGAGTTTTAAATGCAGCAAGAGAAAATAAGATTTATATATAAAGTGAACCCCATATGACAATCAGGTAAATTTTTAGCAGAAATTTTGCAGGCCAGAAGAGAGGTCATGATATATTCAACGTGCTCAAAGAAAAAAACATGCAACTACAAATACTCTATAGAACAAGGTTATCATTCAGGATAGAAGGAGAGATCAACTGTTTCCCAAACAAAATTAAGGGACTTCATGATCACTAAACCAGCCTTAGAAGAAATGATAAAGGGAATTCTTTGAATGGAAAGAAAAGGCCATAATCAGGAGTAAGAAAATTAGGAAAGGGATAAAATTTCACAGCCAAGTATATAATAAAAGTAGTAGATTAATCACTTGTAAAACCAGTGTGGGAGTTAAAGCACAAAAGCAGTAAATCAATTACATCTATGAAATTCAGTTAAGGCATTCACAAAATAAAATGATGTAAAGTGTGAAATCCTATACATAAAATATGGGGGGGGGGGTGGAATACAAATTTTGTGCTTTTTAGAATGGGTTCGAACTTAAGTGACCCTCAACTTAATATAGACTGCTACCTGTGTATATAACATGTTATATATGAACATATGATAACCACAAATTAAAAAACTATAATAGATATACAAAAAAATAAAAAGAAGGAATCCAGCATAACAGTAAAGAAAGCCAACATAATGCAAGGAAAGAGGGCAAGAGGAGAAAAAAGGAACAGAGAACTCAAAAACAACTGTAAAACAAGTAACAAATGACAGTAAGTACATACCTATCAATAATGTAAATGGACTAAATGCTCCAATTGAAAGACATATGGTGATGGAATGAATAAAAAAGCTAAGACCCATCTATACACCGCCTACAAGAGACTCACTTCAGACCTAAAGACACATGCAGATTGAAAGTGAAGGGATGGAAAAACATTTACCATGCAAATGAATGTGAAAAGAAAGCCATGGTATCAAGGTAGCAATACTTTGGCCCGACAAAACAGCTTTAAACAGAGACTTTAACAAGAGGCAAAGAAGGACACTACACAATGACAAAGGAAACAATACAACGGAAGGATATAACAATTTTAAGTATCTATGCAACGACCACAGGAACAAAAGGAAGAAAAAGTATACAAAAGGAAGGAAAATATATAAAACCACTGTTAACAGACATATGGAAGAAACAAACAGTAATACAATACTAGCTGGGGACTCTAACGTCCCACTTACATCAACAGAGACATCATCCACAGAGAAAATCAACAAGGAAACACTGGCTTTGAATGACACATTAGATCAGATGGCCCTAACAGATATATTCAGAACATTTTATCCAAAGAATACACATTCTTTTCAAGTGCACATGGAATATTCTCCAGAATAAATCACATGTTAGGCCAAAAAACAAGTCTCAATAAGTTTGAAAATGTTGAAATCATATTATGCATCTTTTCCAACCACAACAGTATGAAACCAGAAATCGATCACAAGAAAAATCTGGAAAAAAACCCACAAATACATGAAGGCTAAAGAACATGCTACTAAACATGAGTGGGCAGGCCAATAAATCAAAGGGGAAATTAAAAAATACATGGCGACAAATTAAAATGAAAACCCAACAGTCTAAAACCTTTGGGATGCAACAAAGCTGTTCTAAGAGGGCAGTTTATAGCAATACAGGCCTACCTCAAGAGAAAAGAAAAATCTCAAATAATCACCTAAACTTACATGTAAAGGAGCTAAATAAAAGAACAAACAAAGCCCAAATCCAGTGGAAGGAAGGAAATAATAAGTATTAGAGCAGAAATAAATGAAATAGAGATTAAAATAACAATAGAACTAATCAGTGAAACCAGGAACTGTTTCTTTGAAAGACCAGCAAAATTGATAAAACTTTGGCCAGACTCATCATGGAAAAAAAAAAAGAGAGAACTCAAATAAACAAAATCAGAAATGGAGGAGAAATAATAGACATCACAGAAATACAAAGGATTGTAACAGAGTATTATGAAAAATTGTATGTCAGCAAAGTGGACAATCTAGGAAAACATGGATAACTTCCTAGTAACATAAAACCTTCCAAAACTGAATCAGGGAGAAACAGAAAATTTGAACAGACTGACTGCTAGCAATGAAATTGAATCAGTAATCACAAAAACTCCAACAAGGGGCTCTGTCAGTTAAGCATCTGACTTCGACTCAGGTTATAATCTCGGCGTCCTGGGACTGAGCCTTGCATGTGGCTCCCTGCTCAATGGGGAGTCTGCTTCTTCCTCTTTCTCTCTGTTCTTCCCTCTGCTCATGCTCTCTCTCTCTCTCTCAAATAAATAAATAAAATCGTTAAAAAAAAACAACAACAACCCAACAATGCACAAATAGAAGTTCAGGACCAGATGGTTTTACAGGTGAATGCAACCAAACAATTATAGAAGAATTAGTATCTATTTTTCTTAAACAATTCCAAAAAATAGAAAAGAAGGGTAAGCTCCTAAATTCATTCTTTAAGACCAACATTATCTTGGTACTGAAACTAGATAAAGACACTGCAAAAACAAACAAAAAACCTGTCAGTATCTCTGATGAGCATCAATGTAAAAATCCTCAACAAAATATCAGCAAACTGAATTCAACTCTACATTTAAAAAATCATTCCCCATGATCAAGTGGGATTTATTCCAAGGATGCAAGGGTGGTTCAATATTGTAAATCAACCAATACGATACATCACATTAACAAGAGAAAGCATAAAAACCATATGAGTATCTCAACAAATGTAGAATAAAAGCTTTTGACAAGGTACAATATCCATTCATGATAAAAACTATCACACAAAGAAATGGAAAGATACGCCATGCTCATGGACTGGAAGAATTAATACTGTTAAAAAGTTCACACTACCCAAAATAATCTACAGATTCAATGCAATCCCTATCAAAATACCAACAGAATTTTTCATAAAACTAAAACAATTAATCCTAAAATTTGTGTGAAACCATGACAGGCCCCAAATAGCCAAAGCAATCTTAAGAAAAACAAAACTGGAAGTATCACAATCCCAGATTTTACAATACCCTACAAAGCTGTAGTAATCAAATCAGTATGGTACTGGCAGAAAAGTAAACTCACAGATCTTTACAAAACTGTAAAGAACAGAAGGGAGCCTAGAAATAAAACTAAACATATAAATTCAATTAATTTATGACAAAGGAAGCAAGAATAAACAATGGGGAAAACACAGTCTCTTCAACAAAAGGTCTTGGGGAGAGCGGATAGCTACATGCAAAAGAATGAAACTGAACCACTTACACCATACATAAAAATAAACACAAGAAGGATTAAAGACCTATATGTGAGACCTGAAACCATAAACTCCTAGAAAAAAAGCCTAGGAAGTAATTTATTTGACAACTATAGAAACATTTTTCTAGATGTCTCCTCAGGCAAAGGAATCAAGAGCAAAATAAAACTATTGGAACTACACCAAAATAACAAACATTTGCACAGCAATGGAAACAATCATTGAAACAATAAGACAGCCTACTGAATGGGAGAAGATATTTGCAAATGATATATATATCTGATAAGGGGTTAGTATCTAAAATATGTAAAGAACTTAAATAACTCAACACAAAAAACCCCCAAATATTCTGATTTAAAATTGTGGAAAGGGGAAAAAAACAATTAGTTAATTAAAAATATGCAGAGGACCTTAATAGACATTTTTCCAAAGAAGAGATACAAATGGCCAACGTGAAAAGATGGCCAACAGCACTAATTGTCAGGGAAATGCAAATCAAAACCTTGATGAGATATCACCTCACACCTGTCAGAATGGCTAAAATCAAAAGCACAAGAAATAACAAGTGTTGGCAAAGATGTGAAGTAAAAAGGAACCCTCGTGCACTGCTGGGAATGCAGATTGGTGCAGTATACAGTGTCCTCAAAAAATTAAAAATAGAATTAGCACATGATCCAGTAATTCTCCCACTGGGTATTTACCCTCCCAAAATGAAAATACTATTTTGAAAAGATAGATGCACCCCTATGTTTACAGCAGCATTACTTACAATAGCTAAGATATGAAGGCAACCCAAGTGTGCATCCATAGATGAATAAAGATGTACTGTGTATATAAAGTGATAGAGATACAAATTAGATAGTGAAGTATTATACACCCATAAAAAAGAATGAAAGCTTGCCATTTGCAACCACATGTATGGATCTAAAGGGCATAATGTCATGTGGAATAAGTCAGACTGACAAAGACAAATACCATATAATTTCACTCACATGTGGAATTTAAGAAACAAAACAAATGAGTGGCCAAAGAAGAAAAGATACAAAAGAAAGCAGACTGTTAAACACAGAGAATAAAAGGTTGCCAGAGGAAAGGTAGGTGAGGGATGGGTGAAACAGATAAAGTAGACTGAGAGTACTCTTAACCATGATGAGGACTGAGAAATGCAGAGAATTGTTGAGTCATTATATTGCATAGCTAAAATTAATATATTATATATTAATTAAAAATAAATAAATAAGGGGTGCCTGGGTGGCTCAGTCAGTTAAGTGTCTGCCTTTGGCTAAGGTCATGACCCCAGGATCCTGGGGATTGAGCCCCACGTTGGACTCTGGGCTCAGCACAGAGTCTCTCTCCCTCTCTCTCAAATAAATAAATGAATAAAATCTTTAAAAAAAATAAGTAAATAAATAATAAAAATAAATAAATAAAATACAAAAAGTATTCTTAGCTTACAAGTTGTATAAAAGCAGGCCAGAGTTTGGCAAGGTTTGTTGGCCCCAATGTGGAGATGAATGCTTATATCAACATTTTGTAAACTAGGGACACCTATAAATTTCATGTTCCCTACTCTCAGTTTCCCAGACAGTAAAGTCATTAGAATCAAATCCTAAGGACTAGAGATAAAAACTAATAAAAATGCCTTCAATGAAATAAATTTGAAATGAAAATCTAGGAAAAAACTGCTGCCTTCATGTTTAATCCCATATTACTATAGCTAAGAATATTCATTTATTCCTATGAGGTTTCAGATTTTCATATTTCCCTTTTCCCTTCAAACTTCAGCTTTATGAAGCATTCACAGAAAAAAATATATAAAAAGATTTTTTACTCCACATTAATAATAAATAACTCCAGGCAGTGAACGCTGGCTCCTCCTGATGTTACCCTTGGCTCCAAAGTCTGATTGGCCATGTTGACTTCTCCTACCTGTCTTGAGTGATTTTAATTCAGGCCCCACAGTTCAGATCCAGAGTACCTGATTTCTAATTTAGTTAATGCTTCTGTAAGTTAAATGATTTAGATTCGGGACAGTAGGTTCTGGAGAAATCCTTTCTCAAGACGAATTTCAAGCTGGCAGGATGAACTGGGAAGAAAGATATAGAAATGGAGAAATTACCTATGGTAAAAACTGTAAAGTAGCCTCCCAGACTACTGGCCTCATTAGGACTTTGGACCTAAAAACATTATGCACTAGAAGACAAAAAATCTGTTTCCTGTGGATTTAGCTATTTTGGGGCTTTGGCTATGAGGTCTGGATTGTAGACTGCAGTCTAAACCTTCCTGGTTTTTGCAAGGCCAATTCTTGTGGTCTCTACTCCTTTGCCTCACTCTGGCTCAGGTGCTTCTGCTCCTGGTTTCTTCTACCTTGGCTGGGAATTTCTAGGTCTCCACCTCTAACACTCACTTCCACTTCCCTTGCCATCGTTCCATGCCTGTCCCTTTGAATTAGTGAGACCCTCTCCTTGCTATTCTGTTCTTTTCACAGGACAAAGTTGGGTTCTTGGGGATGAGAGAATGCAAATCAAAAATAGAAGGTACTATGTTTCTGTATCAAATCAATAATGAATATATAATATAAACATATATATATACATTATATATATTACATACATATATTTGATGCTGCTAAAGGTGTCAGGAAGCATATTCTCACATAATGTGAGAACAGCATAGCCTTGTTGGGATACAATTAGACAACATACATCAAGACCCTTAAAATTATTTGTATCCTTTAATTGCATAGCCCATTTCTAAGAATATATCCCAGCAGAAGAATCCTCAGTATAGAAAAAAGCTCCCATGGGTGCCTGGGTCGCTCAATGGGTTGAGCTTCTTCTGCTTTTGGCTCGGGTCATGATCTCAGGGTCCTGGGATCGAGCCCTGCATCAGGCTCTCTGCTCAGCGGGGAGCCTGCTTCCTCCTCTTTCTCTGCCTGCCTCTCTGCCTACTTGTGATCTCAATCTCTCTGTCAAATAAATAAATAAACAATCTTTAAAAAAAAAAAAAGAAAAAAGCTTCCAGCAGAAAGATATTCATTCTAACATAATTATGACAGAAAAGGGAAAACCTGAATGTCCAGCCATGGGGGAAGACTATTGTTAACTAAGCTGCATATAGTTGATGAGGAGTGTTGGTGTTTATAGTACAAGAAAAGGTGAAAAAGCTGGATACAAAATTGTATGTATAATATGATTGCTGCTATTTATGAGGATATAATAATAGGTAAAGAGGTAAAAAAAGAAGAAAAATTCCCAATAATAATTAATTTCCTCTTCCTACTTTCATGTACTTGATACTTTCTACTGTATATATGCTAGTATAATCAGGGAGAAAACATGTATGGTGTGACATGATACGTAACACTGTAAGTACACTGGAATAATTGGGGAGGAAGGTTAGTGAGAAACTGCTTAGGGAAAATTGCTGAACATAAAATTGTATATGTAAAATGAATGCAATGATTAAAAAATACCACTCTACATTAAGGTCATCAAACCTAAATACAGATAGGAGCCAAATAGGCAGCAAAAACAAAAACAAAGGGGCGCCTGGGTGGCTCAGTGGGTTAAAGCCTCTGCTTTCGGCTCAGGACATGATCCCGGGGTCCTGGGATCGAGCCCCTCATCAGGCTCTGCTCCGCGGGGAGCCTGCTTCCTCCTCTCTCTCTGCCTGCCTCTCTGCCTAGTTGTGATTTCTCTCTGTCAAATAAATAAAATATTAAAAACAAAAACAAAAAAAGGAAGAAAGGAAGGAAAAAAAGAAAGAAACAAACTGCATTGGAACAATGGCACATTGGCAAGCATGTGTTCCTTTTGAAGGTGACTCTCTACTCAACTCCTACCATTTGAAAATACAGGTTCAATACTTCTTTTTTCTTTTATTTAAGACTTATTTATTTATTTGGGTGGGAGACAGAGAGAGAGGGAGAGAAGCAGACTCCCCACTAAGTGCAGAGCCCAACACGGGGCTCAATCCTACAACCCTGAGATGACCTGAGCTGATATTGAGAGTTGGATGTGTAACCCACTGAGCTACCCAGGCAACCCCATGTTCAATTTTTCAAGAAAAAGACTAAATCTGGATTTGATGTAAAAATCTCTTCATTTTTGCGGGTTAAAATCTAACACAAATTATAAATCTATTGCATGGGGCAGATAAAACATACCATTTAAAAAAAATTTTATTATTTATTCAACAGAGAGATAAAGAACACAAGTAGGCAGAGCGGCAGGCAGAGGGAGAGGGAGAAGCAGGCTCTCTGCTCAGCGGAGAACCTGATGCGGGGCTCAATCCCAGGACCCTGAGACCATGACCTGAGCCGAAGGCAGAGGCTTAACCCACTGAGCCACCCAGGCGCCCCCCCCCCCGATTTTTTTTTATCCAAAAGACTACCCATCTGCATCTTCTGCTCTCTATCTGAATAAACACACACGCACGCGCGCGCGCACACACACACACACACACACACACACACACACACACACACACAGAAATAGACTTTAGGGAGAATCCAACCAAAATGGGAGCAGTCATCATGGCTGGAAGATGGGACTCTGGCGATTCCTACTATTTTCTATGCTTTCATATATCCTAAATCTTCTCTAATATGCACAGATGTTCTTATAATGGAAATTTGAAAGCATTCTTTTTCACCAAATACAGACAGAGCTTATCTTTTTTGAAGACTTCTCAGGATCTGGAGCTGCTTTTTCTCTTTCCTTTCTGCATGTTATAGCCATTAAATTAAGCTTTTAATTGTTCTTAAAGGGATTTTTATAAATAGCACCAACAGATAAAAGAGTTAAAGACAGCAGCATAAAAAATGACAGCCATGTCATGTGGACAGTAAAATCAGGATGCCATTTTGATGTTACTGCCTAGTCTCTCTCTCCCCACCCTTTTGTGCCCTCACCCCCAAAGCCAATCAAAAGGAATGAGTCCCTCCAGCCTGTTTTTATTCCAACAGCATAGCTGACGAGGAGGGGGGAGAGGCAATAGCTAAAGTTTATGAGAACTTAGGAAATGCAGGGAGGGTTGATGGCTTGGAAAAGGTGAAAGGTTTTACATCTTACCCCAAAATTATTTTAATAATTCTACTTTGAAAGCTGAGCCATTTCTCTAGACATTAAAAAAAAAAAAAGTAACAAAAGACCATCTCCAATTCTCCGAGGGACAGAGTTGCAGATGGAGAAAAAGTAGAAAGGAAGTTAGATTTGCCCTTCTACAAGTCAAGTATCCTAAAGGACTTTTTAATTTCCTTTCTATTTTCCCTGTAAGTTCAAAGGGACTGTTCACGGTTCATTCTGTGCTTAGAGGTGGCAAGCCCCGGGCTTGGCAGGAGTCATATTTTCATTCATTCTTTTGCTTCTCCTTGAGAATGTGCTCTGTTTTCAGGCCTGTTCTAAGAGCCCTGGGGGGCTGAGGCATAACAAGACAGGGTTTGGGGAAGATGAGTTTTGGGGGGAGTCATGGGGCACTGAGGTGGGCAGGGGTCGTGAGGTCAAGTAGTTAGGAGAAGTGCAATTCTCCATCAAAGAGTTCCAGAGTTTTCTCTATTTTTAACTGGGGTGTCAAACTGAAGTTGTAGATTAGCCGGTAGGAGAAGTCCACTGGGCGGCTTTTGGAAGCAGTTTAATTGAAATGACTAAAATGTTATCGTAGAGAGGAGAAACAATGAAATGACTTGTACTTAAAATTATAGCTGAAGGGAGGTGGGAAAAAGGAGGCATTTCCTCAACCCAGAAATGGATTTCCTTGAAAGGGGAAAGCATGCTAAATTAGGAACCTGGGAAGGTGGTAAAGCAGGGTCTGCTGTCAAGGATCTTGGAAGTTTGAGCCTTAGGACCAAGCTCACCTGCCTGCTGAGAGAGAAAAGATGTTGGCTCTGCTGTTCGGATTGGGCATGTGCATCTATACTGGTGGGCTCCCGGGACAGCTCCACTGTTTCAGACAACCCCCAACTCGGTGGCTCAAAGGGGAAATGTTTCTCACTCACGGTCTGCAGGTCAAGGGCCGCAGCTCTCCAGCGGCTGAACATGGGATTCAGAAGGATGCGCATCTCTCTGTGCATCTCCTTACAGAACCCCCGCTGAAGGACCTCGGGCTTCCAGAATGTGATCTAATAGGGCTTCTGGCGCGCAGAACTGTCACGTGGACTTCTGTCTACCCTATTGGCCAAAGCGAGTCACATGACCAAGACCACCAAGGGAAGCGGTGGGGCGGGGAATAGACTCTATCCCAGAAGGAAGGGAGCCTAGAGGTAAATATTTGCTGAACAATATTCAATCATAGAAATCTTCAAGGTATTGCAGACTTAATAAGGTAAAAAGGTATTGCCTGAGCTAGTTTTTCCTGAAAGTGTTCCTGAGCTGAGAAAGAAAACGGACAAGAAAGTGGAAAGCAACAAAATGAGCAACTTGCCATATCACTCCCTAGAAAGAAATCTCTCACACAGGCTCTTGGCCACCTCGAAGTAGTACTACCAAAAAAAAAAAAAAGAAAAAAGAAAGAAAGAAAAGGAAAAAAGTGAAGGTGTTAAAAGCATTCTTAATGGCAAGGAAGATCCTGATTTTTTTTTTTTAAACATATAGACCAATTGGGGGAATATTGCCATTTTTTTTTAAGATTTTATTTATTTAACAGGGATCACAAGTAGGCAGAGAGGCAGGCAGAGAGAGAGGAAGGGAAGCAGGCTCCCCGCTGAGCAGAGAGTCCGATGTGGGGCTCGATCCCACGACCCTGAGATCATGACCTGAGCCAAAGGCAGAGGCTTTAACCCACTGAGCCACCCAGGCGTCCCAAGGAAAATCCTGATTTTGAGGGGCTTACAATTTATGATTTAGGGGCTTTGAGAAAAAAAATCAAAATTACAAATGTAAACTTATATTTCAAAGTGTTAAAGTTCATGTTTTGAAAAAACCGATCAACAACAAAACTGTACCAAAACACCTCCCCCCTCCCCAATTTTTTTAAATTAACCAACTACTTGACACACTTCTATAGGTCTTTCTACATTTTCTGGCTGCACAAATTTTGGAAACCTCTTTATTTGACAATAATTTTCTAATATAATTTCTATATGGAGAAGAGATAGATTTAGTCATTCCTCTAATATGATAGCTTCTGACTATATATTTCAAAGTGTTTCTCTTCCATAGCCCTCCACGCTTCCAACATCGGGCACTCTGTCACCTCCCTGAGACTACCACTGGCCCTGGACCTTCATGTTTGCTGAGTTCACACCTTGGTCAGGAGGAGCATAACTGGAAATAACCGAAATGGCTACCAGCTGATGAATGGATGAACAAAATGGAGTATTATTTAGCCATAAAAATGAATACAGGACTGAAAACATTTGTCTAACTAAAAAAAAAAAGCCAGACACAAAAGACCACATATTATATGATTTCATTTATAGGAAATGACCAGAATAAGCAAATTCATAGAAATAGAAAGTAGATTAGGAGGGGATTAGGAGATCAGGAGCTGGTTGGCATTGCAAGAAGGAGAGAATGGAGAGTGACTAATGGGGTTTCTTTGGGAGGATGGGGTGTGAAAATGTCCCAGGATCAAATAGTTGTGACAGTTGCACAGCCTTGTGAATATACTAAAATAACTGAATTATATGCTTCAAAAGATTCAATTTATGGTAATAGGAGTTATATCTCAATTAAAAAAAAAAAAAAAGCATTCCAGAAAGCCACTCCTACAAACAGCTGGAAAGAACAATACCCAGAAGTGCCTGCAAACTAAGTGAATAACATCACACTAAACCAAATCACTGTATCTTTGCTCTGACACCCCTTTAGTCAGATTCTGAAATACCCTTAGCCACCACATGATATGAAAGGATGGTGATGGAGGGAAGTTAGGGTAGAAGGAGACATTCCTTTTACTTCTGCAAATTTCACAAATTCACAAAAGCATATGACCAAGTGAACACATTGTCAGGGCCCTGAAAGGGGTCCTTCCAGAGAGCCCTGAAGTTCAAGCACTTAATACTTAATACTTCCATGGTCAGTCCCCCCCTGTCCCCACCATATCCTGCTCCCACCCTTTGCAGACCACACTCATTTAAATTTTAGAACATGGTCAGGTGGTCCTGAATCTTTTTATCTAGTTTCTTGAAAGGAAACAAAGCAATGATTTCTTAACTAACTTATTCAATCCTGTTTCTGTTTACATTGTACCTGAATAGACTAAAACACTTCTAAACAAACAAATAAGCAAATGAATACCTTTTTTTCTTTGTTCAGGACCTTACAATTGTTTTTCCCTTTTCATTTTTTCCATGAAACAGAGAGTAGCCTTTGACAGGAATTTCTTTCAACAGGGTCTGCCCCCTCCCAGAGGATCAAAGCCAAAATTTCATTTCACCACCAACGCCCAACCAGAATTCCAGAGGCCTTGGAATCCTCTCTGTCCTGCTGACTCAGCACCTGAGCCTGACCCTTCCCCTCATGGAATCCCCTCTCTCCAGCTGTAATCTTAATTTTGTCATGCACCTGGCTGGCTCCTTCCCAAGCTTCTCTCCTGCTCAGCTGGATTGGATTCAGATGTCCATAAATTCTCCAGCTGCCTGGAACCAAACCATTTCTCAGCCCAGAGGAGGCAGCTCTGTCAGCTCCAAGGGCTTAAAATTCACTCATTTGTAGAGTATATGATTCCAAACCCCAAAAGGCAAATAGAGATATTTTTCTGACATTGAGAGTGTTTCTGAATTTG
The DNA here is from genome assembly GCF_922984935.1 of Meles meles. Classification (NCBI taxonomy): domain Eukaryota; kingdom Metazoa; phylum Chordata; class Mammalia; order Carnivora; family Mustelidae; genus Meles; species Meles meles. The sequence goes on from NC_060071.1 coordinate 104,361,830, forward strand.
AGTGACCTATTTCCCAATGAGCAAAAAATACTCTTTTGAATACAAACTTCTGACTCCCTACTCAGGTATTAAAAAGAAATCGGTTTTAACAAAATATATCGTTCCTGCTTTCTAATCAAATTTCCATGTCCTCTGTTCATTTCAACAAAGATGGGTGAATAAACACAAGTCCCAGTGACCGTCAAAGATTGCCTTCTGAGATACATTGGTGGTTTAGCCAGAGAAGAGACTTCCATTTCAAAATGGTGGACCAAGTACAAGTTGCAGTTTCTTCCAAATTCCTAGAAATAATTGTGTTTAAAAACGAGATAAGACTTTGGTCACAAATAACTTAAAGAATAAAAATTCAGGGGCTCCTGGGTGGTTCATTCGATAGAAGATGGGACTCTTGATCTCAGGGTTGTAAGTTTGAGCCCCATGTTGGGTGTAGAGATTAATTAAAAATAAAATCCTTTTTGAAAAGAATAAAAACCGAGAAGATTGGATTGAAAGGGAAATCTGTGGTCATGGCTGAGAAAAGTTGAATCCCACTAAAGGGGTATACACATGGGAGCTGTCTAAACTTGAGGCAGAAGGGGGTCCTGCGCAAGAGAGGCAGGGTAGAGTGACAGGAGCCAGGCAGCAGAGATGGAGTGTCAGAGACAGGGCGGCAGGTGATCGATGACCTTCGTGGGGAGTGGTGAGTGCTAACATCTAACAAGCCAGTAGGGTACCCTGCCAGGGGACAACATCCTGTCCTCCCTCTTCCTGAAAGCAGACCAGAATGCAAGCACGTCACTGGGACAACTCTTGCCTCTCTTCCAGGCAGACCCTGCAAACAGATGTGACAGAGAATCTGACTGGGAATCTAGTCAGAGAAGCCCACAGCCGAGATATAGGAAGTACTCAAGAAACTCAACCTTCATGAAGGATACAATGAACTAAAGAAATAGAAGAATGCATGTAGGAAGAAATGAAGTTAGCGGAACGATGAAAGCAATACTTACAGACCAGAACTCGGCTTTTTCATTCTCTGGCCACCAACTGGTCTTTCCCCTTCTTCACGTTGCCATCTGTTCCTAAACTGACATGCCCTATACAGTAGGGCCATTTTTGAGACATTTCTTTATTTTCCCAAATAAAAGCAATTTGGGAAAAACTCTTACATTAGAGTGGGGAAAGGCCACACAGATAGGTAACTACTTCACTTCCTCGTTTCCTATTTTGAAGAAGGACCTCCCCTTCCACCCAGAAATTTCTGTATCATGCCCTCCCCCACACCCCATCCATCCATAGGCAAGGTTCCCATCACCGCTCTCTAGAGGGGCCTCTGGGGTTCTCAGTCAGCTTAGTATCTGGCTCCTGATTTTTTTGGCTTAGGTCATAATCTCAGGGTCGTGAGATGGAGCCCTGCACCTCCGCGCTGCGCATGAAGGCTGCTTAAGATTGGATTCTCTCTCTCTCCCTCCGCCCCTTACCTCCCTCTCACCTCCGGCCCCCACTCCTGCGCATGCTCTCCCCTCTCCCCCGGAAAAAAAAAAAAAAAAAGACCGCACAGCCTTGTAACTCTTTCTGCTCTCTCAAGGCTCCACTGTTGCCACTCTCCCGTCCGTTCTCCAAACTTTAGCCAGAGGGGACTTCCTTAAATGCAAAATCTGAGTACATCACTCTAGATTCTCCAGAACCTTGCAAGGTCTTCTCTTAGCTTTTTATATTGATTTCACATTCCTTAAATTAGCCTCCAACACTCTGTAGGATCCGGCTTCTCTGCTCTTGTCCAGGCTTACCTGCACAGCAGCTCTGCCTGGTCCCCTTTGCTCTAGGACCCGCCCTCCGCAAACTTCTTTCATTTGCTCCTCTCTTCTCCAAGCTGCTTTCTCTGCTTGAAACGGCCTTTCCTTCCTTTTCACAAGGCAAATGTCTGCTTATCCTTCCGCTTTCAGCCTTCTTGGGCCTCCAGAGTCAGGGTGCCTCTTCTGTCCTCCCGTGACACTATGCACCTCATCTGCATTTCTCTCTATCGACCATGGATTTTCTTGTCTGTACCTCCTCTACCATAGAAGCCCCAGAAGGTAGAGACTTCTTTGTTCTCTATTTTATTCACACATGAAGCACGGGAAGTGCACAGTGATAACCTTTTGCATAGATGAGCTTTCTGATGCCTTCATCTGTACTTTTGCAGAACAGTGTGAACGGATTTAGAGCCCATGAGAAACACGGCTGTTTTCTTTGACAGAATGGATTTGCAGACTGTTCTCAGACCTATCTTGACTTATAGATCATCTATTGGCTCCAAAATTAATTCAACAAATACGATGGAGGGCCAGGAACATTCTATAGGCTAGGTACAGCAACAAACAGAACAGACACAAATCTTGTAGAATCTAATTTTATAGACCATTACATGATGACCAGCCTCCTCTTTTCCACCAATCCTCCCCAAGACCAACTTGACAGTCTGTTGGAATCCTCCCCCACAGCTGATGAGTCCTGCTTGTCTAGGACACTATGTTTCAAAACCAGACTCCTAGCTTCTATTTCATTTTTAGTTTTAAACTTTTTATAATGGGAGATTTCAGCCATATACAAAAGTACAGAGAATAGGTTAATGAACCCCTGCATACACAACATGGCCACCTGTGTCCAGATCATCTCATTTATACCTCCCCACACTTTCCCGTTGGCCACTGGATTCTTTTAAAGCAAAACCAGGCATCTAGTCATTTCATCCAGAAATCCATTCTGAAGTCAGAGAGTCTTCCCAGGGACTTGGAGAATGGGTGGGTCACAGATCAGTGGAGAGGAAGCAGTGTGGCATCTGAAATGAGGATGAGATAAGGAAAGGTTTGGACAGGAAATGAACAGTGTCTACACAGCCAGGAGGACGCTATGCTGGATAGAGAGAAGGTTGGGCCCATTGGGTAGAAAGGATAACAAAAAGTTTCAAATGCCAGCATCAGAGAACCAGAGGTTTAGGTTTAAGAAATATTTATAAAACTTTACAAGCCAGGTAGGACACATACCGGAATTGGCCCACTGAATGACGTCTCTCCTGTCATTCATGCAGTGCCTGAAATCCTCACCAGTCAAATCTAAGATCGGGATCGGGAGTTACAAAACACAGTGTTTCTGACCCAAAACAGTTCTTCATGCAGATGAATGTGATTTCAACTCAGGACCTGTCCAAATGAGGAATTTTAAAACATTCGGGTTTTTTTCTATTTTTAGACATCTATTTTAGATGTGGGTTCCTACAGAGAAGGTTAGATATTCCCACAACATTTTAGGGATGGATAAGCCATGCAGTGTTTGAGCAAGAATCGTCTGGGGTGGAACTGGACGCAGGGAACCCAAGGGAAAAAATAAATAAAGGGGGGAATAGACTGTAGAGGATTCATTATTATAATGCAGCACAACAAGGGCCCAGATCACTGTGGTGCTGGTAGAAATGGTGAGGAGGGATGGGAGAGGATGCATTTCAAAGATGGAGAGAATAACGATGTCTCGATAGACTGGTTAAGGAAAGAATAAGAGATGGGTATGAGGCTCCATGTCTGGGTAACTTGGAGACCAGAAGTGTCACTCACAAATGAAAGAGAATGGGAGGGAGAATCTCTTTGGGAGATTCTAAGTTTTATTTTGGATTTAGGAACGGGATCTCCAAATATAAATACCAATTAGTCGGTTGGAGATGCAGGATTGGAATGTGGATGAAAGTGATAGAGAAGGTTTCAATTTACCCTCCTAAAACTGGAAGTTGAGGTTGGATGTCTTTATTAGATTTATGCATGAAGAATGGAAAGGACAACAGGGAGAGGAAAAAGGTGGAAAGAGACATCAGGGAAAGTCAAGGAAAGGAAAAGAAAGAAAAGGACGGAAAAAGGAGCCCAGAATTGAGGAGAGGAGATGGGGAAAAAGAGAATAAGTCAGAAGGAAGAAGAATCATGGCCATGACAGAAAAAGAGAGAGAGAGAGAGAGAAGCACCAGGATAGAAAAATAACCTCAAAAGTCAGAGGAGAGTCTTTTTAAAAAGAGAGTTTTGGTTATGAGTGGGACTCTGTCAGCTGGAAAAGCCCACTGAATATGCATGATGTCATGTACTGTACATTCACGACACACACAAGGCCACATTCAATCTGTTGACCTTAAGGGCAGAACACAAGGCTCATTTGTTTCTCCCCCCTCCCGACCCCACCCCCAGCCCTTGCCTCTGAAAAGAAGGAGAAGTCTGTACTGGGAGAGTTCTCATTCTTCAGACAGCCAAGTTAGCGGTGTTGTGAAAAAGGCTAGTTTTCAGAAATAAAAATTCATTTCTGCTTAAAGTCACTATAGTAAGAAAATGGTGGGTAATAGGCTTGGGAGAAAAAGAGGCCTCAAATTTCCATGTCAGGGAAGAAGTGACGAAGTCAAGATTCACCACTGGAGAAGAGCCAACCTAGCTTAGAAGGAGTGAGCTGTGCCCCAACCTGGACTACGATCCAAACAGGATTTCCTTGTGCAATTCAGGTGCCTCCGTTAGTGACTGCAGGAAAAATAAATCTAATCCCTAACCACGGAAGACAAACTGAAGTCCTGCAAATCTCATTAATCGTGGGAAATTGCACCATGGCATGGATTACGTGGCATTACAAATACAGACAGAAGGGAGATAGTTTTAGGAAAAAAGAGTCAGAAAAATCGGAATTTGTGTGTTACCAGAATCATATGGAAGAGAGGGAGTTGAGATCTAGAACACTGGTAGTGACAACAGAGAAATCAAGCAAGACAGAAGTAGAGAAGATAGTTTGTCAGATTATTTTGTTCATTTAAATTTTCTTTTGGAAATATCCAGTTTTCTTTTTTCTTTTCTTTTCTTTTTTTCCCTTGTTCTATGTTAAACAAGATTTGTTTTTCCTATTGTTTTAAAAACTATTTTTATGGGGCGCCTGGGTGGCTCAGTGGGTTAAAGCCTCTGCCTTCAGCTCAGGTCATGATCTCAGGGTATTGGGATTGAGCCCCACATCCGGCTCTCTGTTCCGCGGGGAGCCTGCTTCCTCTTCTCTCTCTGCCTGCTTCTCTGCCTACTTGTGATCTCTGTCTGTCAAATAAATAAAATCTTAAAAAAAAAACCTATTCTTATTTAGAGATAACTTAGATTTCAACTATTCACCAAGAACTTTACTTTTTCTTTATTTTTTAAAAACCTAAATGGTAGAAAATTTTGAACTTAGAAGTAGAAAGAACAGTATAAGGAACTCACATTTACCTACTACCCAGTTTTACCAATTTTTAAACCCATCTAGAAATACTTTAATATGCATCTATCTTTTGCTGATCAAAACTTTTAAAAATGGGGGGCACCTGGGTGGCTCAGTGGGTTAAAGCCTCTGCCTTTGGCTCGGGTCATGATCCCGGGGTCCTGGGATCGAGCCCCGCATTAGGGTCTCTGCTCAGCGGGGAGCCTGCTTCCTCTTCCTCTCTCTCTCTGCCTGCCTCTCTGCCTACTTGTGATCTCTGTCTGTCAAATAAATAAATAAAATCTTTAAAAAAAAAAAGAATACTTTAAAAAATAAAAAAAAATTTTTAAGTGGCACTTATGCTATTATAATACAACTTAAAATAATTCTTTTATATAATTGAATACTAAGCCTATATTCAAATTTCCCTCATTATCTCAGAGACGTATTTTATAGTGAGTTTGTTCAAAGCACGATTCAAACAAGATCCATACATTGGATCTGGTTGCTGTATCTCATAAATATCTTTTATTCTCTAGTGATTCATACTTCTTTTTATTATGCCATTATTTTAGGAGAAACTAGCATACCTGACTTATAGAATATCTCATTCAGGATTTTCCTAAGTGGTGTTGTGCTTTTCCTACTATAAGACATTATTATATAGTCCAGTTGTTTTAATGATGCCAAGATGGATCAGTGGGTTCAGATAACATTTCCATTATGAAGTTCTTCGTCGACTTTTAACCTAACTGTTTTAGCAAACACTGACAACGATCATTGCCTAGATCTTTAGGGGGTACAGAATGATGCTTTTTGAATTCTGTCCTTTTTTTGTTTCTGCATTCACTGGTTGGAATTACTCTACAAGGACTTTTCCACATCAAAAATTTGGTTACGCTGAAATACAGTACATACAGGAAAGGCAGGATAAATCTTTCATATTTTCCCTCTCAATACATTTTTGAGTAATGACTTTGGTACCCTAGCAATCTCCAAAGATGACCAATGAGGTATTTTTGAAAACCATTATAAACTCAGGAATTTTTATATATCTGATTCTTTATTATGCTCAAATTGCCCCATCTTTGGCAAATGGGAGTCTCAAAGGGGGTTTTTGTGTTCTTTTGATATGATTCCATTTGTTTTGAAAGGCTTCTTTATTTCTTCCTTGACATAAAAATGATGTCCCAGACTTACCTGTTAATTTCCTGTCCTGAACTTGGAATCAGGCACTTTTTCAAAGAGTTCTGGTTTCTCTTAGTGGGAAATGGTGTTTAGAGACCAGAATCTGAATGCTTTTTGCGCCTATTACTACAGAATTATCGTTGCTTCTCAGCCTTTTTAAGGACAGAGCAATGAAATATGTATTTTTTATTTATTTTAAGGAAAAAATTAATTCATACTGATATTTCCTATTCAAATGGAAGATTATGAGATTTTCACTTAATTTCTTTGATTTTATACTCTTAGTAATCTTCCTGTTATTAGTAATACTGATGTTTTAGTATCTCTTATTTTTGAATCAATACCCAAGATTCATCAGATATTTAAGAAACTCTAGGTAGTGAAAATGAATTGATAAAAGGAATAAAGAAATATAATATATTATATATTAATATATAATATATTATAATAATGATAATAATTAATAATAATTATATATTATAATTAATAGTGGTTATAATAAATAATAATCTTATTAATTAATTATAATATTATTAATAATATTAATAATGATTATTAAGAGATAATACTGCTCCCACAGAATTACTACAAGAAAATCTTAACTTATTTTAAACCTGTTGTGAACTAGAGTTAATAAGTAATTATGTTAATATCATAGAAGCCAAGTTTTTCAGCAATGAAGAAATAAGATACAAATATAAAATCAAGTAACTTAAGTAAAAACCCTGCAACCATGAGTTCAAATTGGAAATATTAGGAACTTAGTTTTTCTCATTTTCAAAAATAAATATTTTCTTGCTATTTGCTCTGAAAAATCTATAAAACAATGACAATTCATTGGCAAAGAATATCCCTCATGCCCAGATGGCAGTCTCTAAATAACATTTCCTAATGAAAAGGAAGTAGGGATCCTGGGAAAAATACCACAAGGATGCAATGAGCCAAATCTAGGATGTGGAAAATTCTATAGAAACTTAAGACCCAGTCTCTCCTACAAATGAATACCTTAAAAAAAAGAGAGAGAGAGAGAGAGGAACCAATATACATTATGTGTGGATCTTGTTTGGATTCTGTGGTATAATAAGAAATGTGTTTGGTCTTTGTCCATTATTACATGATATTTTAAAAATTACTAGTTTTATTATATATATGATAGTATTGTTATGTTAAAAAAAGAGTCCTTATCTAGGGTCCCTGGTTGACTCAGTTGGTAGAGCATGGGACTCTTGATCTCAGGGTCTTGAGTTCAAGACCCATGTTGGGCCTACACCTTACTTAAAAAATACATTCTGAAATTTTTATAATTGAAATGATATTTGTTATTTGCTTCAATACCATATATTCTAGATAAAAAGAAAAAGTGGAGGAGACATAACTGAAACAAATTTGGCAAAATATTGATAAATACTGAAACAAGGTGGTACAGGTTCAATATACTATCCTCTCTCTTCTTTTTTTTTTTTTTGTTTGAAAATGCCATTAACAAAAAAGGTTTCAAAAAGCTTTATTTAGAACACGAAAGAAGCCTGAAATAAATGGAGAGATATAAGGATGCTTAAAAAGTAACTCATTTAATTAATTAAGGAAACACAAGAAGCAAGAGAAAATCCAGCCCAAACCCCATGCCTTAGGGTCCAGCAAGGAGCAGGACGTGTCTGAAATTCTTCCAAAGTCTCAGTTTAGGGCCCAGACCTGGCTCCAGATGTCCCTTGACCCTTGGACCTCCCTTGCCTAGGGCAGCAGTTTGTGTTCCCAGCCTGCTGGTTGGAGACCCTTTGTGTGGCAGGCTACACGTGCAGCCTCACAATTTCCAGAGCCCTTCCGGACACGCGTGAATAGTTGCTCGCATTCTCCACATTTTTATGCAGATGACACTGCAAAGGGTGGAGACTGGGGGCTGAGGCAGCTGATTAAGAAATCACCATAGGCAACTCAAAGGGGGGGGGTGGGGAAAAGAACCCTCCCTAAGGGACACCACAGGAAACCAGCATAATCTCACCGCCTTTGGATTTGTTCCTTTGTGGTGGTTGCTGGGTGCAAGCCTCAGGCCTGCTGCCCGTCCCTTTCTCCAGCTTCCATCTATCTCCCCCACCAGCTGGTGTTTCCCTTCACTCCCTTTCCTCCCACCCAAGGTACAGGAGGACCTCATTCCATTTAGAGAGCTCCTAGTGTTTCCTGGCCGCCAACGATGATTCATTTTTACTCCCTTGAATCTTCTCCATGGCCAGAGCATTGTTTTCCATATCCTTCCCATCCCCCAGGAGAGAACAAAAGGCCACATTTGGTCTTCTGGCTGGAGTCTATGCTACATACACCATGACATCCCACACCTTGGGCTGAGGGTTCCTCCAGCTCCCTTAGATTTCACAAAACATTTTGAGATAAACTCTTAACAGTAGGATACATTCAATTTCCGGCCGAAGTGATGTATTATGTGATTCATCTGTTCCCTAATATTTCCAGTCATCATCATGAAATCTGGTCTCTACCCCTGATGCAAACCCTTGTGTTTATAAGAAGTAACCTAAGTAACCTACCACATTTTCAGAGTTGAAATCTGCTTCCTGTCCCATGAGTTTGTAAACTCAGCAAGACAAATTTTCTGTTGCAAATCAGCACTACTTGAGAAGTTGATATGGTTGAAACAAGTTCTAAATAAGGCAGTTTTGAATAAAAACTCCATCTTCACACTTCTACCCCAAACTATGGCCAGATCAGTGGGACCTTCAGCTGTATTTTATTTCAGTTTCATGATTCCAGATGGAGCCACCATCATGTTAGCATAATTGAAGGATTAAAAAGTGACCCAAGTCATCCAGAATGAGATTTGCAACAGAGGACAAATCAGATGCCCAGAATCACAGAAAGTTTGCAGTAGACAGACTTTAGCCAGCATTGTCCCTCTCTTCACAGATGAGAAAACTGAAGTCCGAAGAGAATTACATTTTGCCTAAGGTAAGAGAGGTAGTAAGTTGAAACCAGGTTCAAAACCAAGTTGACCACAAAAGATTCAAAATCCATTCTCTCACTCGTGTTAAACTCTGTAGTGTCCTCCTAGCTGGTACTTTTCTTGTCCCTTCTACCTATCCTCCACACTGCCACCTACCACAGCCACCTTCTCCATAGCCCACCTCTGATCATGTCTCTTCTGGCCGAAAACTGCCCCATCATTCCTGACTGTTCCACTGACATTTCAGTAGTATCTCACACTGCATGTATGTGCCCTTCCCAGGCCACATGGAAAAGTATTTACTCCTCCAGCAAGCGCTGGGCTTACCTGCATCCTTTCCCATGCAATTTTCTCTGCCTGGAAGATTCTTCCCCTTTATCTTTACCAGACAAGATCCTCTTACCTTTTAGAGGCTCAGTTCGGGTGCCACATACTCCACAGATCTTTCATTAAGGCTGCGAAGTGAAACTTCTTTCTCTCCTCTGGCTCCCTGCTCTGTGCAATTCAGAGCTCCATGTTATACATATCACATTCCATCTGGTGTAACACTGGAGTTAATTACGAACATTCTGCTTTCTCCCACTAAACTAGACATTCCTTTAAGTCAAAGACCAGATCTTATTTACAGCCCCAGCAGAGAGATTTCTCACAGTGAACATAAAAAATGTTTTTTATTAATTTGTGTTGAAACCGACTATCTTTAGAGGCCAACAGCATTTAATGTAGACATGTTCTTCTAAAGAGCTGAAATTAAGTATTTTATGTTTCTATCCTTGATGTTCTCAAGTATAAGGAGGACATTTCTATCTCCCATAAGGTGTCATGAATAAAAATAAGAAGGATTCTTTCTCCTTTGCTATTTTCTTAGATCAAGTTCAGCCAAAAGTTCAACTAAACATATGTTTATTGAACACTTTATAACAGTTGCCAATCATCTATGTCTGCTAGTAAAGAAAGTTACAAAAGACTAATAGCCTTAGAAAAGACCTTGCTACTTCAGATTATACCAAATCTCTATCAATGTGACCTTGGACAAATCACTTAATCCCTAGTCATCTTCCTCAGCCTTAAAAGGGCCATTCATAAAAGGCGGGTCCCTTCATGTACATGGATGCCACCCAACCTGCAACAAGGTTGTGGACCAATTCTGCAAATGTATATGGTCTGAGTTAAAGCAGAGATTCTCAAAGTGTTGTCCTGTGACCGGAAATATCTACTGGGAATTTGATTAAAATACACATTCTCAAGCTATGCCCTGAATGAACTGAATCAGAAACACTAGTTCCTTGGTCTGTTGAGTGTTGAGGTCTGCTCCACGTGGACAGTGGTACCGGACCTGCGGGTGGGGGGTTGCTGCTCTGGGGTAGTTCCTCTCCATCCCACCAGCTCATTGGGCAGGTAGTCTAGAGGGACCTTTTATCTCCCTTTTAAACAATTCTGCTTACAAGAGGTGCCACGCGCCAGGAACACCTAGCCTACTTTCCTGGTAGACCTAAGCTTCTGAGGCTTGGTGGACAAACATTATGAAACTACTCTGAAAACTGAGAGGAGCCATACAAATGTAAATATTGTTCAAGTTGCCAAGTCTTTAGTCATATAAAGGAGGAAAACAATAAATAGAAGAATAAACTACTCTGCTTCTAGAAAAATCATCATTCTGACCGTACGCATAGCTTCCCTCCCTTGATTTTACTCTGCTTGTCTGTTTATACTTGGAACAAAACTATACCAAATGGATCGAGCGAAGACACAGCAATTTAAATGGAAGCCCAAGCATGCTTGGCTGGCTCAGTTGGTACAGCATGAGACTCTCGATCTTGGGGTTGTGAGTTTGAGCCCATGTTTGGTTTAGAGATTACTAAGAATAAAAATCTCTAACAAATAAAAAAATAGAAACAAAAAATAAAAGGAAGCCCAGTACCCCATGACCCGTTAGTTATCAGGCTACTTTTCTTCCTTGGCAGAGATTAAAAGCTCTAGTGCCCTCTTGAGGGTTCAAAGAAAAGGAGCACAATCTCTGAATATGAAGCAAATAGGATTTTCTCCCTATTCCCACAATTCCGAGTCACTTGAATAAAGAATCAGAACTGTTGGCATGTAGTTTGGACCTGCCTCCTACCTCACCCAAGAGTCCCACTCTCTTCAGTCCTGCCTATGGGTGTATGATACATTTGGTCTTTCTCAAACGCAGAATCGACTGGCCTCTTTCATTTCTCCCCTCCCTCCTCTAACAAACTGCCTGTGGAGAACTACTTTCCAGAGTAAGCAGTGTAATGACCCTGAATCATAAAGCCAGGGTTCTTGTTAGGCTCTGGCTAGCTGCTCTATGACTAAGGGTAAATCCCATCTTGGCCTCATTTTCCTTGGGGTATTTGAGCGGACTGTGTTGGTATTTGAGTGTGTGATATTTATAAACGATAAAATATTTACAATGTAAGGCGACAGAATCATACTGCTGATAGCAAAGCCTAGTAAAATTATCTTGGCCAAGGTATTTTGTTTTCTAAAGAGGAAAGTTTGTAGACAAAGAAGGAAGCCAAGTTTCTCTGTAGTAATTAAATGACAGGGAACAAATCAAGATATCCTATCCCTTGAATGGCTATTCAAAACATAGTAGAGTTTGTGGTTATCGGTTATCAGAGTCTCATATGCCTGCTTCTACATTCAGTCTGTTTGTGCTCTATTGTTTAGGTTGAAGCACGTCAAAAAAATCCAGCCTTACCCAGATAAGTAACTGGAAAAGGAAGAGGTATTTGGACAGCTTCTCAGATCTACTTGGCTCTTTCTTTCTTTTAAAGTTTGTTAATTAATTAATTTATTTATTTTTAGTAATCTCTACACCCAACCCGGGGCTCAAACTCACGCCCAAGATCAAGAATCACATGTTCTTCCGACTGAGCCTTATACTACACCTAACTGCCGGATGTTAGTTTCTTAAAGATTAGTAACAATATAGAATCTCAAACCATATCAATGAACTTTTTTGTACTCTGTTACGTTGAAATCCACTGAGCTATCTTGCACTTTGAATAGACCTTTTACCACATATAAGGTAATACAGTGGTTCGCTAAGTTATACAGATCTCCAAATTTTGGGCACATTTAACTACGCAATATAAAACATCAGGTACATTAGTATCGCCATCATCATCAAATTAATCAGAAGAGTCTTCAGATATGGAGAACCTGTGAAACTCACTGCGACAGATGCAAGTTTTCTGGATTTCTAATTTTCACTTGAAAGCTCAAATTTTATCACAAATACTGGCACAAATACTGTTAGTTGTAGTCCTTAAAGGAATACACTTTATTTTTGAGAAAATATCTGCCAAATACTGAAGTTTGAAAAACCATAATTTGTTTGCCAGACCTTTTAATTATTATTTTTTTTTTTTTAAGTAAAAATGGTGTTGCTAAAAAAAGGGACTCCTCTTCAGGATGCATGGGCATTTTTCTTCAAGATGATCATTCTACTTTGAAATGCAACAAGACTGTTTTATGTGTACTCCCATTTTGTCACACTGAATATTAAAAGAACATGAATTCAAGGGTCAACATTTGATAAAATTAATAATTTCATTGCTTGATTAAGGCCATTCTTAGGTAAAATTCCTCCCCTCCCCCCTTTTGCAAATGTGTGATGATGAAGAATCCACTAACTACTAAGAGCTTGGTGCCAGTATCTTGAGTCATGATATTGGTGTGAAAATAGTTTGACTTCATATCCTCCCTGAAAAGGTCTCAGTGACCCCCAGGAATCTGGGAACCACACCCTGAGAATCATTGCTCAACCTTCCTGCTTCAAAGATTGCGCTGTAATTTCCTCTAAAACCTCTCTTGAGGGGCGCCTGGGTGGCTCAGTGGGTTAAGCCGCTGCCTTCGGCTCAGGTCATGATCTCAGGGTCCTGGGATGGAGTCCCACATCGGGCTCTCTGCTCGGCAGGGAGCCTGCTTCCCTCTCACTCTCTCTGCCTGCCTCTCTGCCTACTTATGATCTCTCTCTGTCAAATAAATAAATAAAATCTTTAAAAAAAAAAAAACAAAAAAACCCCCAAACCTCTCTTGAGGGAGTCAGCCTGAAACAGAGCATACACAGACAGAAAGCTGGAAAAGAACTAGGGAGGCCAATATTCCAATGCGCAAGGAGCTTTCTGAGGAGAACTTTTATCTTCTTCTGCCCCCTGGTGGTCATCATCAATACAACAGTCGGTCTCCCCCCGGCCTATTCTATGGAAGACAAAGGAGAATGGTTTCCTCCTTGCTGTGGCTGGGACAATATTTCACAGCCAGACTTCACTCATTCACATCTAGGTCCAAGTGTATTTGATCCTTTAGTTCCTAAAACCCAGGAAAATACATTGCCATCCTGATAAAGGCAGAGGAGAGGAACTCTGGTGAAAATAACTGGTCTACTTAACTCTGAGGATTGCCCCCTGCCATCCCTTTTCTCCCAGTGGCCCCAGGGACTAGCTACCTGTATCTGTGAAAACCTTTGCTACCTTTCCATTGAGGAAAAAACTATAGTTCTAGAGTCTTTCCTCTTATTTTCTCTTATTCCTCATATTCTCTGCCCAAAGTAAGTGAAAAAAAAAAAAGGATTCTAAGTGTTTTCCTGCATGGTAATAAAGGGGAGGCTGATCCAGGATTAAAAAAGCTGTCCTGTGTTCTGTTTTCAGTGAGATCTCATGGAGAAAGACAAAATCCTCACACAGATATTCTATTACGCCCTCTTCACACTTAATGGCGAATTGGCAGATGTGGATATTTGAGAGAAACCTGAAGACTAAGGTTACCAGAGGTGTCCATGTATCACTGAAGTTGGTGCCTGGGTGGTGCCTGGGTGGAGACCTGAGGTAAAGTGAGGTACCGGGGAGAAGAAGCAAGACCTGGGAGGGCCACAGACAAAGAGAGCAGCGGAGTCCTTGGGTTTTACCCTATCCCCATCCCTCTCTCTTCCCCTCTTGCCAAACTATCTGTGCTGAGGTGAGACCTAAAGAAACCCACCTCCAGGGCGGAGAAAAGCTGTTTTGCACAGCCCAGAGAAGATGGGGAGAGAGAAAGGGAAGACACGCCATGGGGTTGGGGTGGGAAGTAGGGGCAGAAAGAGGGAAGCCATGTGCTTCTGGTCTCCAGGAGTCTGTGAAGCTGGGTTACTCATAGGTTACTAGGGTGTCAAGCTGAAGACAAGCTGGAGAACATGAGTAACAAACTACAAGGGTGGAGATGGAAATTCAGAACTCTGCGAGGCCGAGCTGAGAGAGAATGGAGCAAATAAGACATGAGAGCTGTACAGCAATTCAGTACTATGGCAGGATACAATATCAATGCACAGAAATCAGTTGCTTTTCTATATAGGAACAATGTAACTGTAGAAACAGAAATTAGAGAATCGATTCCATTTACAGTAGCACCAAAACCCATAAGATAGCTAGGAATAAACCTAACCAGAAAGGTAAAGCGTCTGTACTCTAGAAACTACAGAACATTTAAAAAAGAAACAGAAGAAGGCACAAAAAGATGGGAAAACATTCCATGCTTATGGATTGGAAGAATAAATATTGTGAAAATGTCTATGCTGCCCAGAGCAATGTATACTTTCAACACCATCCCTCATTTTTCAAAGAGCCAGAACAAACAACCCTAAAAACTGTATGGGAACCAGAAAGACCCTGAATTGCCAAGGAAATGTTGAAAAAGAAAAACAAAGCTGGGGGCATCACATTGCCTGATCAAGCTGTATTATAAAGCTGTGATCACCAAGACAACATGATATTGGCACATAAAACAGACACAGAGATCAATGGAACAGAATAGAGAGCCCATTAATAGACCCTCAACTCTATGCTCAGCTAATCTTTGACAAATCAGGAAAAAATACCCAATGGGAAAAAAAAAGACAGTCTCTCCAGCAAATGGTGCTGGGAAAATTGGGCAGCTATATACGGAAGAATGAAACTTGACCATTCTCTTACACCATACACAAAGATAAACTCTAAATGGATGAAAGACCTCAATGTGAGACAGGAATCCATCAAAATTCTAGAGGAGAACATAGGCAGTAACATTTTCGACATTGGCCACAGCAACTTCTTGCAAAACATATCTCCAAAGGCAAGGGAAACAAAAGCAAAAATGAACTTTTGGGACTTCATCAAGATAAAAAGCTTCTGCACAGCAAAGGAAACAGTTAGTAAAACTAAGAAGCAGCCCATGGAATGGAAGAAGATATTTGCAAATGACCCTACAGATAAAGGGCTGATATCCAAGATCTATAAAGAACTTATCAAACTCAACACCCAAAAAACAAATAGTCCATCAAGAAATGGGCAGAGGACACGAACAGACACTTGTCCAAAGAAGACATACAAATGGCTAACAGACACATGAAAAAATGTTCACCATCATTAGCCATCAGGGAAATTAGAATCAAAATCACATTGAGATACCACCTTACAGAGTTAGAATGGCAAAAATTAACAAGGCAGGAAAGAACAAATGTTGGAGAGGATGTGGAGAAAGGGGAACCCTCTTACACTGTTGGTGGGAATGCAAGTTGGTACAGCCACTTTGGAAAACAGTATGGTAGTTCCTCAAAAAGTTAAAAATAGAGCTACCCTATGACCTAGCAATTGTTCTAATGGGTATTTACCCCAAAGATACAAATGTAGTGAAAAGAAGGGGCACAAGCACCCCAATGTTCATAGCAGCAATGCCTACAATAGCCAAAGTGTGGAAGGAGCTGAGATGCCCTTCAACATACAAATGGATAAAGAAGATGTGGTTCATACATACCATGGAATATTACTCAGCCATCAAAAAGGATGAATACCTACCATTTGCATCAACATGGATGGAACTGGAGGGGATTATGCTAAGTGAAATAAGTCAAGCAGAGAGAAAGACAATTATCATGTGGTTTCACCCCTATGTGGAACATAAGGAATAGCACAGAGGACATTAGGGGAGGGAAGGGAAAACTGAAGAGGAGAAAATCAGAGGGGGAGACAAGCCATGAGAGACTATTGACTCTGGGAAACAATCTCAGGGTTTCAGAGGGGAGATGGTGGGGGGATAGGTTAGCCCAGTGATGAGTATTAAGGGCACATGTTATAAAGAGCACTGAGTGTTAGAAGCAAATAATGAATCATGGAACACTACATCAAAAACTAATGATGTACTGTATGGTGACTAACATAACATAATTTTTAAAAAAGAAGTGAGAGCCAACTGGAGTCCTTTGTCCAAACCTCTAATCCATTTCCCAGAAAGGAAATTCTTCACATTTATGCTAATACCAAAGGCAGGGGAGGGATTGAGGCAATCCCAAATCCTTCCTATACTCCTCAGTGCCCAGCTCCTTCTGGGCCCTGCATATCCCCCCACTGCCTCTCTTGGCTCCAGACCACCTGGAAATGCTCTAGCAAACAATTGATTATTCCCCCAATAAGTTGTGTTACCGCTAGTTTTCTGGACTGGCTTCCATTGCTCCACAGCCTCGTAGAGTGCCCCCTCGTGGCACTCTCTGCCCTCAGCCCTCAAATGCCATCTGAGATGTCCTGACCACAGGAGACAGGGCCACACACTCCCACCGCACACCACACCTACCCCTAGTTTCACACTCATGGCTTTATGCTGCATATCCTTGTTGCTCTGTCTCCGCCAAACTGGCAGCACTGCAAGGCTGGGATTGCCCACATTCCTGTTGTCTTCCTGCTCCCAGCACAGTGTTTGAAGATGGCAAGGCCCACAGTGAAAACCTAGAGTGCTCTAGGATCCAGTTTGACTGTGAATTCTTGGATCACTTGAGTACACATACTTCTGAGGAATTCTCATGCTTGAAGACATAGCTCAACAGCTTCCCCTCCTTGAAGTTTTCCTTCCCTGAGGTACCCTTTCCCACTAATACTTGCTCCTTTCTCTGTGGCTAGAGCCCATTATTTGTGCTGGTGGTAGCATATATCTAACTGACCTGCAAGAGACGTAGTTCATTGTATGTGAATTTTCCCCACTGGAGGTCAAGCTACTCCAAGGCAAAGGACACTCCAAGCCTTATTCTCTCCTGGTTTACCTTGCATAGAAGTCCCTGTAAAATATGCACTAATTTCATGTTTTTCTCTTGGAAACAAGGACTTTGTTGTAACTGACAGATTGGACTTGAATGATGTAATATAAAGTACCACTCCCAGTTACAATTCTCAAAAAGGATTTGACTTTAAAAAAAATTAAAGTGAATTTTGCTAAATTAACCTGCTTATTCATTGACTTTCATCGTAATGTTAAAGATGTGTTCAGATGGAAAGCATTTTTACCTCAAGGTGAAAAGGAGGCTTGGTATAGTAGAAAACTCTCAGATTTACAATCAAACTTGAGTTTAAATCCCACCTCTGCTCCTTATTCTTTAAACAAGTTATTTAACCTGGTAACTGTTGTCAGGCAGGTGGAGAGATCAGGTATAGGAATTATTATTATTATTATTATTATAATATTTGTAAGCATTGAGCAGACAAAAATATTATGTAAGTAATAAATATGAAACTGAAGTATACCCAGAACTCAGGGATATATAACTATATTCGGAGTCCTCTTTCAAGGTCAAAGATGGAAACTGAATTCAAATAGGATAAGCAGAAAAGAGAACTATTCAATCACAAGTCAGGAGCCTCTGGTGTGTGTCCAGTTTCCGGGACATATGGATCCAGAAGTTCAAATGATCTCGCAGTTCTGTCTCGCTCTCCACGCCTTGAGCAAGCTCTCTCCATAGTGCGGGTAAAAGGATTGTCAACAGTCCAGCTGCTCACCCCATGAATTTAGCAAATCCAGAGGGAAACAGAAATGAGTCCCTGTGGCCTGGGATGAGGAGGCACCAAGTCAGAACCCCATGGGCTGGGGAAGGGCCATTGCCTGAAGCAAAGTTGGGTGCTTTTACCAGGGAAAGAGAGCATATAATGCATAGGCAAACCCAAGAGATGCATACTAAAACCAGTCTGAATTAATTACTTTTCAGTTGTTCTTTCTTTCTTTTTTTTCTTTCTTTCTTTTTTTTTTTTTAAGGCATGCCCGGAATGTTCTTCCTTCTTATCTTCAAAGACTTTGGAGATAATCAACTTCCTGATCCTTTTCAAATACAGAATTACGAATTACCGTAAAAATGACAGACATTTGTTGAATTTACTACATGCTAAATGCTTTCATAGATTATCTCCTTTTGTCCTCCCCACTTCCCAGTGAGTAAGGCACTGTTATCTCCTTGATTCAGATGCAGACAGAGGCGAGAAAAGTCATTGCACGTGGGCGTGGAGTCAGAACTCTGACCCCAGGATTCCATGCAGGAGCTTGGAGGCCTGCAACACCTGCACCTGACCCCCGTGCCCAGTTACACCATCTGTAACTTACTGCACATAGTTGTTACCCCCTGGTCTCCAGCATCCAGCAGTTACTAAGCAGAGCAGATATTATGTTACTAACAGTTACTAGAGAGATAATGCAAGAGCGGGTGAACTACTTTTTGTCATGTCCCCTCCTATGATTGTAAAACGGCACTGATGTCATGCATGTTGTTGGGTGGTCCAAGACTTAAATGAGGAGATATTTATTTACAAAGCTACTGCCGCTGTTACCGTTGTCAGGCTAATCAATTGTGTGTTTGCGTCCAGCTCTCCTGGAGATGGAACACCTGGGTAGACAGGGTGTCTGCGTGCACCAAATCCCCGCAGACCCATGGACCGATGATAAGAGGGACACCCCAACATCTGGTCTTCCTTTTCTGTTTCCCCAGAGGAGTTTCTCCACAGCCGGGGTGCTCCAGCAGATGCCTGATGGGTATTTCTGAAGGACCAGACCCAAGAGTCAGGGAGTCCAGTCTAGCTTAAATAAATGTGTGTGCTGTGTTCTTTGCCTCTGCAGCCTTCTAGAGCTGGTCAATGCAGGTCAGAAGCTGTAGGTGAAATCTGAAAGAAAGCTCCTACCCTCACGGCCATTTCCATCTCTGTTATCTCCCTCACACTGCTGGAAATTGTATCCATTTGCTGTTTATTTCAGTCAGCGAGGAGGACAACTAGACAAGCGGAGTTAGCTACATCTTGGAGTAGCACCTAGAAGCTGTCTAGGTCAAGGATTCTTAAGTTCTTTGTGCCCTGGCCCTTCTGACAGTCTGAGGATGTCTCTGGACCCCTTCTCTGAATAATATTTTAAAATAATATTAATGTTTTTTATTATATGAATATATGAATAATATTATATATATATGAATATATGAATAATATTTTAAAATGCATGTTTTAAAACAAATTACAAAGTAAACCAATGATATTGAAATATAGTTATTAAAGTAATTTTTTAAAATTGTGGTACAGTATATGGCCCTCTTTATTTACTCATAGCTACCATCATGTCAAAGTCCTGATGAGAGTATGATCTTTAAAGATGTCTGCAACAACTGTAATGTGCTCTGAAACTATCTGTGTCTCCTCCCATGGTGCAAGAGTCAGAGGCACCGCTGTTGCTTGGCTGGAGTTTGTTGCCTATGCTCCTAATGGAAGGAAATGCCTGATTTCAGCTTGAGGTCACTGAAAAGAAGTATTTTTTTTTCTTATCCAAGATCAGTGACCTTTGAATTCTTCTCTCCAAAGAGTCCAGCTCCTTAGGCTAAAAACAAGCAAACAAAAACCACTTGCTCTAAGAGCTTAAATTAAGAATTTACTGCAAGAGGGGCACCTGGGTGGCTAATTTGGTTAAGCGTCTACCTTGGGCTCAGGTCATGGTCCCAGGGTCCTGGGACTGAGCCCTGCATGGGGCTCCCTGCTCAGCAGGAAGTCTGCTTCTCCCTCCCCCTGTGCCTGCTAATTCCCCTGCTTGTGCTTTCTCTCACTATCAAATAAATAAATAAAATCTTTTAAAAAAAGAATTTACAACAAGAAACTGATGTTAAGAACATGGATAGAAAAGGATGGAAAAGGGGGAAACCTTGAGATAGTGGTCTTACATTTTAGAATGTCTAAGAAATCTGGAAAGCTTACCGATAATGTAGGCTCTACTCCCACAGATTCTGGTTCAGCAGGTCTGGGGTGGGGTCTGGGATTTCTCCCAAGGTGCCATAAGCTAGAAAATGGCTCTGCTGGAGTTAGAACCCAGGTCTATCTCCCCCTAGAGCCATGGACTCTGTACCCTCAATATACTCCGTGGCTATTTGGAAATAAGAGCTGGGTCAGGATACTGCCAAGGAATCAACATCTGGGATATCCAGGAAATTGTACAAGGCACAGCTCATGTCAGATCCAGGCTTTGAATTCCTGCTGCACCACCAGAGGGCCATATAATGGAAGACTGAAGACCCCCTGGCAATTTTATAGGCTACTCTATGGCTGACCAGGCTCCATCTCCTACCACCACCTCCCCAAAGATAAAACAGTTGTCCTTTGACCATCTGGCAAGTAGTCCAGCTCTTCCTGGTCCCATTTGCCCTGCCTCAGAGAAAAAGAGACATGATTCTTCACCCAGAACACTACGGTTCTGCTTGTACCCATTGCTTGGTCCTATTGGAATGGGCAGCAAGAGACAACACATATCAAACATCTGAAAATGTCCCCTGTTAACAGAGCCATCTAGCTTCTCCGAGTTTCCATCTGTTGAACTGAAAGCTCAAATAACAGCAGAATGTTTTCATAGGCAACATTCCTATGCCTTGCTGGGCATACTTTAAGACACAATTAGTAAGCTGTGATAGAAACAAAAGTACATTCCTCATGGAGTCCCAAGGCGGGAATTCAGAGGCCACTGCCAGTGGGGAATTCAACTCCCCTCCTTTCATTTTTGGGGCCTTGCAAGACCTGAGAGACCTATCCTCAATTCCCCCCACACCTCTTCTGCTTCCACCCTGGGCTTTCAGCCTCTGACTGCTTGTTACACGATTTACATCAGGAGTTGGTCATCTTTCAGGAATGTCATTCCAAGCATTCATTCATTCATTCATTCATTCATTCATTCCCTTATGGAAACAAAAGTGCAGTTGCCTATCCTCTGCCTGAGGCAAAGGGGCCTGAGACTATAACTGGGGCCACCAAAGATCCACTACTCTCTCTTAGATCTTCTACAGCTCCTGACAAGAGAAGGCAAACTTTCTCCAAGTCCCTTCCTGGAAGGGAGAAGCTTCCCCAGGCCTTGTATCATGTAAGTCTCAAAATCATATATTGAACTGTTGTTGATAAACACCAAAATTATCTGTTGGACCCCCTTAGATGTCATCTCCTCACGACAGCACGCTGCTTTTTTTTTCAATCGCGATATAATTAGCATGTAACATTATAGTAGTTTCAGACGCACAACACAATGATCTGTTAGTTTTATATGTTACCAAATGATCACCACAGTAAGTCTAGGTAACATCATCACCACATATAGTTTCAATTTTGTGTTCTTAAATGAGGATTTTTAAGATCTATGCTCTTAGCAACTTTCAAGTACAAAACAGAATCGTCAACTGTAGTCATCATGTTATACAACCGTTTCTAGGACTTAGTTATCTTATAACTGGAAGTTTGTACCTTTTGACTGCCTTCACTATTTTGCCCACTGCTAGTCTCCTGCCTCTGGAAACCACCAATCTGTTCTATCTATGAGCTTTGTTTGTTTTGTTTTGTTTTTAGATTCTACGTATAAGTGAGTATAAGTGAGATTATTCGGTACTTGTCTTTCTCTGTCAGACTTATTTCACTTGGCATAGTGCCCTGAAGGTCCATTCATGTCATCCAAATGGCAAGACTGCCTCCTTTTTGTGACTAAATAATATTTTTTTGGCTAAATAATATCCTATTTTAATATGATACACATATATGCCACATATATTCATATAATATATATATTACCTGTTTTTCATCCTTTCCTCTGTCAATGGACACAGGTTGCTCCGTGTCTTGGATATGATAAATAATGCTGCAACCAGCTTCTAAAAAGTAATAAATTCTTGCTGCCCCCACCCCCTCACAAACCCCTCACTTTGTCCCTCACAATCTGGCTCTGCTCCCATCACAACAAACTGGATGAGCAACATTTTCCAATCCTCTACAGACTGCACCTCTGATCCCTGCAGAATCTGGCATGTTTGGCCCTATTTCTTGAGGTCTTAGGTTCCCACACTCAGCCCTGTCCTGGTTCAAATCCTGCCTCTCTAGGGCTGCCCCATCTTCTCTGCAGGCTCCTCCTCCCTCCCCTGTCTACCCAGGGGGAATGTCCAGTTTCAGTCCTGGCTCCTTTGCTTCATTGATTTCTGCATCTCACAGCCCTGTTGGCGAAGAGAGCCCTTCCTTCAGAATCACCCTCTTTGCCCAGAAGTTATGTCTGGCCCTGGGGAACAAATGGTGGCCTGATTTGTTCAGGAAATGTTACTCTTGGGACACTCTGCAGACACATTATCAGGCTCAGGGGGGCACTGTGTCATTTGCACTGCAGGAATCTATCTGGCAACTCTTAAACCAGTGGCCTTTCAGTGTCCTCTGGATTTGCTGCCCTTCTCACCCAGAACCGTGCTATTTTGCAGCCTTTAGGGATATCTCCTACCTCTCTGACTTTCCTCCCACTCATATATTCTGTAGAGTGGAAAGAATAATGAAATTCAGGCTAGGAACTCTGGGCTTAGTTCTGGATCGATCACAAACTAACTGTCTCCATAGGCCTCAGTTTCTCATCAGTGAAGTAAAAGGTGGGTCTAGGTCATCTCTGACCCCTTCAACATATGCCATGGAGGCCTCATTGCCTTACCACTTTAGAGATGGGGAGATATCAGGGCAGACCTCCAGCGGCTGTTGGTCAAAGGATGATGGAATTTTGAGGCTGATGGACTTCAATAGAGGAGACTGTAATTTTGGAAAATCGACCTATTTGGGGACATAAAAGCTCTCTAAGCACTTAGAAACAGATTCTAACCTTAACCAAAAGTGCTATGGAATCCACAGAAAAGCTTCCCTTTAGCTTGTCAGCAGTAGTGTACTGGTGAAAGCTGCAGGAACAGCTGAGCAAACATAATTACAATAACTTCTAAAGTTTGCAAGACCATCATATAAGAAGGAAATAGCCCACCCCTGGGGTGTCTGTGGGTAATATCTGTGCCTAAGAATTTGATCCTGGATTATAATAAAGAACAACTGTGGTTTCAGAGCTTTTGCCTGTTCTTTATATTTTTTCCCAATGAAGCCATAAAACAAATAATTCCTTGTTTAGCTGAGCCAAGAGTGAATTCTTCTAAATGCAAAGTCAGGACACAAGCTCATTTGGAATGGTGGGAGCAAGCTCTAGCCCCTCACATGAATTGGGGAGTTGTCCTCAGATAACTGGGGAGGAAGATGGAGGGAGCAGTTCAAGTGACATCCAGAAGAGAGTAAGTAGGACCAAAAGGAAATTTCCTGGAACTGGGGCAGTAGATCAATTAAAAAAAAAAAAAAATGTTTACATAGTAATGCCTCATGTCCAATTGTTTCCTTCATTGAGATGCAATTAACCTACACCACCTTCTTATTTCTGACAACGTCTATAGCGGGCAACAATCTGTTGTCAATGGAATTTGGGGAAATGAAGAGAAAAGGGTGATTCCCAGTTGAAATTGAGTGGGTCCATAGAAAAGACAACAGCTGCAGAAGGGTTTGTTATGAACAAGGAACGGGGGAGATGCAGGCACCAAAAAGAGGATGAGAATGAAGATACAGAAGAGAGAAAAAATGGTGGGAAAATGTTCCTGAGATGTGGGAGGCCACCATAAGGCTTGAGACGACTTGTGTCTCCTTTAAAGTCTGAATAGCCTAACAAAAGGCTTATTAGGATGGAAAAGTTGTGTTGCACTGGGAAAGGGTCTGTACTATGTGTTGTGCCTTGCCTACGTGACTTCCCACACATTTACTAGTTAGATGAGAGCAATTTGGGTGGGGTCATAAATTCTTGGTTCTTGCTGTTCCAGCACAGCTCAAAGAACACTCTCAGGTTTGTTGTTACTTCTTTGTAATTATTATCTGAAGACAAAGACCACCGGCTTTGGAAGATCTGCATTTAGACCTTGAGAAGTAGTTAATGGGGAAGTCTGGAGGGTTTCATGCATATGTAACAAATTCTTTCATAATTAGCTAATGAAGGATACTTCTTTGTAATTACTTCTGTTAGCTATTTAATGCCTAGCTGCCCTGAATAAATTCGGCACTGTTGGACCTCCTCCTCAGTGCTCCTCCTGTCCCCATCTCTTTGTCTCTTTAACTTCTTTTCACCATCCTCTTACCCTCACGTTTCCTGGTCGATTTGTCGTGCTGGCTGCGACACTGAGAAGACAAAGGAATTGTAACCCATGGTATGAAAGGCAGTACTCTCCTTGACCGGGGGGAAGGACCCTCTCTTTCCCTACGCCCTGTCTCAGCAGTTGGCACCACCAATCCGAATCCATCCCCATTTCCAAGCCTCCATATTTGGCACCCTATCTGGGCACACCATTTTCCCCACTTTTCTTTTTTTCTTTTTTTTTTTAATCTTTTTTTTTAAGATTTTATTTATTTATTTGACAGCAGAGATCACAAGTAGGCAGAGAGAGAGAGGTGGAAACAGGCTCCCTGCTGAGCAGAGAGCGCGATGTGGGGCTGGATCCCAGGACCCTGGGATCATGACCCGAGCCGAAGGCAGAAGCTTTAACCCACTGAGCCACCCAGGCGCCCCCCCCCCCCCCACTTTTCTATTATTATCTGCCTGTCATGTCCTAGTCTCTCAAAGACTATTTTGCCATGCTTCACATGATGTCAATCAGCTAAAACATAAAGTATCCTAAGACATATTGTCCAGTATGGTAGCTACTGGCTTCATGTGGGTATGGAACACTTGGAAGTGTGGCTAGTCTGAATTGAGGTGTGCTGTTAAGTGTGAAATGAATACCAAATTATGAGGCTTTAGTATAGAAAAGTGTAAAATAACTCATTAGTTATATATTGATTAATGTTGAGATGATATGTTTTGAATATACAGGTTTAAATAAACTATATTATTAAAATTAATTTCACCCTTTTTAAAATGTATCCCCTAGGGAGCCTGGGTGGCTAAGTTGGTTAAATGACTGCCTTCGGCTCTGGTCATGATCCCGGGGTCCTGGGATTGAGTCCCGCATCGGGCTCCCTGCTCAGCAGGGAGTCTACTTCTCCCTCTGACCTTCCATTTCTTGTGCTCTCTCTCTCTCATTCTTTCTCTCTCAAATAAATAAAATCTTAAAAAAAAAAAGGAAAGGAAATCTTTTTTTTTTAAATAAAAGATAAAATGTACCCCCAGAAAATTTAAATTATATTGCTCACATTATATTTCTACCAGAAAGCAATGATCTAGACTAAAGGATAGTGGATTGGATGTACCAGTTACAGTCTTTATGAGAGTATAATCCCCCAATTCCTTTGAAACTGCTAAGACTATTCTAGATCTTGTAAACCCATTCCTCCCACCCTGGCCTCTTCTTCCATCAGCTTCCTGAGAAAGAGCACTGACAGGTGATATTTTGAATTTTGCATAATAAAAAAAATCTTTATTTTACCTTTACATTTGATTAATATTTAAATATAAATTTTCACTCAGAATTTTTAAAGAATTGCTCCATTATTGCTTATCTGCCAATGCTGGTGTTTTATTATTATTTTTAAAATTTATTTTATTTTCTTAGTAATCTCTACACCCAATGTGGGGCTTCAACTCATGACCCTTAGATTGAGTTGCATGCTCTTTTGACTGAGCCAGCCAGGCACCCTAGCAATGTGGGTATTTTAAAGGTTGATATTATTCTGATTCCCAACCCTTAGTATATAATTTGTTGTATTTTTTGTAGCTGTTTTCTCCACCTCTAGAAGGTTTTAGCCTCTTCTCTTCATCAATGGTGTTTTTAAATATCATGTATTATAGTTTGGTGTGGGTATTTAATGAGCTCGTGTGTGTGTCTTGGACATCTTATGGGTCATTTCAATCCAGAAACTCATATCCTTTCATTCTCATACACTTTATTAGATAATTATCCTCCCATTCATTTTCATTGCTCTTTTTTTCCTCTGGATGTTGAAACTCCCTGATCAAATTTTTATTTTTGTATTTTTTGGTTCCTATTGTCCATTTCTGTAATATTTTATTTTATATACTGGGAGAATTCCTCAGCTTTATTTTCCAACCAATCTACTGAAGATGTAATATTCAACATAGTCCCATTTTCTAATTGTTTTTTTTTTTAATTAGTTTATTTATTTTTATTTGCTTATTTACAGCATAACAGTGTTCATTGTTTTGGGATCACACCCAGTGCTCCATGCAGTACGTGCCCTCCCTATTACCCACCACCTGGTTCCTCAACCTCCCACCCCACCCCACCCCCTCCCGCCGCCCCTTCATAACCCTCTGGTTGTTTTTCAGAGTCCATAGTCTCTCATGGTTCATCTCCCCTTCCAGTTTCCCTCAACTCCCTCTCCTCTCCATCTCCCCATGTCCTCCATGTTATTTGTTATGCTCCACAAATAAGTGAGACCATATGATACTTGACTCTCTCTGCTTGACTTATTTCGCTCAGCATAATTTCTTCCAGTCCTGTCCATGTTGCTACAAAAGTTGGGTATTCGTCCTTTCTGATGGAGGCATAATACTCCATTGTGTATATGGACCACATCTTCCTTATCCATTCATCCGTTGAAGGGCATCTTGGTTCTTTCCACACTTTGGCCACCGTAGCCATTGCTGCAATAAACATTGGGGTACAAATGGCCCTTCTTTTCACTACATCTGTATCTTTGGGGTAAATACCCAGCAGTGCAATTGCAGGGTCATAGGGAAGCTCTATTTTTAATTTCTTCAGGAATCTCCACACTGTTCTCCAAAGTGGCTGCACTAACTTGCATTCCCACCAACAGTGTAAGAGGGTTCCCCTTTCTCCACATCCTCTCCAGCACACGTTGTTTCCTGTCTTGCTAATTTTGGCCATTCTAACTGGTGTTAGGTGGTATCTCAATGTTGTTTTAATTTGAATCTCCCTGATGGCTAGTGATGATGAACATTTTTTCATGTGTCTGATAGCCATTTGTATGTCTTCATTGGAGAAGTGTCTATTCATATCTTCTGCCCATTTTTTGATATGATTATCTGTTTTGTGTGTGTTGAGTTTGAGAAGTTCTTTGTAGATCCTGGATATCAACCTTTTGTCTGTACTGTCATTTACAAATATCTTCTCCCATTCCGTGGGTTGCCTCTTTGTTTTGTTGACTGTTTCCTTTGCTGTGCAGAAGCTTTTGATCTTGATGAAGTCCCAAAAGTTCATTTTTGCTTTTGTTTCCTTGGCCTTTGGAGACTTATCTTGAAAGAAGTTGCTGTGGCTGATATCGAAGAGGTTACTGCCTATGTTCTCCTCTAGGATTCTGATAGATTCCTGTCTCACGTTGAGGTCTTTTATCCATTTCGAGTTTATCTTTGTGAACGGTGTAAGAGAATGGTCGAGTTTCATTCTTCTACATATCGCTGTCCAGTTTTCCCAGCACCATTTATTGAAGAGACTGTCTTTTTTCCATTGAATATTTTTCCTGTTTTGTCGAAGATTATTTGACCATAGAGTTGAGGGTCCATATCTGGGCTCTCCACTCTGTTCCACTGGTCTATGTGTCTGTTTTTATGCCAGTACCACGCTGTCTTGGTGATCACAGCTTTGTAGTAAAGCTTGAAATCGGGTAACGTGATGCCGCCAGTTTTGTTTTTGTTTTTCAACATTTCCTTAGCAATTCGGGGTCTCTTCTGACTCCATACAAATTTTAGGATTATTTGCTCCAGCTCTTTGAAAAATATCGGTGGAATTTTGATCGGAATGGCATTAAAAGTATAGATTGCTCTGGGCAGTATAGACATTTTAACAATGTTTATTCTTCCAATCCAAGAGCATGGAACAGTCTTCCATCTTTTTGTGTCTTCTTCAATTTCTTTCATGAGTGTTCTGTAGTTCCTCGAGTACAGGTCCTTTACTTCTTTGGTTAGGTTTATGCCCAGGTATCTTATGGTTCTTGGTGCTATAGTAAATGGAATCGATTCTCTAATTTCCCTTTCTGTATTTTCATTGTTAGTGTATAAGAAAGCCACTGATTTCTGTACATTGACTTTGTATCCTGCCACGTTACTGAATTGCTGTATGAGTTCTAGTAGTTTGGGGGTGGAGTTTTTGGGGTTTTCCATATAAAGAATCATGTCATCTGCGAAGAGAGAGAGTTTTACTTCTTCCTTGCCAATTTGGATACCTTTTATTTCTCTTTGTTGTCTGATTGCCGTTGCTAGAACTTCTAATACTATGTTGAACAAGAGTGGTGAGAGTGGGCATCCTTGTCGTGTTCCTGATCTCAATGGGAAGGCTGCAAGCTTTTTCCCATTGAGGATGATATTTGCTGTGGGTCTTTCATAGATAGATTTTATGAAGCTGAGGAATGTTCCCTCTATCCCTATACTTTGAAGCGTTTTCATCAGAAACGGATGCTGGATTTTGTCAAATGCTTTTTCTGCATCAATTGAGAGGACCATGTGGTTCTTCTCTCTTCTCTTATTGATGTGTTCTATCACACTGATTGATTTGCGAATGTTGAACCAACCTTGCAACCCAGGGATGAATCCCACCTGGTCATGGTGGATAATCTTTTTAATGTGCTGCTGGATCCTGTTTGCTAGGATCTTGTTGAGAATCTTTGCATCCATATTCATCAGTGATATTGGTCTGAAATTCTCCTTTTTGGTAGGGTCTTTGCCTGGTTTGGGGATCAGGGTAATGCTGGCTTCATAAAAAGAGTCTGGAAGTTTTCCTTCTGCTTCAATTTTTTGGAACAGCTTCAGGAGAATTGGTGTTATTTCTTCTTTGAAAGTTTGGTAGAATTCCCCAGGGAATCCGTCAGGTCCTGGGCTCTTGTTTTTTGGGAGGTTTTTGATCACTGCTTCAATCTCATTACTAGATATCGGTCTATTCAGGTTGTCAATTTCTTCCTGGTTCAATTTTGGGAGTTTGTAGCTTTCCAGGAATGCATCCATTTCATCTAGGTTGCTTAGCTTATTGGCATATAACTGTTGGTAATAATTTCTGATGATTGTTTCTATTTCCTTGGTGTTAGTTGTGATCTCTCCCTTTTCATTCATAATTTTATTAATTTGGGCTTTCTCTCTTTTCTTTTGGATTAGTGTGGCCAATGGTTTATCGATCTTATTAATTCTTTCAAAAAACCAGCTTCTAGTTTCATTGATACGTTCTACTGTATCTCTCATTTCTACCTCATTGATCTCTGCTCTAATCTTGATTATTTCCCTTCTTGCATGTGGAGTTGGTTTGATTTGTTGTTGATTCTCCAGTTCTTTAAGGTGTAGAGACAGCTGGTGTATTCTGGATTTTTCAATGTTTTTGAGGGAGGCTTGGATGGCTATGTATTTCCCCCTTAGAACCACCTTTGCTGTATCCCATAGGTTTTGGACCGAGGTGTCTTCATTCTCATTGGTTTCCATGAATTGTTTAAGTTCGTCTTTGATCTCCTGGTTGATCCAAGCATTCTTAAGCAAGGTGGTCTTTAGATTCCAGGTGTTTGAGTTCCTTCTGAACTTTTCCTTGTGATTGAGCTCCAGTTTCAAAGCATTGTGATCGGAGAATATGCAGGGAATAATGTCAGTCTTTTGGTATCGGTTGAGTCCTGCTTTGTGACCCAGTATGTGGTCTATTCTGGAGAAGGTTCCATGTGCACTTGAGAAGAATGAGCATTCTGTTGTTTTAGGGTGGAATGTTCTGTATATGTCTATGAGGTCCATCTGGTCCAATGTTTCATTCAATGCTCTTATTTCTTTATTAATTTTCTGCTTCGATGATCTGTCTATTTCTGAGAGAGGCGTATTAAGATCTCCTACTATTATTGTATTCATATCAATATGGCTCTTTATCTTGATTAATAGTTTTCTTACGTAATTGGGTGCTCCCATATTGGGGGCATAGATATTCACAATTGTTAGATCGTCTTGGTGGATAGTACCTTTAAGAATTATGTAGTGTCCTTCTGTATCTCTGACTACAGTCTTTAGTTTAAAATCTAATTTATCTGATATGAGAATTGCTACTCCGGCCTTCTTTTGAGGCCCATTGGCATGAAAGATGCTTCTCTATCCCTTCACTTTCAGTCTGGGTGTATCCTTAGGTTCAAAATGGGTCTCTTGTAGACAACATATGGATGGGTCCTGTCGTTTGATCCAATCTGCAACCCTGTGTCGTTTTATGGGCGCATTTAGGCCATTCACATTGAGAGTGATTATTGAGAGATAGGTTTTTATTGACATCGTGTTGCCTTTGAAGTCTTTCTGTCTATAGATTGTTTCTATATTTCTGTTCAATGATATTCTTAGGATTTTTTCTCTTTTATAGGACCCCCCTTAATATTTCCTGCAGTGTCGGCTTGGTGGTTGCATAGTCTTTTAAGCCTTGCTGGTCTTGGAAACTCTTTATCTCTCCATCCATTTTAAATGTCAGTCTTGCTGGATAGAGTATTCTTGGTTGCATGTTCTTCTCATTTAGTACTCTGAATATATTTTGCCAGCCCTTCCTGGCTTTCCAGGTCTCTGTGGAAAGGTCTGACGTTATTCTAATGGGCTTTCCTCTGTATGTAAGAAGCTTCTTTGTCCTAGCTGCTTTTAGGAGGGTCTCTCTTGAAACATAATTCCCCATTTTAACTATAAGGTGCCGTGAGGACTTTCGAGAATCTAAAATCTTGGGAGGAGATCTTTCTGCCTCTAGTACATGAACGTTGTTTCCATTCATGAGATTGGGAAAATTTTCATAGACAACTTCTTCCACTATATCTTCTAGACTTCTTTCTTTTTCTTCCCCTTCAGGGATTCCAATAATTCTGACGTTGGAACGTTTCATGGCATCGTTTATTTCCCTGATTCTGTTTTCGTGGCTTCTGAGCTGTTTGTTCCAGGCTTCCTCCTGATCCTTTCTCTCTATCTGTTTGTCCTCCAGATCACTAATTCTATCTTCTGTCTCAGTTACCCTAGCTTTTAGAGAATTTAGATTGGACTGGAACTCATTGAGAGCATTTTGAACATCATCCCTGGTGGCTTTCAGTTCTGCCCTAACATTGTGAACATCATCCCTGGTGGCTTTCAGTTCTGCCCTAATCAATTCTGTTTGGTCATCCATGGCTTTCTCCAACCTAGCTATTGCCTGGATAATTGTTAGTCTGAATTCCTTTTCTGACATATTGTCTATGTCGATAGCCATTAGTTCTGTTGCAGAAGGCCCATCCTCTGTATTTTTCTTCTATTGGGTATTCCTCCTCCTAGTCATTTTGGTAAGAGATGACTGAACAGATGCAGCTGGACTTATCGATTATGGTGCAGTCAATGTGCACCCTGAAACGCTTCTGTGCAATCAGGATTCCCCACTCTGCCACTGGCGTCTTCTGTTCCAGTAGAGATCCAGACATGTATAATTCTGATCTCAGGCTGATTTCATGGGTGGTCGGAGTTCTTTGGTAGGTAATCAGCTCACTTTAGGGTACAGGTTGAAATGGTGCCTCCTCCTACTTCCCCGCCATCTTGCTCCCCCCCCATTTTCTAATTGTTTATTCTCATAGCATCTAGCTCTTATTTCATGGATGCAATATCTTTTTTTTTTTTTAATCTCTCTGGAGATATGAACTATAGATTGCTAGGGTTTTAAAAAAAATTTCCTTCCACTTTCTGAATTACTCCTGAAGTTGTGGGGTTTTTTTGTGCAAGGTCGTGACTGACAAACAGGCTTTTTGCATTTGGGGTCCCCATATATGTCAGTGCCTAAATATCATTTAAATAGAACTTCTCTTTTGTCTTTAAGGGACACACAGGAAATAGGATAAGGAAAGAGGGCTGTTGGTATTGACAGTGTGTGTTAGGGGATAGGGAGGAGGGGCCTTCTCTTTAATGTGTGGACTTTGACTTAACTCCCTGCCTTATTTATTTATTTAAAGTAAGCTCTATGGGGCACCTGGGTGGCTCAGTGGATTAAGCCACTGCCTTCGGCTCAGGTCGTGATCTCAGGGTCCTGGGATCGAGTCCCGTATCGGGCTCTCTGCTCAGTGGGGAGCCTGCTTCCCTCTCTCTCTCTCTCTCTGCCTGCCTCTCCATCTACTTGGGATCTCTCTCTGTCAAACAAATAAATACAATCTTAAAAAAAAAATTTAAAGTAAGCTCTATGTCCAACATGGGGCTTGAACTCACGATCCCAAGATCAAGAGTCACATGTTCTATTAACTGAACCAGCCAGGCATCCCCCTTCCCTTTCTTAAAAAGAATCTGCTCCCTACTTCTCTACTCCTCTGTATCTAGAATTCCTAGGTGTGTAGCTTTCTCAGCTTCTACAGAAAGCAAAGAAATGGCCAACGTCCTTGAGACGGCAGGCGGTATAAGGGGTAGGAGGTGAGGAATATGTGTTCTACTCCAGGGTAAGTAGAGATACGGGGATTGGATCACCTTATGCATACTTGGATCTCTCTTGATGTCATCAGTCTCCCATCCCACCACCTTCCGCACAACTGCAGGTGTGGCCACGTTCTGAATCTCTCCAGGAACCTGGGGGGTGGGGGGCTACTTGACTTGTTGCTCTCATATTCTCTCTAGGCATTGAGGCAGCAAGCTCCTCTGCATTGCTGTATCAGTCACCTCTCTACAACTCATTCCCATCTTGCACCCACGGGTTTTCATTCTCCAAATCTCTACAGCAATATGTGGAAGTTGAACTTTGACTTTGTTATTTACCAAAATCTAACACTGGAGTTCAGTTTTAGTCCTGGCCTTTGAAAAGCCGAAGAGCCAAACAACTATATCAACATGATTTCTGTCATTTCTGAACCCAGGTATGATCAATGATCAGGTGATTGAGCTATCACCATATCAAATGAAGTGTACAATGTTAGTAACGTGAGCAAGATGAGACATTAAGACCTTGTTAATATCTGAATATTCACTTTAAAATAAGTAGGAAGAAAATCTCCTTCTGTACTTTATAGATTGAAATTCTTAGTTTGCTAAAGTATATATTTATTACTGCAAAAGCAAAATGCTTTTTACCAATTAATAAGTGGTTGCAAAAGTTATCCATTTAATGTATAAGACAAAAACTTTCAAATAGGGAAATAAGTTAAAATTAATATGAATATGCATTCATATTAAGAGATGCATTAGGTGGAGAATGCTATGAAGTAAAATATATCCTTTAAAAATATTCTTTAAGGAATGCCTGGGTGGCTCAGTTTGTTGAACGACTGCCTTCAGCTCAGGTCATGATCCAGGAGTCCCGGGATTGAGTCCCGCATCGGGCTCCCAGCACCATGGGGAGTCTGCTTCTCCCTCTGACCTTCTACTTGCTCATTCATGCTCTCTCTCACTGCCTCTCTCTCAATAAACAAATAAAAATCTTTAAAAAATAAATAAATAAAAGAATATTCTTAAAAAAAAATTTTTTTTTTGAGAGAGAGAGAATGTGTGCATGAATGGGGGGGGACAGAGGGAGAGAGAAGATCTCAAGCAGACTCCATGATGAGGACAGAGCCTGACATGTGGCTGGATCTCACAACCCTGAGGTCATGACTGAGCCCAAAATCAAGAGTCAGAGGCTCAACCGACAGGCACCCAGGGACCTCAAAATACATCCTTTTGAAACAACAGATACATATGAGAATTTAAATAATAACACAAGGCAGAATAATAGAAACTTATTTATAATTCTAATCTTTTGCTGAATTGTTGGATGCAAAGACATTTGTAAAACTAGACAAAATAACTTAGAGGAATTATATTTCATTTTTAATTATTCAATTCCAGGGGCGCCTGGGTGGCCCAGTGGGTTAAAGCCTCTGCCTTCGGCTCAGATCATGATCTCAGGGTCCTGGAATCGAGCCCTGCATCTGGCTCTCTGCTCGGCAGGGATCCTGCTTCCCCCTCTCTCTCTGCCTGCCTCTCTGCCTACTTGTGATCTCTGTCTGTCAAATAAATAAATAAAATCTTAAAAAAAATAATTATTCAATTCCATTAGGCCTGCGTCTTCTATGAAACTATTCTATTTGTGAATTGCTCACATCTTGTGAAAATGAGTAGGAAACAGAATATCAATGTTGTTACTTCAAATTTTTACAAGAAAGAAAAAACTAAAATCTGAACTACAACATACGTAAGTCATCTTTCACTCAATCATAATAAAGAGTAAATAGCATGTGAAGAAAAGGAGAAATATTTCTAATCAAACATGTTGTTTCTCAGGGGCATCTGGGTGGCTCAGTTGGTTAAGCTTCTGCCTGTGGCTTGGGTCATGCTCTCAGGGTCCTGGGATCAAGCCCACATTGGGCTCTCTGCTCAGTGGGGAGCCTGCTTCCCCCTCTCTCTGCCTGCCTCTCTGCCTACTTGTGGTTGCTCTCTCTGTCAAATAAATAAAAATTTTAAAAAATCTTAAAAACAACAACAACAACACGTGGGGTGCTTAGGTGGCTCAGTGGGTTAAGCCTCTGCTTTTGACTCAGGTCATAGTTTCAGGGTCCTGGGGTCAAGCTCCACATGGGGCTCTCTGCTAGTTGGGGATCCTGCTTCTCCCCTCTCTCTGCCTGCCTCTCTGCCTACTTGTGATCTCTGTCTGTCAAATAAATAAATAAAATCTTTCAAAAAAAAAAAACCCAACATGTTTCTTGTTATCAATCTTTAAAACTACAAAATTTTCTTAAGACAACAACGCTTCATGATTTTGAGTCTATAGAAGCCAAAACTGTAAATGGAATTTGTCCGAATGATTATTGAGTACTGACAACATTTTCAGTAGTTGAACAGAAAAGAGTTTTGTTTTGTTTTTTGAACACAAAAGATTTTTTTTTTTTTTTTTTTTTTTGCAACTTGCCTGTGCTATGGATTCTAAGTACAAAGTTCCTTCTAGAAAAATTAGGCCCATCAGTTTGGAGAATTTGGGTCCTGCTGGGCTGGAAATACTACATACAAAGGTTGTGTGAAAACTTGACTTTGATCAAACAGCTCCTTTAACACTAAACAGCTTCTATTTCTATCTTAAATAAAGAGGATGAATGGCAAGGCAGTTCCTAATTCCCTTTCATTCAGGTGAATCAGATGAAGAGTAACAGGATGAGCCCACTGGCTTCCTGCTCACCACTAAGATGTCTGTAACCTCATTGTGCTATTCTTACTTTCTAAAGGCTATGAACAGACCATCATCTCCTAAAACCAAAGCCTCTATACTGTGGTCTCACAATGTCAATGACAATTACCTGACACTTTAAGTCACTAGGTTTCCATTATATAAATGTTTCTTCAATCAGATTCACTGTGATTTTAGTCTGCGAGACCCAGAACTCTCTTGGCAGCCAAGTAAATTAGAAGAAAAGTTCAACAATAATCAGGACCCATCCATCAGAGTCCCACAGGACACATCCAAGGAACTGATACAAAATACAGATTTAGCACTTTGTAAAATAACACAGCAGAATATAACTCAGGAATTGGAGGGGGGGGTGCAGCCTAACAGGACCACAATTCAACAGCTGCTTGCAGAGAAAGTCGTTAGCATCGTGGTGTATGCCAAAAAGGACACCAAACAGATATGCCTCAAGATGGCAAGTGTCTTTTATATGATATCTGCTATAAGGAGCCTTCTATACTTCCATCCAGGGTTAAATGCTGCAATTAGAGAGCAAGCAGTGCAAGCGGAGATACAGATGGCAATTCAAATACATCTACTTTTAACCTTTCAGAGCCAATTGTGTTGACCTATTGCCACATTTGCAGATGAGGATTTAAGGACACATTTTTTCCCAAGTGCTAAACCATCAAATGCCTGCCTATCCCCAGAAAAGAAAGAGAAAGGGGGGGGGGGGGGAAGGAGGGAAGAAGGGAGGAAGAAAGCAAGAAAGGAAAGAAGGAAGGGGAAATAGGGGCAATGATATTAAATCTGTTTCTGAAAATATTTAAACATGTTTCTCAGGAAGTGGCTTGCTTCAATGAGATTGCATTGTCACCATCAATCAAGTTTTAACGTGCAGGAATCAAAGAGGAAATAACATTTTACTTTAGGCAGTTACTTAACAGAGTAAGAAAGACTTGATAACTCAGTGATAACATCACAACGGGCAATATCCTATACTCGTAGGGCTACTACTACTATTACTATTACAGCTACCACTGCTATTACTACTACGACTATTATTACTACAACAACCACTGCTATTACTACTACTATTACTATTACAGCTACCACTGCTATTACTACTACGACTATTATTACTACAACAACCACTGCTATTACTACTACTACTATTACTATTACAACTACCACTGCTATTACTACTACGACTATTACTACTAAAATATTGTTACTCCTCTGACCTAATTACAAGCCAGCAATCTCTTTAGTATTGTGATAGAGTGACCCCAGGAACCATATACAGT
Source organism: Meles meles (assembly GCF_922984935.1). Taxonomy (NCBI): domain Eukaryota; kingdom Metazoa; phylum Chordata; class Mammalia; order Carnivora; family Mustelidae; genus Meles; species Meles meles. The sequence goes on from NC_060071.1 coordinate 104,398,614, forward strand.
TGGCAGTGCTGACAAATTGTGTTTCTGCACAATACTGTCAAACTTCTAATATTTGATTACTAACTTTTTTGGTAATAAAATTGGAAGAACATTTATAAATAATAAAACTTCAGGTTTATTTTTGTACCCTGGAAATTCAATCAATGGTGATGCTATTTGGTGGTAGCCTTTGCTTTGGAGGTCTAACTGGATCTGGAACTTTTAAACAGTTGGCATCGGTATGTGCTTGCAGCTTTATTTTCTCTTTGTCTCTGTGGAATTTCACTTTTTAAAATTCCATTACTGAAAGAAAAAAATAGAACTGTTATAAAATGTAGCATTCCCCACCTTCCTGTCTTGTGGGCAGGTCTCTAACAAAACTGCTAGTTTCACCTTGCTTTGACAGTTTCTCCCCTGGCTCCCACCAAGGTGTGAAACTTCTGGTCTTAACGGTTTCACAACCAGTGCCTTTTAATCTCCCACAGTGCTCCTCCCTTGCTGTGCTCACTGCTGAACAATGCACACTTGTACCACGCAGAGCCATTGATCTCACTTCTGCACCCTTCTAATACAGCAGCATGGGAAGCTGGGAGTAATGCATGAGGTAAATTACGGGTGCAAAGCCTCATATTATTAACTGATGCTGGCTTGAAGTATTTCCTCAGCTTTCCCGGCTCTTCTTGTTCCATCGCCCTCATATTTTCAGTTTTCTGACCCTGTACTGACACTGTCCTGCCCTTCTTATTAGGGTGAGCTGAAGGACTGCTTTTGACCTACAAAAACGGAAATTTCACCTCGTTCAACCTAACAAGGCTGAGATGTATCTTTGTCCATCAGAGAAGATGCCAACCACTTGTCATTCTGGGAAGCTGTTCAAAACCTGTATAAACCTTGACTATACTGGGGAAATTTCCATCTTTTAAATCCTATTCTCCCTAGGGTAATGCCAGAAACTCACTTTTCCAGATTTCTTGAGACTAGAATATATGAATGTGGCCCAGTTTCCTCCAATCAGATGCAAGATTTTTATAATTTTTTAAAAGATTTTATTTATTTATTTGACAGACAGAGATCATAAGTATGCAGAGAGGCAGGCAGAGAGAGAGGAAGGGAAGCAGGCTCTCTGCTGAGCAGAGAGCCCGATGTGGGGCTCAACCCCAGGACCTTGGGATCATGACCTGAGCCAAAGACAGAGGCTTTAACCCACTGAGCCACCCAGGTGCCCCAGATGCAAGATTTCTGACTCAGAAGAAAATGTCAGCAAGAGCTATTCTTCCTTTAAGGAGAGATAGGGGTAGAGGTAGGGACTGGGAGGAGGAGGAAATTCTAGGACGCTTTAATAAAGTTCTATTTCTTGATCTGGGTGGTGGATATATGGAAGCTTGCTTTTATGCTTTGTGCATTTTTTTGATTGTGCATTATTTTTAATTAAAAAAAATTTTTTTTCTTTTTTTAAATTCAACTCTGGCAAAGATAGGGGGAGACAAGGAGCTTCCAGAAGGCAGACAGAGGCTCTGGAAGTTGTCCTGAGCCCTGATGTTCACTGTGCTCTGTAGGAGCAGTCCTGTGGGGAATGGGGGTCTAGTTCTTAGCCTTTAGCCTCCAAGCCTATTTCTCTGGCTTTCCTAGTGTTCTGTGAGCTATCCTCCAGTAAATGTTCTTCCTGCTCTAATGAGCTAGAGACGGTTCTTGGGTTGCAAGTAAGAGCTCTGGCTGATAAAAGGGAGTTCAGGTTCTTTTCAGGAGACATCTTAACTTGATGCTGAGAATGCTGTCCTTGAGACCACCAGAATGCTGGCTTCATGGTACCTCCAGACCCTAGAGATTCCTCTATTCTACAAGCAGGGCGAATAGGGTTGAAACCATGCATAGCATAGTTTCTGCTGCTTTGGATCGATTATCATCTTCTTTGAGAGTCATAATTTTTTCACCATTAATTTCCACTATTCCCCTTCCCCCACTGCTCCCCAGAAAATACACACACACACACACACACACACACACACACACACACACACACAAACACACATATACACACCACCCCCACCATTGCAACCCAGGATACCCAGGAATATGTGAAAGTCATGACATGCTTGTGTACCACTGAAAGATTCAGGGAAAGAGATATTCGTCTGTTTTGTTCAGTGCTACATCAGAGCATTTAGAATGGTGCCTGGCACATATCAGATATCCAATAAATATATAAATTAATGAGTACCCCGTCCTGAAATGCACTATTAGTTCACCTATTGAAGAACAAATGCTTATGTGGGCTGACATGCTAGTGAAGGCACTGGGTGAGGGATGTTGGGGGATGTCCCTTCCCCCAACCCTCAGAATAGACCCACTTAGAGCTTTTCTTTAGTGGAGATGTGTGGCAATGCAGGTAGGAGGGGTTTTGTTTTGTTTTATCAGTTAGCAGTGTTTTCCCTCTATCAATCTCAGTTTCAGGTTAAACAGGAGGGAGGCAGCAATAATGCAGAATGGTAGGTGAGACGTTCAGATAGTGCCCACATCTTTTGTCCACAGTCTAGTGCCCTGATAGAATGGTTGTGAATCAACGTTGACCATAAATAAGGTAATATTTGGGTGGCTATGATCTAATCAATATCAGATTCTATCACACTCCCCAGTGGCTTTTCGTCAGACTGGGAATTAAGTCCTCTCTATGATCTGGCCCCTACATGGTCCTCGCCCCAAAGTGATACTGCCTCTCCTGCCTCTCTGACCACCCTGCAGTTGCCTCCTCCTCTCCAGCCCCACTGGCCTCCGACATAAGCTTCTGCCCATTCTTGGTCCTTTCTCCCATTATTTCCTCTTCTAGGTATGCTCTCTTTCTCCCTTTTCCTTCCTGTCCTTCCTTCTTTCTCTCTTTTTTTCTGCCATCTCCACTAGATTCTTAGCTCCATGGAAGCAGGAACTTATTGATGCCATTCGCCCATGTATCCCCAGTGTCTGAAACAATGCTTCACATACAACAGGCATGCAATACACATTTGCTTAAGGAATACATTAATCTTGACCTTTAGAAGCCAGGCTGACATCATTCCTTTCCAGGGTAAAATATTAGATCCCACACATTAAGCAATCTTGGTAGATTTTTCATAATTCTGAAGAAACTATGTGTAATGCAAAAACCGAGCTTCCTGAGAAAAGTGTTCGTTAGAATTATGGTCTGGGATATCATTGGCTGAAGGAATATGAAAATAGGAAGTGTTCTGAGCAGCTAAAATTCAACTTAATGCACCTAGATGACCAAGAAGAAATTTGGCCTTTCATTGTCCAGAGCATTAGATTTATTCCTGTTAATGTAAAAATTAGAAGCCCTCAATGTCTCTCATACACAGTTTAGGGAATGATTATTCAAACAAACATGCTTCCCTTCCTAAGGGCCAGCTTGTATATTACTGCACTTAATTCTTATAGCAGCCCTTTCAGCAGGGCCTGTTATTATGCCCATTTTGGGGGGTGAAGAAATTGAGCTCAAAGAAATCAAGCAATTTGCTCAAAGAGAGAAAGCCAGGTCTGTCATCAGAGCAGTTAGGAATTTTTACTAGGCTCAGAAATGAACAACAACAATAATGTACATGGGCTAAAGTCCTCACAGACTCCAGAAAAAAATTCCCAGCTACTTCAAGGCTGGAAGATGATTACTCTGTTCCCAGTACTGCACCCCACTAGTTGTGAGAGCTGATGAGTCACTTAAGATTACAGATGACATAAAAACACAGACAATAGGAAAGAATCTATTTGGCTCAAGATATTTTTCAGCAAAATGCTAGAATATAAAACCTCTTGGTGGATTTTTGGTTGATTTTAAAGGATTAACTACACCAAACTCAAAAGTAGCTGAGAGAAAAAGAAAGAGTAGGAGATACTTACCTAATGATGCAAGAAACATTCAATGACTATCTGGCAGAAAAATAGCTCATATCAGGAAATTTGTAAGACACCATCTAGAACACATGATCCATTTTTCATGTACCAGAGTAACGGATTTGCTGTGACCCTAACAAAGCTAAAGCTTCAGGTCTCCCAGGTAACTTTCAAGGCTCTATACCCAATTTTGTACGCTTTCTATGTGTTATCTTAAAGGAAGGCCTTATAGGAACTTAAATAAATGCCCATTATTGCTTTAGAGGAAGGTTCCCTGTTTTATGGAATGGGTCAGCATGTAAGTTATAGTTTGTGGTCTTAAAATAGTAGGGTGGTACAATCACTTTTTTCTTTTCATTATCCATTAATGATAAGAAATAAAATATGAGATGTGAGTAAAGGAAGAAGAAGAAGGAAAGGAGAAAGAGGAGGAGGAGGAGGAGGAGGAAGGGGCGAGGGGCAGAGGAGGAGGAAGAAGAAGAAGAGGAAGAAAAGGAAGAGAAAGAGGAAGGAGGAGGAGGAGGAGGAGAAAAGGAAAGGGAAGGGGAGGGAAAGAAAAGAAAAGAAAGGAAGAAAGAAAAAAGTCCCCATAAAATCTGGTCAGTTTGTCCATGCCCCACATGGGAAAAGAGGTAAAATTAAATAGTCCTGAGAAAGCTAACAGAAGATTAGTTGCTGCTGAGAGGCTGCACCATTATGTCCCAAATCTGCTTAACTTTCTTTACACATGTTCAGGGTTAGGCTGGGTTGGTGGGTTGTTTGGTGTTTATTAGTCAAACATAACACAAAAATGAGAATTTAAGTAAATTTTTGTTAGTCATTTAATACATTTTAGAGGCTAATTTTTAAGGTTATCAAAGTGGACTTCAATAGGACAAAATGATACTGTAATTTCATTTTCAACACAAAAGCAATGAACTTGAACATGCTGTCTCATTCAGCTTATACCTCAGGATTTTGTGGTGTGAATTGGCTCTTACATAAAATAAACTTCATTCTTTATTTTTTTACTTGGCAATATATACTATATAATATATAATAGAGAAGATCTAGAAGACCTAGAAGAAACACTATTGTATTATTAAAGTTATTGAGTTTTTAAAACATGAACTCACGTTCTCACCTAGATATAAAGACAATAGACATTCTAACTAGTCCCAAAATGATATGTACAACTTGGGTAGAACACACAAAAAAATGACAAGAGAACATTTACCTTGCCAGTCACATTAATAGAACCAATAGAGGAAGTCCCAAGAGGGTCATCATACTCATCAAAATTATGAGTCCTAAGAGGAAAGTATATAGCAATACAAGCCTTTCTCAAGGAACTAGAAAGAACAAATACACGACCTGACTCTAAACCTAAAGGAGCTGGAGAAAGAACAGCAAATAAAGCCCAACTCCAGCAGGAGAAGAGAAATAATAAAGATCAGAGCAGAAAACCAATGAAATAGAAGCCAAAAGAACAGTAGAACCGATAAATGAAACTAGGACTGGTTCTTTGAAAAAATTAATAAGATTGATAACTCCCTGGCCAGACTTATCAAAAAGAAAGAGGAAGGACCCAAATTAATAAAAACATGAATCAAAGAGGAGAGATCACAGCCAACACCAAGGAAATACAAACAATTATAAGAACATATATGGGCAACAATACACCAGCAAATTTGATAATCTGGGAAAAAATGGATGCATTCCTAGAGATGTATGAACTACCAAACTGAACCAGGAAGAAATAGAAATAGAAAACCTGAACAAACCCATAACCAGTAAGGACATTGAGGCAGTAATCAAAACTCTCCCAACAAATGAAACTGGACCATTTCCTTACACATGCAAATATAGACTCAAATGGATGAAAGATCTTAATGTGAGACAGGATTCCATAAAAATACTTGAGGAGAACACAGGCAGCAACCTCTTCAACCTCAGCTTCAGCAGCTTCTTCCTAGAAACATCACCAAAGGCAAGGGAAGCAAGGACAAAAATGAACTATTGGGACTTCATCAAGATATAAAGCTTTTGCACAGCAAAGGAAACAGTCAACAAAACCAAAAGACAACTGACAGAATGGGAGAAGATATTTGCAAATGATATATTAGATAAAGGGCTAGTATCCAAAATCTATAAAGAACTTACCAACTCAACACCCAAAGATCAAATCATCCAATCAAGAAATGGGCAGAAGACATGAAAAGACATTTCTGCAAAGAAGGCATCCAGATGGCCAAGAGACACAAGAAAAAGTGCTCAGCCTCACTCAGCTTCAGGGAAATACAAATCAAAACCACAATGAGATACTACCTCACACCAATCAGAATGGTTAAAATTAACCAGTCAGGAAATGACAGGTATTGGCAAGGATGCAGAGAAAGGGGAACCCTCCTATACTCTTGGTGGGAATGCAAGCTGGTGCAGCCACTCTGGAGAATAGTATGGCGGTTCCTCAAAATAGAGGAACCCTATGACCCAGCAATCGCACTACTGGGTATTTACCATAAAGATACAAATGTAGTGATCTGAAGGGGCAACGTGTACCCCAATGTTTATAGCAGCAACGTCCATAACATCCAAACTATGGAAAGAGCCTAGATGTCTATCAACAGATGAATGGATAAAGAAGATGTGGGGTGTGTGTGTGTGTGTGTGTGTGTAGTATTCCTGTATATATATATATATATATATATATATATATATATATATATGAATAATATGCAGCCATCAAAAAATGAAATCTTGCCATTGGCAATGATGTGGATGGAACTAGAGGGTATTATGCTAAGTGAAATAAGTCAATCAGAGAAAGATAATTATCATAAGATCTCACTGATATGAGGGATATGATAAACAAGACAGAGGATCATAGGGGAAGAGAGGGAAAAAATGAAACAAGATGTAACCAGAGAGGGAGACAAACCATAAGAGACTCTTGATCTAAGGAGACAAAGTGAGGGTTGCTGGAGTGGAGGGGGGTGGGAGGGAGGGCTGGATGGAGTGGGTTGGGTGATGGACACTGGGGAGGTTATGTGTTATGGTGAGTGCTGTGAAATTGTGTAAGACTGATGAATCACAGAGCTATACACCTGAAATAATACATTATATGTTAACAACAAAAAAACCTAATCAAAAAATATATATAATCACTTTCAAAATTGCAATGAGATTTTTATAAAAGCAATATTATTTAAAATTTCTATGAAAAAGAAAACCACTAGAATAACTAAAATTACTTCAAAAAAGTAGAATAAAGTGAGAAGAATCAGTCTACCTGATGTTAAGATTTAGTATGTTGGCACAATAATAAAAATTGTATAGCATTTGGGGTGAGATAAATACATAGATCAACAGAACAGAGCAGAAAACCAAAATATAAACGCACATAAATATGCTGAAGTGATTTTTGACAAAGATAAAAAAAATTCAATGAAGCAAAGATAGCCTTTTCAACAAATGGTGACCAAAGCGATTATACATCCATAGGCAAAACACAACCAATGTCTTAACTTACACCTTACAAAAAAATTAACTCAAAATGGGTCATGGACTTAAATGTTAACATGAAACTATAAAACTTCTAGGAAAGAGAAAGGAGAAAAATCTTCCAGATTCAGGGGTAGGCAAAGATTTTTTTTTAATTAGTTAATTAATTAATTAATTAATTATTTTATTATGTTATGTTAGTCACCATACTACATCATTAGGTTTTGATGTAGTGTTCCATGATTCACTGTAGGTGAAGATTCTTAAGCCTGACACCAAAAATTGAGATCCAGAAAAGAAAAATATTGATAAATGGAATTTTATCAATATTAAAAACTTTTACTCCATGAAAGCTCTGCTAAGAGGATGAAAAGACAAGCTACATAATGGGAAAAATATTTGCAAGCCATATATCTGATAAAGGACTAGTATCTAGAATATATAAAGAATTCTCAAAACTTAATAGTAAAAAAGCAAACAACCATGGACAAAAGACATTTCACCAAAGAAGATATATAGATAGCAAGTAAGTCCATGAAAAGACTATTAGCCATAAGAAAAATGCAAATTTTTAAAACCACAATGAGATATCACTAAACACCTATCAAAATGGCTAAAGTAAAAAAAGAAAGAAAATACCAAATGTTAGAGAAAATGTGGAAAAACCAAAATCATATGTTTATTGCTGGTAGGAATGCAAAATGATACAACTACTTTAGAAAACAGTTTGACAGTTTCTTTAAAAAATAAACATGCAAGTTTCATACCCAGAAATTGCACTCTTAGCCATTTATCCCAGAGAAATGAAGATTTAATTCACACAAAAATCTGTATGTAAATGTTGATAGTTGCTTTACACATAATTGAAAAAAAAAATGGAAACAACACAGCTGTCCTTCAGTGGGTCAATTATTAAACTACACTACTTCCATACTGTGGAATATTATATTCAACAATAAAAAGGAATGATTGATTGTTACATTCAACAACCTGAATGAACCTATCAAGAATGATACTGAGTGAAAAAAGTCAATTTCAAAAGGCTTTTCTCATGTGTATAAATACATGATTCCATTTATAATATAACACATTCTTAGAATGATGAAATTAAGAAAGGGAAAATAAGTTAGTGGTTGTCAGGAACTGAGGAAGAGGAAGACGTGGGAGGAAAGTGGGGGTGGTTACAAACGAGCCATATGAGCAATCCCTGTGGTGGATGGAACTGTTCTACATCTTGACTCTATCAATGTCAATATCCTGGTTGTGCTAATAATCTATAAATTTGCCAATACTACTATTGGGGAAGTTGGGTAAAAGGTACAGAAAATCACTCTGTGTTATTTCTTACAACTGCATTTCAATCTATAATTACCCCCAGATTAAAAGTTTAACTTAAAAACTAAAAAGTAAGATTATCATTTTAACCACAGATCTCCGTAAGAACTAACTTATCTCCACTGTATCCTGTTATATATCATGCCTCTTCCCACCCTTCCTCATCCAACCCACATGTGAACCACACAGTATCTGTGGTTTACTTTTCTTGACCAAAATTAGATTCTGAGAAGGTAATGTTGGGAAGGTTAGGGACCCTAAAAAATGATGCCACCAGGACCATCCCACCAACCAACCACTAGTTCTCCTCATGGCCTCATCCTCTCCTACTCTGGCAAGAATGATGCTCCTAATGGTAGAATCAAAAGTTAAGAATCCATCCAGGGCTTGGGATTACTATCTGGTGACATGTCTTGGTCCTGGCTGACTCCCTGCTACCCCTGATGTTTCTCACTGTCCTACCATCTTATTTCCCTTTCCCACTACCCATAACTGTTTCTTACCTTTGACATGTTTTTCTTTTTTTCCTCACTCTCTGTTCAACAATAATCTAATTATTTCTCTCATTGGTTGGGGGTGGAGGGACACATAGGCCTTTTGAGATATGTTAAGCATTGCACTTCCTTTTGTCTTAATAACAAAGGAAATGTAGTATGAGATAAAACAAGGACAGTATAGTCACCTCCATGCCTCAATTTACTCTTTAATTTAGACCAGGTAAGAAAAGACAAAGGGCTACATATTTGATTCTCCAGCTGTTGCCAATTCTGGTTATGCATTATGACCTTGAAAGGATGGGGGGCTTTTAAATAAATGCCAAAGCTGACTCAAAACTCAGGGCCTGGGTGCCTTTATCCAAAGATTACTTCAATACCCAGGTACTGATGGGTAGAATTATGAGATATTCTATTAATGGCTCAGTGGGTTAAGCATCTGCCTTCAGCTCAGGTCATGATCCCATGGTCCTGGGATTGAGCCCCATGACTCTCCCTCTGCTGGCTGCTCCCCCTACTTGTGCGCACTCCCTCTCTATCAAAAACAAAACAAAACAAAACAAAACAAAAAAAAACTAAACTAAAAAAAACCTAAAAGAAAAAAGAAAAACTGAACTATTAATAATTCTTTTGTAGAATTATGAGAATCATAATTCTACAAAACACATTAAAACAGTATTCACCTCTAAATCAGACCAAAAGCAGATACTCTGTAAATTAATCTGAGTTCAACAGGCTCTTGGGTCAGCAAAACCCTGAAGCAGGACATCTGGGATTGGAAGAACTGAATTAGAAGCTGGGAAGCTGAGCTGACTCCAGGAGGTATTGATCTTTATGAGGAATAAAACATTCCTCCTTTAAACCAGAATTAAGTCACAAGTCTAGTGCATTATAGGGGAAACACAATTGGGACCCATTTCAATGGGAGCTGACATTGCCTTCTCTAAAATAAACATCAGTAAATATTTAAAGAATGTTGATTTGAAGTGTCCTGTATTCTTTTGCTAAGGCTGCCATAACAAAGTACCATGAATTGGATGGCTTAAAGAATCCTCCTATTCCTTGATTTGTAGATAGTCACTTCTCCCACCATCTATTTACATGACCTTCTCCCTGTGTTCATGACTAGCTCTGTATCTGAATTTCCCCTTTTTATATGGACACCAGTCATACTGGATTAGGGCCCCCTTTTACTCCAGTATGGCCTCATCTTCACTAATTACATCTGCAATGACCCTATTTCCCATTCTGAAGTATTGGGGGTTAGGTCTTCAACATACGAATTTGGGGAGAATATCATTAGACCCATAACAAGGTCCACTGTTTTAGCTACTTCAGGGGTGCTCACAAGGTTGATGTGGCTTTGGGATGAGGAGAAAGATAAGAAGATTCAGAGAGGTGGAAGAGAATGAGGGGCCTGGGATGAGGGGTGTGGGAGAGAGAATTAATTATCCAGAAGGAGGGAGGGGAGTGGTATAGTCCTACTCTCTCATTTCCTGGCACACTGTTAGCCATGAACAGAATGGGAATGAAAACACACTAAGCCATAGCCATGGAAAAGCCTGCAGAAGCAATAGAAAAAACAGAAGAGAGGTGGGCAGTTCCCACTTCCAACAAAGGGACAATAGTGGAATAGGACAGCTGCTCCTAACATTCCCCTTTAAGGGACAGCAGGAAACTCCCTGAACTTTGCTTTTAATATCATGATATTTGGATTACTTAATTTCTTTTTTCCCCCCTTTCCTTTATTTATTTATTTATTTTTAATTTGATAGAGAGAGAGTGCGGACAAGTAGGGAGAGCAGCAGCAGAGGGAGAGCCGTGGATCTCAATCCCAGGATTGTGGGGTCATGACCTGAGCTGAAAGCAGACGCTTAACCAACTGAGCCACCCAGGTGCCTCTAGATTACTTAATTTCTTAGAAAGTCGAAGAAGTTTTAAAATACTAATGAAATAGTAAAAAAAGTAATTTTTAATATTACTTTACCATGGTAAGTTGACTATTGTAAGAAGAAAGCCAACAAATTCACTTTGGACTTTTTTTTAGGGGTCTGTTTGAAAAGCACACATTGTCTAATTTACAAGGCATGGCTGGTTTACCCAAGAAATGGGGTCATATCTAATATTAGTTCCATTTTACTTTGTATCAAACTAGTATATTTTTTTTTCTGAAAACTTGAAATAACTATCATGGGCTATCTCTCCTAGGCTGGTCATACATAAAGATAGACAATATTAATATCAAGTTTTATAAGTCCCCATAAAGATCAAGCTGCTTGCCTAACTTCCTTAGTCTGTACCAAAACTGTAATTCAAACCTGATGTGTGTTTTGCATTGCTAAAATGGGGTTTATATTTCTTTGCTGTTTGTTCAAGAGGATGGAAGTCTCTGAGAGACAAGTTACCATTCTATGCAATTTAGGTCTTAGTTTCCAGAGAGAAAGCAAGACATTGGTATAAATCTAATGGTATGGGAAGACAGGAATGACCTTAAATAATGGACTGGCTTAAAAATATGCAGTTAGGAAAAACCTGGGAAGTAATCAGCAAATACATGGAAAATGGCTGTGTTCAGCTCTTCTCTCTTATTCTCTGGCTGCTTTTTGTACTCTTTCTTTTACTGTGTGGTTCACTTCAGCCTAATTGGCTCATAACCATGATACTTCTCTGAAGGGTACTCAAGATGCTTACTGGTCTAGCTCTGAATTTATATCCTCTAGCCAGGCAGAGCCCAGTTTTACATAATATTTTCCTTTTATGAACGTATTTGATATAGTGTTGTCCTTTATTAAACTTTCTATTTTTGTAAATTTCACAATGTTCATGTCTTATGAGAAATATGATGTCTTTCTCATGTCTTATGAGAAAAAAACAACTGTCTTCCTTAAAAGAAACAAAATTATTAATTTTGGACATTTCCGGTGATTTTTTAAAAAAATATTTTATTTATTTGACAGAGAGAAATCACAACTAGGCATAGAGGCAGGCAGAGAGAGAGGAGGAAGCAGGCTCCTTGCGGAGCAGAGAGCCCGATGTGGGGCTCGATCTCAGGACCCTGGGATCATGACCCGAGCCAAAGGCAAAGGCTTTAACCCACTAAGCCACCCAGGTGCCCCTCCGGTGATTTTTATTTGACCTTGGATTTCCCAAATTTTGTTGATAAATAAATTAAACTTTTATGGATGAAAGTCACCTTTATGTTGCAAAAGGATCATTTACAAGAATTTCTCTTTTTTTTCACTTTTTAAAAAATTTCTTTTCAGCGTAACAGTATTCATTGTTTTTGCACCCCACCCAGTGCTCCATGCAATATGTGCCCTCCCTATGACCCACCACCTGGTACCCCCAACCTCCCACCCCCGCCCCTTCAAAACCCTCAGGTTGTTTTTCAGAGTCCATAGTCTCTCATGGTTCATCTCCCCTTCCATTATCCCTCAACTCCCTTCTCCTCTCCATCTCCCCATGTCCTCCATGTTCTTTGTTATGCTCCACAAATAAGTGAAACCATATGATAATTGACTCTCTCTGCTTGACTTATTTCACTCAGCATAATCTCTTCCAGTCCCATCCATGTTGCTACAAAAGTTGGGTATTCATCCTTTCTGATGGAGGCATAATACTCCATCGTGTATATGGACCACATCTTCCTTATCCATTCGTCCATTGAAGGGCATCTCGGTTCTTTCCACAGTTTGGCGACCATGGCCATTGCTGCTATAAACATTGGGGTACAGATGGCCCTTCTTTTCACTACATCTGTATCTTTGGAGTAGATACCCAGTAGTGCAATCGCAGGGTCATAGGGAAGCTCTATTTTTAATTTCTTGAGGAATCTCCACACTGTTCTCCAAAGTGGCTGCACTAACTTGCATTCCCACCAACAGTGTAAGAGGGTTCCCCTTTCTCCACATCCTCTCCAACACATGTTGTTTTCTGTCTTGCTAATTTTGGCCATTCTAACTGGTGTAAGGTGGTATCTCAATGAGGTTTTAATTTGAATCTCCCTGATGGCTAGTGATGATGAACATTTTTTCATGTGTCTGATAGCCATTTGTATGTCTTCTTTGGAGAAGTGTCTGTTCATATCTTCTGCCCATTTTTTGATATGATTATCTGTTTTGTGTGTGTTGAGTTTGAGGAGTTCTTTATAGATCCTGGATATCAACCTTTTGTCTGTACTGTCATTTGCAAATATCTTCTCCCATTCCCTGGGTTGCCTTTTTGTTTTGTTGACTGTTTCCTTTGCCATGTAGAAGCTTTTGATCTCGATGAAGTCCCAAAAGTTCATTTTTGCTTTTGTTTTCTTTGCCTTTGGAGACATATCTTGAAAGAAGTTGCTGTGGCTGATATCGAAGAGGTTATTGCCTATGTTCTCCTCTAGGATTCTGATGGATTCCTGTCTCACGTTGAGGTCTTTTATCCATTTCAAGTTTATCTTTGTGTATGGTGTAAGAGAATGGTTGAGTTTCATTCTATTACATATAGCTGTCCAGTTTTTCCAGCACCATTTATTGAAGAGACTGTCTTTTTTCCATTGTATATTTTTCCTGTTTTGTCGAAGATTATTTGACCATAGAGTTGAGGGCCCATATCTGGGCTCTCCACTCTGTTCCACTGGTCTATGTGTCTGTTTTTATGCCAGTACCATGCTCTCTTGGTGATCACAGCTTTGTAGTAAAGCTTGAAATCAGGTAATGTGATGCCTCCAGTTTTGTTTTTGTTTTTCAACATTTCCTTAGCAATTAGAGGTCTCTTCTGATTCCATACAAATTTTAGGATTATTTGCTCCAGCTCTTTGAAAAATACCGGTGGAATTTTGATTGGAATGGCATTAAAAGTATAGATTGCTCTAGGCAGTATAGACATTTTAACAATGTTTATTCTTCCGATCCAAGAGCATGGAACGGTCTTCCATCTTTTTGTGTCTTCTTTAATTTCTTTCATGAGTGTTCTGTAGTTCCTCGAGTACAGATCCTTTACCTCTTTGGTTAGGTTTATTCACAGGTATCTTATGGTTCTTGGTGCTATAGTAAATGGAATCGATTCTCTAATTTCCCTTTCTGTATTTTCATTGTTAGTGTATAAGAAAGCCACTGATTTCTGTACATTGACTTTGTATCCTGCCACATTACTGAATTGCTGTATGAGTTCTAGTAGTTTGGGGGTGGAGTCTTTTGGGTTTTCCAAATAAAGAATCATGTCATCAGCGAAGAGAGAGAGTTTGACTTCTTCATTGCCAATTTGGATACCTTTTATTTCTCTTTGTTATCTGATTGCTGTTGCTAGGACTTCTAATACTATGTTGAATAGGAGTGGTGAGAGTGGGCATCCTTGTCGTGTTCCTGATCTCAATGGGAAGGCTGGCAGCTTTTTCCCATTGAGGATGATATTTGCTGTGGGTCTTTCATAAACTGATTTTATGAAGTTCAGGAATGTTCCCTCTATCCCTATACTTTGAAGCGTTTTAATCAGGAACAGATGCTGGATTTTGTCAAATGCTTTTTCTGCATCAATTGAGAGGACCATGTGGTTCTTCTCTCTTCTCTTATTGATTTGTTCTATCACACTGATTGATTTGCGAATGTTGAACCATCCTTGTAACCCAGGGATGAATCCCACCAGGTCATGGTGGATAATCTTTTTAATGTGCTGTTGGATCCTGTTTGCTAAGATCTTGTTGAGAATCTTTGCATCCATATTCATCAGTGATATTGGTCTGAAATTCTCCTTTTTGGTAGGGTCTTTGCCTGGTTTGGGGATCAGGGTAATGCTGGCTTCATAAAAAGAGTCTGGACGTTTTCCCTCTGCTTCAATTTTTTGAAACAGCTTCAGGAGAATTGGTGTTATTTCTTCTTTGAAAGTTTGGTAGAATTCCCCAGGGAATCCACCAGGTCCTGGGCTCTTGTTTTTTGGGAGGTTTTTGATCACTGTTTCAATCTCGTTACTAGATATTGGTCTATCCAGGTTGTCAATTTCTTCCTGGTTCAATTTTGGGAGTTTACAGTTTTCCAGGAATGCATCCATTTCATCTAGGTTGCTTAGCTTATTGGCATATAACTGTTGGTAATAATTTCTGATGATTGTTCCTACTTCCTTGGTGTTAGTTGGGATCTCTCCCTTTTCATTCATAATTTTATTAATTTGGGCTTTCATGCTTTTCTTTTGGATTAGTGTGGCCAGTGGTTTATCGATCTTATTGATTTTTTCAGAAAACCAGCTTCTAGTTTCATTGATACGTTCTACTGTATCTCTGGTTTCTACCTCATTGATCTCTGCTCTAATCTTGATTATTTCCCTTCTTGCGTGTGGAGTTGGTTTGATTTGTTGTTGATTCTTCAGTTCTTTAAGGTGTAGAGACAGCTGGTGTATTCTGGATTTTTCAGTTTTTTTGAGGGAGGCTTGGATGGCTATGTATTTCCCCCTTAGAACCGCCTTTGCTATATCCCATAGGTTTTGGACTGAAGTGTCTTCATTCTCATTGGTTTCCATGAATTGTTTAAGTTCTTCTTTGATCTCCTGTTTGATCCAAGCATTCTTAAGCAAGGTGGTCTTTAGATTCCAGGTGTTTGAGTTCCTTCTGAACTTTTCCTTGTGATTGAGCTCCAGTTTCAAAGCATTGTGATCTGAGACTATGCAGGGAATAATGTCAGTCTTTTGGTATCAGTTGAGTCCTGATTGGATCATTTACAAGAATTTCTGAACCTCACTGACTCTCTGCTCAGAAGCTCATGTCCAAGGAAATGTTTTTCCTTTGAAAATTCATTTTATGCTGCTCTGAGCGCTTTGAGTTTGGTTAGTCCCAAGAATTCTCTTTTAGTATATACATTAATTCAAGTCTGGATTTTGTAATCATGTTATAAAATTCTCCCCAAGTTTTTTATTAGGATGTTTCTAACTTGAACATGAGATACATCTTTCTTCAGTATCCTCTTGATAAAAAAAAAAAAAGTTTTTCAGGAAAACAATTTTTTTTAGCAGAGAACTTGTGGTTTCAAGTTGTTAAAATTAGTTCAATATCCTGTTTCAGTTCCTGTGTCAAATGTCAGAGCAGAACAAACATTTAATATTGTGAATTCCATCTAGATTAATGAAATTATAGATTGAATGGTGAGTCCACAAGCAGTAAACTTTGGTCTTTTTTTTTTTTCAGATACCACTTTTTATTGTACTACAAAGACATCTGAAGAAAACATACAATTTGAAACACTATTTTTGTGTGAGTCCTGGTTATTAACAAGGCTATTTAATAAAGTTAGGATTCCAGTAAAAGGAAATGTTTTCATGAAAGCCTTCGGGATCAGTTGTATGTCATATAGCGGGGAGTAGCACTGAATTTGGCATAAGACTTAATGACCTGATTTACAGCCTCCAAGAAATCCTGCTTGGTAGCAATTTTCCACCGTGCTCTGATGGCAAACATGCCGGCTTCTGTGCAGACACTTCTAATCTCTGCACCAGTACTATTTGGACACAGTCACGCTAACAATTCAAATCTGATATCTCCTTCGACACTCATTGAACGAGATGAATCTTAAAAATGTGAGTCCAACCCTCTAGATCAGGTAAGCTGAATTCAATGTTTCTGTCCAGTATCCCTGACCTCATGAGTGCTGGATCCAGGTCTGTAGTGGCCATCAGCACTTTAATGTTACCTCGAGGATCAAAACCGTCCAGCTGATTGATCAGTTCCAGCATTGTTCTCTGCACTTCGTTGTCTCCTCCAGCACCGTCATCAAAACGAGCCCCTCCAATAGCATCAATTTCATCAAAGAAGATGAGGCAGGCTTTTTTCGTTCTGGCCATTTCAAAGAGCTCACGAACCATTCGAGCCCCCTCACCAACGTACTTCTGTACAACTTCAGATCCCATAACTCGAAGTTGAAGCAAGCCATCAGTCCTGATAGCAGCTGCCCAGAGCACAGAGGGTCTTGCCTCTACCCGGCAGACCAGAGAGCAGCACACCCTTGGGAGGCTCAATGCCAAGGTTAACAAACCTCTCTGGATGAAGTAACGGGGTTTCAACTACTTCTCGAAGTTTCTCAATCTGTTCCTTACAGCCACCCACATCAC
Source organism: Meles meles (assembly GCF_922984935.1). Taxonomy (NCBI): domain Eukaryota; kingdom Metazoa; phylum Chordata; class Mammalia; order Carnivora; family Mustelidae; genus Meles; species Meles meles. Next base: position 104,415,851 of record NC_060071.1, read on the forward strand.
TGTATGTGACATCAGGTTTTTCTTCCACCTGAATCATGGTAACTGTTGGGTCAATCTTGGGAGGTAGCGGAATGTGAATCTGATACTTATTTCTGTCCACCCCAACTCTCATCCCTTCTTCAATGTTTGTAGGTGCTACCTGATCACTGAAGTCCACCGCAAACTTGGCAAACTGCTTCACATTGATAATGTACTTTGGGTCCTCTGAGTCAGAATTGATTATCTTCGTACACCTTGCAGCCTGCAAAGGCTGTTCACTCTGCAGTGTTTACTTATCTGCAGCCAAATCCCAGAGTGCTGGTGGGGCCAGGCCAGTATCAGACTCTTTAATACCAGTGAGCTCATTAATTTTCTTGAGAAGTTGTTGAATGTCATCTTCAACCTGCTTTATCTGCCTAGAGTAAGTGCTTTGACCGTAAGTTTTCAGCAAGGCAATATCTCCCTCATCCAGAGCTCGGATGGGCTTGTCGTCCTTCTCCTCCTCTTTGGTTTTCCGCTGATCAGCACAGAGGTAATCAGCGTTTTTGGAGCTCCGAGGGCCTCAACTGCTCAGTGATTACACAGCACCTCGGTCTTTTTTTTTTTTTTTTTTATAAGATTTTTTATTTATTTAATTGACAGAGAGAGAGGTCACAAGTAGGCAGAGAGGCAGGCAGAGAGGGGGAAGCAGGCTCCCTGCTGAGCAGACAGCCTGATTCGGGCTTGATCCCAGGACCCTGAGACCATGACCTGAGCTGAAGGCAGAGGCTTAACCCACTGTGCCACCCAGGCACCCATAAACTTTGGTTTTTGATACTATACCTTTTGCTTATTTGGAAGGAAAGTAAGAGTACTTTTAATAAAGTCTAATGTAAAATCTAAGACATAGATGATCAAAAATAAGATTTGTATACATGCATATTTTCATACAATGTGTTTGGTGTTTTGGGTGAAACTACCTGAAGTTATTATTTTATAATATATTAAGAGGCTTTGCTTCTCAGATGCTGCATTGCTCAAACACTAACTACTGGTACAGGCAAGGGTTCACTTTCCACTTGAAAACTCTACAGGGTTCAAGAATTCCAACCTGTTAACAAGGAAAACAGGGGTAGAATGCACAACAGCTCACAAAAACAACATTTACTTGGAGATATGTCATACTTTAATAGGAATTTCTCCAAAAAATATTAAGTAGTGACTTAGTGAGTTAATATCATGAGCTGAGCACTGCAGGGTTTAATTTTTTGAATTTTCTACTTCTTATTTTAGCTATGATTTATTCAGTACCACTAACATCTATATTTTATGAGATCTCATTCCATTTATTCTGTGATCTCTGCTGATCTCTGATTTTGTTCCAAATGTATACTTTAGTGAGTACTGTATCTTAACCACTGATTTCCTTCAGTAACATCTAAAACCAATAAGCCGGCCAAATTAGGATTTTTTTCCTTATTTAAAAATGGTAAGTGAAGTCATGCTATTTTCCCCAACACTGTCCACTCAAAAGACCTAGAAGCAATAGTCAGCCATTGAAATGAGAACCAACAAGCACAAGATAAATCTCAAATGCCTGTCACATCAGAAAAAAAGGAAACAATCAAAGAATGCTACAAATTGCAAAGTTTCCTACTGATCAAAGATGAGTTAGTTGAAGTGTCAAAAGTTATGCAAGGTTTGAAATATATCATGTTAGACCCCATGAGTCCATAATGATATATATTTTAAAAATCAATGGTCATTCTTATCTATAACTAGAACACTAATTCATTAATAGGAAAAATGGTAAATAAAAAGATAGAAATAAGTATTTATTCTGTCCTTCCTATATAAATGGAATTCCAGCTAATACAAGACAGGATGATATAATTAAATTAACATCTGTTTATAGCCCCTAAAGAAATAATGGATCTTCACTGTTAAAATTATTAGGTAAAAAATTGATAAGGAACATTAGAATGGATGAATTAGTATTGATCTAACAACACCTAAAGGTACAGATCAGTCTTAACATCACAAGGAGAGACAGCTAGGCATCATTGCTTCCTGGTGTATACATAGCACCACCTATGAACCTAAATCACAAATTCAGAATGGGGGCAATTTCATAAGACACGTTACCTGCAGGGGAAACTGATATAGAGTAAAAGACATTTTAAGAAACTTATCGACAAAATGCAACACGTGGGCCTTGTTTGGCTCCTGATTCAAGCAAGTCAACTTTAAAAAAGACACTTGTGAGACAATTAGAAAATTTGAGTACTGAGTTCAATTAGACAGTGTTAAGTATAATAGATGTTAAGGAAATTAAGAATAGGTTTCAATATGTTTATTTTTAGGGAAAATAGCATTGTGGTCGTATTAAATAAAAACGAGCCTTGTCTTAATTGAGATACAGACTGATGTGTCAGTGGAAGAAATGACACAGTATCTGAGAATTGCTTAAAATAATCTATGGGTGTGTGGGGAGTGTGACATCATTTTCTGCATAACATAAAGGTTTATTATACTTCCTTCTTTCTCTTTTGAATACATTTGAGAATTTCCATAATAAAATGAAGACAGACAAAATATCCACCGGTTCACGCCTTTTGACACTCAGGAGTGTCCCATGGGTAAGGTGCTAAAGCAGGTTCCAGGTGTACCAACAAGATGAAGACCCTTGGTGTATTCCCTTTTCTTTTTTTTTTTTAATTTTTTTATTTATTTACTTATTTGACAGAGAGAGATCACAAGTAGACAGAGAGGCAGGCAGAGAGAGAGAGAAGAGGAAGCAGGCTCCCCGCCGAACAGAGAGCCCGATGTGGGGCTTGATCCCAGGACCCTGGGATCATGACCTGAGCTGAAGGCAGAGGCTTTAACGCACTGAGCCATCCAGGTGCCCCAGTGTATTCCCTTTTTTTATGTAACGTATTTATTTTCAGTGGGGGGAGAAGAAAATTGCTAAGTAAGTTGATAAAAACAGAGATTAAAAAGGTGAGTTGGAAAATGTTTCCTAAGAGAGAAAACATTTGCACTGAACCATGACTTTCCTCCTCTAAACTGTAAAAAATATTTGACCCCAAATCTGTTTTTTTTTTTTTTTTAAAGATTTTATTTATTTATTTGACAGAGAGAGATACAAGTAGGCAGAGAGGCAGGCAGAGAGAGTGAGAGGGAAGCAGGCTCCCTGCCGAGCAGAGAGCCCGATGCGGGACTCGATCCCAGGACCCCGAGATCATGACCTGAGCCGAAGGCAGCGGCTTAAACCACTGAGCCACCCAGGCGCCCCCCCAAATCTCGTTTTGCAGAGAGGGTAATGTCTCTCCCTGCCAAAGCCAGTCTGTCCTCTCATGAGCCTGGACCCTTCCAAGCTCCCACCTCTAGGAGTCTCAGTACCGATAACAACCCCTTTCTGTCTGTCTCTCTGCTCTCCATGGGCTTCTTCCCTATGGCCCACCCCCTCTAGGCTAGGTCTTTCTCATTACACCAGCAATTCTGAAACATTTGCATACACCACGATCCCCAGGAGAACTTGTTAAAACACAGATTACTGGGCCCTACCCCCAGACTTCCTGATTTAGTAGGTCAGGGGTAGGGCTGAGAACAAGCGTCTCAAAGTTTACAGGTGTTGCTGATGCTGCTGGTCAGGGACAATACTCAGAAAAACCACACTTTATAGTAAGCACTGAGGTGAGAATTTCAGGATACCAAGAGATGAGTCAAAGGGTTTCTCTACTGTTCTTTTTACCTCTACTTAAAAGAATGCTAACTTCAGTTCTCCTCTACCAAGATAAGAGTATTTGTCCAGAAAGAAGTATAGACAGAGATGCCTTTGCTTGCAACACAAACTCTCAGAGTAATACCAAGTAGGGATGTACCCTGACACTCACCATTTACTCCCACGGCCACATCCAGTCATAATTCTGTCAGTTCATTTGAGGCCAGCTTAATGGGCAGGGTCTCTCTAAAGTACCTTAAGTCAGGAAAAAGCAACACATCTCCTAGGTATTTCCTAAGCATTTCATTTTCTCTCTGCATTGAAATATATTTAATTTGTCTTCTGGGAAAAGGTACACACAGATCTGTGTGTGTGGTTTACTTAAAAAAAAATCATTCATCACATTTTGCTCATCCCACCTATTTTCCAAAAGGAAGGAGAAAATAATTCATTTTTTTTGCAAATTTGTAGGGAGTTTCCTGCCTTTGAAGGGATAATTAGGCAAGGGTCTCCCCTAATCAGAATTTAGAAGGTATTTTTTTCCAATATTAAGGGGAAAAATATAATTGTTTCATATCTAGATTGCTGTCTTTACTGACATTTATTTGTACTTTATAAATGATACAGATATTTCTCTAGGGGAAAATTACTATCCATTGCTTCCATAATTAGTTTAGATATGATAAGGCCCTCTCCTGGGAATAATGCTTTTTTTTTTTTCCTTTGACTTCAGTGGGAAATAAACAACACTGGCTACATTACCACAGGACCACCAATTCAGAAGACACTGAGAAATTTCTGAGGTTTGGGGTTAGGGCAGATTTTGATCTGCCTTGCACATTTGGGAACTCTGAGTGAATCATCTTTCTCATCACTGATATATATATATATATGTCATATCCATATCCATAGATAAATCCATATATCCATATATAAATCTATAAATCCTTACATAGTAAAGGCTAAACTCTTAATTGTCACCACCCAGGGAAAAGCACGATTGAGACTGATTTAGGGACTAATGAAGCTTGAGCTATGGGAACACGCTCAATTTCTCTGAGATTGACCCCACTGGCATGAAAGTCAGGCATATCCCCTGAGGTTGGGCATATCATGGCCTTGGCAGGGTTGTTGCAAAGAGGGTCCAGCTACCAAATCTGCCTGAAAGTCTCCCGGCAGTAGTAGGCGGATTAGTATGCAAGACCAGTGTTTATACATCGAGATGTTGTGGAGTAGGAAGAGAGAAAGTAGGATTAGTTAAGGCATTTGATATTAACTGAGACTAGATCATTAGGGCATCTTTGGATCAGAAGAGAATGGAGAATTCCCTAATTCGACCTGTCATTGAACCCAGAACTTGGCCCTTAGATTCCCAAAAAGTGGTCATCTAATCTTAAGAACACCAAACCAATAGAGTACACTAATAAACAACAAATTCCCATTTCTTTACAAGAGGCTTTTAAAGCTTTTTAAAAAATGTGTTTCATAGTCACAAAACCAGCAAGCAACCAGTACCCTGAGTGTGGCTAAAGAAAATCCTCCCTTTGCACAGACTGGTGCCTCCGTAGAGTATGTCTCTCCCCTTTGTTGGGATCTCAGTACTACCTTCCTTCTTAGAGCCTCTTAGTTCTCTCTCCCATTCTCCACAAAACCTATTTAATACCTGCTTAACCACTCTTCCAAAAATCCCTGGCCCCTCCCCCAGTTAGTCTGAGCAGATGAACTCAGCTTCCCCTGTGTGCCATCAGATGGAATGTACCCCAAATCACTGCACCCCAACAATCAAGTTTGCACATCTGTAGCTGTCTTGCCATCCACTTGGAAGAGGCATTTGCTTCTATAAAGCTAGTTTTTCACCTCTGTCCTTTTTTTCATTCCCTCCTGCCTCCTCAGAAGGCTTCCTTTCAACATTACACCTTGCTTTGTGTCTTTAAATGTCTTTTCTGCTGGTGTTGCCCACCAGCATTAAATATGCACTTTAACTATCTCATCTTTTAAAAAATCAAGCGGGGCACCTGGGTGGCCCAGTCATTTGGGTGTCTGCTTTCTGCTTGGGTTATGATCGCAGTGTCCTGGGATCGAGCCCCAAGTCCAGCTCAGCTCCCTGCTCAGTGGAGAGTCTGCTTCTCCTTCTCCCTCTCCCTCTGCTGTACCCTCTACTTGTGCGCTCTCTCTCTCGATGTCAGATAAATAAAATCTTTTAAAAAATCGACCTACATGACTCTATCACCTTCTCTTTCTCTTCAGCCAAGCCTCTCAGAAGCTTTATCTATGTCTATCTTCACTTCCTCAAGTTCCATTTACTCTTGGATCCACTACAATCTGGGTAATCTAGATCCAGACACTCTGTCCCTGCCCGCACCCACCACCATCAAAGCTGCTTTGACAAATTATGCAAGATAAAGGAAGATATTAATAATACTTGAAACTGTACAGCATGAATGAGGGGAATATATGGGAATGCTCTGTCCTTTCTATTTGATTTTTCCAGAGACCAAAAACTGCTCTAAAATTTGTTTATTAAATGAACAAAGGTTCAATGACCTTTGGAACAATACTGAGTGACATAGCATATGCATAGTCAGGGGTTTTAGGAAGATCGGGAAGAAAAAATAGTTGGAGAAATAATGCCTGAAATGTTTTCAGATTTGGGGAGAAATATCAACATATTGGGGAGAAATAACAACAGGTCTAAGATGTTTAACAAATACTAAGAGAGATAATCATAAAGAAAACCACTCCAAGCCACATTGTAATTACATTGTTGAAAATCAATGATAAAAAGTCTTTAAAACAACTGGAGAGAAAGACAGGTTACATACACGGAACATGATAAGAATCATGGCTGATGTTATCAAAACCAGTGCAAGTCAGGAATCAATGGAATGACATTTAAAAATTTCTGGGGGGGGGGGGTGGGATCCATCAACCTCCATCAACCTGTAATTGCATATCCAGCAAATATAGTCTTCAAAAATGGCAGCGAAATAAAGACATTTTCCTATCAGCAAACCTGCACTGCAAGAAATGTTCAGGTTGAAGAAAATGGATACCAGAAGGAAACTTAGATTTATACAAAGGAATAACGATTATGTAAAGTGATAATATATAATATGGAAAATTCATTTTTTATTTTAAAAACATAATATATATATGAAAATCCAAATGTAGAAATTTTAGGTAGTCAGTAGATCAATGGCCACTGTAGCTTTCAAATTCTGTGTTTTATAAATTTTGAGCATTCATTAGATTATGAATGAATTAGATTATGAATTAGAGTATGAATAATGAATGAATTAGATTATGAATGAAAAACTGATTATGAAGTATTACTATATTATTAATATTAATATATGACATTTAACCAATGCAACCTCTATTATCCTAACCTCTATTACCCCATGTTTCTCTTTTTCTGTTTCCTTTGGTGACTTATTAGAATATTACATTAACATGAATCAGAAGCATAAGTTCATGTTAGCATTTAAATAATATTTTGACAGTAATTCTTTTTATAATCTTTGCCTTTTGATTTATCTATATCATTCTTCCCTCCCAACCTGTTCATGCCACTCTTCCTCACATGTACTTTCAAACAAATTGTTAAAAAGAGGATATAAGATTATATTAAAGAAACTCTAGAAGGGAGAACCATACATATTCCTACCTAAATTCTTTATGCAATTTGGACTATAAGCAAATAGTTTGGACTATAAGCAAATACATTTTTTATTGTTGTCGTAACACTGTAAGTGTAATTTCGTATTTCAATTAGAAAAAAATTTAATTGACAGAGAGAGAGAGAACACAAACAAGGGGAGTGGGAGAAGAAGAAGCAGGCTCCCAGCTGACCAGGGAGCCTGATGTAGGGCTCTCAATCCCAGGACTCTGAGATCATGACCTGAGCCGAAGGCAGATGCTTAACCAACTGAGCCAGCCAGGCAACTGTGTATCTTCCTTTTTCACTCAATATTATACTTTCACATATCTGCATAATATTCCATGTGACAGCTCCTATTCTTTTATTCTTTCTTCTGTTACCTGTGATTAGGAGCTTTATTTCAGTCTGGATATTTTGATATTAATGGTAGTTTTAGTGGATAACCCTGAGTTCACATGTATTTTATTTTGCTTATTCTTGAACGAACTCTTTCTAATTTTAAACTGGTTCTTGTAATATTTCATTACAACTGAATAATCAAACGTCACAAGGGTTTATTTTTTTCAACTTTCCGCCTTTTCTACCTCTTGCATCCCACCCCCCAACTGTGTAATCTCATCCATTTTACAGTATCCATTTCAAATCTTACCCTCTTTATTTAACTTTATCTGCACTTGCCTGATCCTCTGTAGTACAGGATATGTAGTAACGTTCAATAAATATGTAGATGTGTTGACTTCAGGTTGAACAAGAAGCCTGTTAAAATGAAATTGAATCTAGGACTAGTCATCTATAGCTCAATACCAATTAGTTTCATAACATTTTATTGGAAGTTGTGAAGCTTTGGGAAAATCTTAATGATTCAACCATTTAATTCACTTTATTTTCCTTTTTCTCTATGTAAAAAAGTACTATGTGTAAAAAAATTAAGTGTAATTCTAATGATTTCAGTTTTTAAATGATAAGAAAGCATTGTGATATAATTTAATTGGCATCATTTTTTATAGATACAATGTTTTATAATTGATGCCATCTTGAATTCAATATATAGGTACTTGAGTTGAGAGGTGGTGGAAATGTTCTGGGTATCCGGGAAATTAGAGAGAGGAAGACCCAGGGAGGAGGAGAGGAGCAGATAAATAATGACTTGAGAGAAATAAGGCTAAGCAAATGTCAAAATTTTGTGTCAGGATAGTTCTGTATGTTCTACAGTGTTAATACTAAATTACATAACCCCTTGCAGAATTCCCTTGTTTTCTTTATGTACTAGTTCTCTCTTCCCAAATAAGTCATAAGTGTTGTACAGGGAAAGATGATATCTTCTTCCCCCAGAGATTTGATGAGGCACTTGAGTTGCAAGGGTCTGTGGGTGTATAGTGATTATACGTTGTTTCATCTAGGCATATACCTGCCAGAAAGATTTTCCACCAATTACCCTTTCATATTGCTGGTTATGTGAGTTAATATAAATCAGAGTCCTATTAGTATATAAAAGACATTGCTCTTTATTTAAGACCACTCTGCTAACTGGACATCCCACTGACTATATTCCCATGCCCATTTATGAAGATTTGAATATCACCAAAAGAAACCAACAAAACTGTTAATGAGAAACAGACACTGATGCTAACATAGAAAGAGAAATGTAAATCTTCAAGTTCATCCCTATATTATCTTAAGATATACTATAGGGGCGCCTGGGTGGCTCAGTGAGTTAAAGCCACTGCCTCGGGCTCAGGTCATGATCCCGGGGTCCTGGGATCGAGCCCCGCATCAGGCTCTCTTCTCAGCGGGGAGCCTGCTTCCTCCTCTCTCGCTCTCTGCCTGCCTCTCTGCCTACTTGTGATCTGTCTGTTAAATAAGTAAATAAAATCTTAAAAAATAAAGATATACTATAGAGATTTATTTTGAAAATTTTCAAATATTTTAAAAGATTTTTTTAAAGCTCAAAACATAAACAGGGAAAAATAAACAGAAGAGTGATGGAAGAGAAGGCAGTATAGGTAAAGAAATTAAAGATAAGACTTAATTCTAAGATCTGGTAATAGTGGATCAAGGTCATTTGTAGACTTGCTCCCTCTTAACAGTGGTAACCACATGAAAACATATTGCTCTGTACAGGATGAGATTTGGGGAAAAAGGTCAGTCCCCAGATCTCTCATGCATTGAAAGAAAGTACCCTCATTTTAAATTAAAGTTCATAGGCATATCCTGGCAATAACACTATTTTCATTACTCAGTGCACTTTAAAACATTCATGTGGCTCAGGAAACAGATATTATTAAAATTTTTACAGTTATCTATGTTAAAAATGTCCATGCACTGCCGGAGTTTATTTTTAAACCAACATTCACTTCTAACAAAATATTTTCATATAATTATCCAATACAGTATTTGCTTTGGAAATTTGTCAAAAGCCTTTTGAAAATCTAAATAAATTACAGTGGCTAGGTTCTCCTTGTCTACATTTCTAATTAACCCATCCCTTCCCAGAATACTAACAAAATTTTACTGAAGTTTCAGAACTGTAAAAAGAGTCTAAAGTAGTAGCAAAATAACCAAATAATAATTCCAGTTAAGAGTTTAGAAATCCCACCCAAAGTTATTATCTGTAATTCACAACCATGACATTTTTCCCCCAGCAGTTGACCATAAATTCACAAGATAAGAATTATGATTTTGGTAGGGAAAAGTAATGGGTGAGGGAGAATTTTGCAAATCATTATATCACAGATTAATAATGTGTATGTTTTATACATATATGCATGTAAAAAAGACATACATATATTGTATACATAGTAAAATATATGTGTATTTTCCATGTGTGTTTATAATGTGTGTGTACATATATGATGATTATGATGAGTTCACCATCATATGAGAAGAGCTGGAGGCAGAAAAGGGGGTTGGGAAAGTGATCTGAGAGTATTCAGAGGCAGGGGAGAGGGATATGTGTGATGACATGGAAGGAAGAAATAAAGCTTGTTTCCTATGAGTCACAGTTTAAAATGCGCCAAACTTGACTTATTATCTGCTGGTGTTCCAAAAGAAGAGGAAATTTTGGAAAGAGATGTAGAAAACAAAATCACCAGGACTTGGAAGAGAGCATGACACAGTGGAGAGAGCACAGCTGGGATCACACCTGACCTTGCAGCCCAGATCTGCCATTAACCAGATGTGTGACCCTGGCCAACTTACTCAAACCCTTAAAGCCTCCGTTTTCTCATCTGAAAAATGTGTTCATAATATTACCTATTTCATTTGGTTGCTGGGAATATTAGAGTCTTTACTAGACACTACAGATTATTCCTTTCTTGTGACTTCCATCTCATCATCTCTTTCAGCTCCTTTCCACAACCTATAAACATGCTCCTACTTCTCCCATCCTTTATTAAAACAAACAAAGCCTCCCACGAGCTCTGACTTTTTCTAGCCCTATGCCTCTCTTTGTAATACTGTCTTTTGCTTCATCTTGGATAACTTCATGCCAAATGCTGATCAGCACTTCCCCCAAATGATTTTTTGTGGAGCACAAATTCCATAAAATGTTAATGGAACAGGTTTATTTAAGAAAAAATGACCCTTATGGTCAAATAAATTTAGGCAGTGCTGGGTCAGAGAAAATTAAATAAGGATCTTCTACTTGAGGATTTCTCAGAAATTTTACTGTGCAGTGCAAGTTTCCAAGAGAGGCAGATAGTGTGCAGTTTTTCCACAAACTTAATTGACCCTCTGACTCTTTTACCTGAAGAATCATAGGACACTAATATTCCCCCCCAAAATATTTTTTGGTAGAGGGAGATAGTGGCTCAAACTCTGCCTATGGTTACCACATCCTTCTTTTTTCTACTCCCTCCCTTTTGGGAAATCCTAGTTGGGGGTTTTTTGTTTATTTATTTGTTTTTAAGATTTTATTTATTTTATTTGGCAGACAGAGATCACAAGCAGGTGGAGAGGCAGGTGGAGAGAGAGGAGGAAGCAGGCTCCCCGCCGAGCAGAGAGCCGGATGTGGGGCTCGATGTGGGGCTTGATGTGGGGCTCGATCCCAGGACCCCGAGATCATGACCTGAGTCAAAGGCAGAGGCTTTAACCCACTGAGCCACCCAGGCACCCCTAGTTTAGGGTTTTTTACTTTCTCCATATGCCTTCTCACAAGAGTCAACTGGGCCATAATTGAATTTTTTAAAAAGTTCATTTAGTGTAAGAAGCCTTCAATTAATATGGGAAAGTAACATTAAGATTGTTGATGAAAATTGCCATCTAATTCTTGATGATCCAAATAGATGACAAAGCCTTTAAAAGATCAAACCTTGTTGATTCATAATCTTGAGACACAGTAAAAAACCATAAAGACAAAAGTATGGCTCTGGTGGGGGATGTTAATAATGGGGGAGGCTGGGCAATATAGGGGTGGGGGCATATTGGAAATCTGTGCCTTCTGCTTGATTTTGCTGTGCCCTGACACTGCTGTAAAAATTAAATCCGGGCGCCTGGGTGGCTCAGTGGTTTAAGCCGCTGCCTTCGGCTCAGGTCATGATCCCAGGGTCCTGGGATCGAGTCCCGCATCGGGCTCTCTGCTTGGCAGGGAGCCTGCTTCCCTCTCACTCTCTCTGCCTGCCTCTCTGCCTACTTGTGATCTCTCTGCCTACTTGTGATCTCTCTCTGTCAAATAAATAAATAAAATCTTAAAAAAAAAATTAAATCCATTAAAGAAACTGAAAAAAAAAAAACAGAAAAACAAACGTAAGGAAATTCTGAAATTCTACAAAACAAGGACCATTGGTGCTAGTAAATGTTAAACAGAAGTTTTTCCTTAGATATTACTTAAATTATTTTAAGATCATTGTAATATCCAAGAATTTATATTGTTTCCCATCTCTATATCAACGACAACTTAATTATCCTAGCTACAGTATTATAAATTACTCCTAGGTCATTAGTTACAGTTTTGAAACTTGTGTCTAAATCCTAGGGGACTTGAAAGAGCCAGCTAGTGGAACAGTTTCAAGTTTTTAAAAAGTGACCCTGGAATGAAAGAAGGGGTCATTTTTAAATATACATTTTTAAAGATTTATTTAGTTATTTTAGAGAGAACAAGGGTTGGGGTGAGAAGGGGCAGAGGGAGAGGGAGACACTTAAGCAGGCTCTGCTCTGAACATAGAGCCTGATTCAGGGCTTAGTCCCACCACCAAGAGATCATGACCTGAGCCCAAACCAAGAGTCGGATGCTTAACCTACTGTAACACCCAGGTGCCCCTTTTTAATATTTTAAGACCGATTTTACCTATCTTGATGTAATTTTATGGTTAGCCATTTATACATGTAAATATGTTATAGTTAGTTCAATTCACTGCCTTGTGGATAGTAGAATGAAAGACTTGTTCCTCAACTACTTCCTACCCCCTTAAATAAAAATAGAATTGAACTAAAACCCAAACTCCTGACATCCTTTACCTTTTCTCTCAATGTCCCTATAAGCATATTCTATTTTCTATATCCTGAAGATTACTGGGGTAGTTTGGGGTGAGAGATTTAACTCTACCATCTTAATAGGTGTCCTAACTTGAGAAGCAGCTGGGACACAAACCCACCGGGACCTGGGAATTAGTAATACCTTTCTCTGCATCTGACCTGGGCACAAGAAGCTTGCAAAGCTCCTCTTCTCCTAGTTTCCTGGCCTTTATTCTTGCATCCTTGGGAGACTGAGTATTGACCTGGTTTGGTCCGTTGTCAGGGCACTGTTTTGACCTAGTTTTCTTTCTTTTCCTTTTTTTTTTTTAAGTTCATTTGTTTATTTTGAGTAATCTTTACACCCAATGTGGGTCTCAGACTTGTGGCCCTGAGATGGAGAGTCACAAGCCAGGCATCCCTTGACCTAGTTTTCTAATGGACACAGTCACAGGTTTAAAAGCAATATAGGGTATGGCTCTCTTTCTTTCAACTCCTTTTTCCTCTTGGCTGAAGCCCTAAGTCAGAGTCTATTCCCATATGGAAGGAAATCAACTTGTCTCCCTCTGCCCCATCGTTCCATATGGTTGGGCCAGGACTAAGCCCAAGCTGTGGCTTTGCCCAGCTCCACACTGTGGGGAAGCACCTGGATGCCATTTTCTCAGTGGTGTCATGTGGTCAGGTGTTGGCAGGTGTGTGTTGGATTAGTCTCCAAGATACCCAAGGGTGTTATAGGGGATGGTAGAGAAGGATGTAATGGGCAAAAGAAAGAAAAGGCTCACAGCTTCTTTGGTCTGAGGCCATACTGCCTAATAACTTACATAAAAGGAGAGCTCACCAAGCAAACTCCTTAACAGAATTCTCTAAAACTGGGACTAGAGTCTAAGACACACAAAAATTAAAGTGTGACTTTTTCTTGCTATTTTTCCTTTTACATATACCACCTTTGGCGGCCACAAGAAGAGGGGTAGCTGTGGTCAAAGGAAAAGGGGTAGCTGTGGTCAAAGGAAGCTGTGGTCAAAGCTCTAGATCTCATGGTCATGGTGACCTTTAATGAAACACTCCTTAATGGCCATGAGATACTCAAAAGGGTTAAACAGGAATCTACCCCCTCCTCTAATTTCTCTAGAGCCTAGAAAGCCTACTGCAAGAGAACTTAATCTCTCTCCACAATTAGAGTATCAGAATTCACATAATATGTAGATGTACTCGGTATAGTTGATTGGGATTGGAAGGGGCCACAGAAGCCAAATCACAGAGGAGAAAATAGGGGGTTTTTTGGTTTGTTTTTGTTTTTGTTTTTTTGTTTTGTTTTTAAATAAGAAGGACAATCTAACACAGCGAATATTGCCAGACCTGAATGTTCGACAAACAAGGTATCCAGGGGCCACAGGAATTCAGTTTTGAACTCTCCTAGCTTCTGTTTACCAGAATGCCAGTGCATTCTGAGAAAGAAAATGTTACATAATATAATGGGAAGATCCAAGACAGTCTTCTATGGAATCCACCCTCTTTTAGAAAGGAGTCTTAATTGCAAAAAGCTGAAAGCAACTCTGATCTGTTTAAATGTAAAAAAATTTATTAAAGGATTTTAAGTATCTCTGATAGCCAGAGAAATAGGATTTCAAGGCAACTTCCCCAGGAACCACACCCCAAATCATGCTGCAAATCTCACCACTTATGCTGCCACCCTGGGCTAGACAATGAAGCTTGCATCACCAAGACTTCTGATGTTAGGCAAAGGTCTGGATACCACGTTAGAACCTACAATGTCACCCCCTCTGAAAACAGGATATAGCCTCCCCCAAATTTGCCAGAATAAACATTCTATTCCTTTAGGGTTCAAGCTCTGGTATCTGACTGGTGGATCTCATGACTATGCTCCAGCTTCTGTAGGGGGAGATAGGGACTCAAATGGGGACTCCCTTGCCTAAACATTGAGAAAAATGTTCAAGAATACTGATGGCCAACAGAAACAGACCCGAGTCCACTCTTTAGCTGACACTAGAAGGAGAAAGTTTTTTCTGATGAGCTAATGAGCCTCAGTAATTGGAAACTAAAACAAGATTTATACCTGGGCAGTTTGAATCTCAAGCTATTATTCTTATGTACTACAGAATTCTGCCAAGATACGTGATCTTACCTAGAATCAACAAATTGGTAGAACCTGGACACACCTAATGCATAACAATTTAATTTTGGATGCATCTTAGTCCTTTACCATAAAATGCACAAAAAAGATCAGAATTATTGTTTATTCTTCTTTTGCTCTAGAAACGGTTGTTTCTTTGCTAAAGAAGAACTGGATGTTAAGATGTCTACTGTGGCATTGCTTATAATGGCAAAAAGTTGGAAAGCACAACACGCATCAAGAAAAGAATGAATAAGTAAAATGTGGTATACTATATGATAGAATATGAGCAGTTAAAAGGACCAAACTAGATCAACATATACAAATATGGTTAGTCAAAATACGCCCAGTGATGAAAGCAAGTTGTCCAACAACATGTGCTGTATGACATTTACTCTATTTTTTTTTTTTTTTTTTTAAGTAAGCTCCATGCTGGGCTTGACCTGAGCTGATATCAAGAGTCAGACATTTAGGGGCGCCTGGGTGGCTCAGTGGGTTAAAGCCTCTGCCTTCAGCTCAGGTCATGATCCCAGGGTCCTGGGATCGAGCCCCACATCGGGCTCTCTGCTCAGCGGGGAGCCTGCTTCCTGCTATCTCTGTCTCTGCCTGCCTGTCTATCTACTTGTCTGTCAAATAAATAAATAGAATCTTTAAAAAAAAAAAAAGAGTCAGACATTTAACTAGCTGAGCCACCTGGGTGCCCCACTACTCTATTTTTAAAACACACAAAATAATACATTATATTGTTTGTGGGCAAATACATGGATAGTAATAATTGTTAATTTTATTCATTTTTTTTCTTATCAAATTTCTATTTAAATTCTAGTTAGTTAACATATAGTGTAATATTTTTTCAGGAGTAGGATTTAGTGATTCATCACTTATATATATAAAACACCCGTTGCTCATAACAGCAAGTGCCTCCTTAATACCCATAACCCATTTAGCTCACCTCCATCCACCTTCCTCCATCAATCCTCAGTTTGTTTTCTATCATTAAGAGTCTCTTATGTGAGGGGCTCCTGGGTAGCTCAGCCTGTTAAGCAGCTGTGTTCAGCTCAGGTCATGATCCCAGGGCCCTGGGATCAAGCCCCCATTGGGCTCCCTGTTCAATGGGAAGTCTGCTTCTCCCTCTGCCCATCCTCCTGCCCATGCTCACACACACACTATCTCTCTCTAATAAATAAATATAATCTTTCTAAAAAGTCTCTTATGGTTTGTTTCCCTCTCTTTTTTCTCCCCTTCCTCTATGTTCATTGGTTTTATTTCTTAAATTCTACATATGAATGAAATCATGGTATTTGTCTTTCTCTGACTTATTTTGCTTAGCCTAATACACTCTAGCTCCAACCATGTCTTTGCAAATGGCAAGATCTTATCCTTTCTGATGGCTGAGTAATATTCCATTGTATATATACACCACATCTTTTCTATCCATTCATTAACTGATGGACATTTGGGCTCTTTCCATAGTTTGGCTACTGTAATAATGCTGCTACGAACATCAGGTACATGTACCCCTTCAAATCTGTACCTTTGTATCATTTTGGTAAATACCTAGTGTAACTGTTGAATTACAGGATAGTTCTATTTTTTAACTTCTTGTGGACACTCCATACTGTTTTCCAGAGTGGCTGCACCAGTTTGATTCCCACCAATAGGTCAAGAGAGTTCCCTTTGCCCTCATCCTTGCTAAGACTTGCTTCTTGTGTTTCTAATTTTAGACATTCTGACAGGTGTGATGTGGTATCTCATCATGGTTTTGATTTCTATTTTCCTGATAATGAGTGAACTCATTATGTGGACTAGGTCTTCTAGTCCACACTTTGAAAAGTTGTGTTACTTCATGACTATTGTTGTGCTTGGGTAGGGAAGGAGATGAATGGGACTGAGGAGAGGGACAACTTTATTTGTAATTCTCTTTGATTAAAATTATTTGAAGCAAATATGATCAAATATTAACACTTATCCATTCTGAGTGGCAGAACATATATAAAGTTTTCTCCAGATTAAAAAAAGAGAAGAGAGGAGAAAAAGGAGATGAATGGAAAAGAGAAGGAATGGATCTCAAGTTCCAGACAGAAAGAAAAAGTATTTGGTTATTTAAGAAGCAGTTACTTCCAGATGCCCTGTCCATAAATGAACTCCCCTAAGCCACCCAAGTGGGAATTCCAACACAAACTTATTGTCAACAGGCTTGATTTTGAACAATTTAGTTTCTTTCTTGATTTTGAGCCTTCAACTCTGTTTATCTTTGACATTGGTCTATAGTACTTTTTGCCCTTTAGATCCTGTCATTTTTCGGGCTTCAGCTTGGATCTTTTTGATGAAATCCTGTTTTCCCCCCTGGGAATGGGGACTCTGACACTTCAGTCCACTTCTCTGCTACTGCTATTAATAGATTTTATTTTATGCTTGACACTCTTCTAAGTATTTTACAACATGGAATTGTTTTATCCCCAAAAATCTTCTCTACAGAGATTAGTACAATTGTGATCCCCATCATTAGGTACAGAAACAAAGATACAGAGGGTTAAGCTCTAGATCACATGGTCAATAAATGAGTGTGAAGATACATCATTTATTTATCTGTTCTTTTGTTCATAGGCATCAATGAGATTTCTAGTTATTTGCCATTATAAGTAATGCTGCAGTGAGCATCCTGTATATGCCATGTACCTGTACAAGTTTCTAGGGTATACATCTTGAAGTGGAATTGCAGCATTATAGGGAATAAGCATTTTCAACTTTGCTACATTTTGCCAAATTGCTCTAAGTGATGATTCTAATTTATACACCCAACCCCACCCCAGCAGTGTTAACCAATATTGTTTCCACTTCCTAGAGAAGTGAAACCTTAAATTTTTTGTTAATACAGTCGTGAAATAGAACTTCACTGTGGTTTTCATTTGCATTTCCTTGGTTACTCCTTTTTTTTTTTTTTTTTTAGAAGATTTATTTATTTATTTATTCTACAGACAGAGATCACAAGTAGGCAGAGAGGCAGGCTGAGAGTGAAGAAGAAGCAGTCTCCCCACTGAGAAGAGAACCCAATGCAGGGCTAGATCCAGGACTCTGGGATCATGACCTGAGCTGAAGGCAGAGGCTTTAACCCACTGAGGCACCTAGGCGCCCCTCCTTGGTTACTCTTAAGGTTAAACTCCTTTTGAAGTTTTCTGTGAATTGCCTGTCTATACCCTTTACCATTTCTATATTGTGTTACCTGTTACTTACTTATATTGTGTTATCTGTTTTTAGAAATCTTCTACATATTAAATACCAATCCTTTGTCTATCAGCTGCACTGTAAATATATTCTCCCAGCCTGTGGCTTATCATTTCCTCCATGGTATCTTCTGTAATGCAGATTTTTAAAAGAAAAATCTAGTCAAATTTTCCAATCTTTTTACTTATAGTTAAACTTACTTTGTCTTACCTAAAAAAGAATTTTTACATCCTGACATAAAGTAATTTCTCCTAAATTTTTCTCCAAAAGAGTTAAAATTTTGCTCTGGGCATCCAAGTCTAAATTAGCTGGAGTCATATTTGTGTATGGTGAGATGTGGCGCTCTAGTTGTAGCCCTCCCCCCATGTTTCACGATTTTCCCCAGGACCATTTCCCACATAGTCCATCTATAGATCTGTATTACCATCTCTTTTATTCAGCAAGTTTTCTTGGGGCACCTGTGTGGCTCAGTTCTTAGAGTCTGCCTTTGACTCAGGTCATGATCCCAGAGTCTTGGGATCAGCCCAGCGTCAGGCTCCTTGCTCAGCTGGGAGCCTGCTTCTCCCTCTGCCTGCCACTCCCCTTGCTTGTGCTCACTCTCTGACAAATAAATAAATAAAATCTTTAAAAAACAAAAAGTTTTCTTAGTGCATAGGCCTGTTCTTGGACTCTCTAAGCTGTCTCATTTTTCCATGTGTTTATTTCTGCATTTACGTCACACTGCTTCAATTACTTAACTTCATTATAAATATTGATATCTGATAAGGCAGTCTTCCCTGCTTGTTCATCTTTAAAATATCTCTTGACTCTTCTTGGCCCTTTGCTCTTTTATATAAAATTTAGAGTCAACTTATTAAGTTCCACCAAAAAATGGAGTTATTATTGTATCAACACTTATCAATCCAAGATTTGTATTAATCTTATGGATTAATTTGGCAAAAATCAACCTTTTAATATTGAGTACCTATTCACAAAAGACATAAATATTTCTATCTATTTAGTTTTTCTTTAATATCTTTTGATAAAATGTCAAAACACTTCAAAGATCTTGTATCTATTCAGCTATATTTGTTCCTTGGCACTTTATGTTTCTTATTGCCCTTAAAAATGGTTTTTATTTCAAAATTTACATTGATAAAAGAAACAAGTCACATGGGGCTCCTGGGTGGCTCAGTCACTTAAAAGTCTGCCTTCGGTTCAGGTCGTGATCCCAGGGTCCGGGGATTGAGCCCCATATTGGGCTCTGCTCAGTGGGGAGCCTGCTTCTCCCTCTCCCTCTCCCTTCTGCTTGGCCTACTTGTGTTCTTCCTTTCTGTCAAATAAATAAAATCTTTAAAAAAATAATAAAAAATAAGCAAGTTACTGGGATGAAAAATACAGGGTAGGGAATATAGTCAATAATATTATAATAACTTTTTGTGGTAACAGGGTAACTATTTAACTAAGTATATACATTATAAAATGCAGTGAGCATTTTATAATGTATATACTTGTCAAATCACTGTTGTACATCTGAAAGTAATATTACATGTCAACTGTACTTCACTTAAAAATAAAAGGAAAAAATACATAGACTTAAGTTATTGGTATAAAGGAATGTAATTGATTTTTGCCTAAGAATCTTTTATCAAATACCCTTGATGAATTCCACTATTAATTCCAATAACATGTGAGTCAATTCTTCTAGCTTCTCTTAATCATCCCTCCCCTCTTTTTTGTTTCTTGATCTACAAAGGAATGTGTGCAATTTTTCTTCACTTAAAAAATTGATTACCATTAGTTTTTGATGTATAGACTTCATGAAAGTAAGGTAGCTCTCATTTACTCCAAATTTCCTTAGGGTTTATTTTTTAATTATTTTAGGTATTGAACTTCTCAAATGCTCTTTCTACATCCATTGAAACAGTCATGTCATTTTTCTCTTATTTCACTGAAGTAATGAGTTATATTAATAGGTTTCTCAGATTTTAGAATGTCTTTGCATTCTTGAAGAAGTTGCTTGATCATAATATATTTTAATATGCTATTTGATTTAATTAACTAATAGTTTACTTATAATTTTATGTCTTTGTTAATAAATGAAAATGGGCCTATAATTTTCTTTCCTTTTCATGTCCTTATTCAATTTTGGAAACAAGGTTAAACCAACCTCATGAAAAGAAAAAGAGTTGGGTATATTTTTTTCCTATTTTCAGAAACAACTTGTATTAAACAAGTATCATCTATTTCCCAAAAGCTTTGTGGAATTCAACTATAATACTCTCTCTGAGTCTGGAGCTTTTAGGGTGATTGGGAGAGATCTCTAATGAATACCGGTTTCATTGGTTTTGTGATTATTATTAGCCTGTCCAAGTTATCTTTTTGTGACAATATTAGTATTTTCTATTTTTACTAGAAATTCACTTTTATAGGTTTCAAATGTATTATTAGCATCTAGTTGTAAAAAATATTCTGTGTCATATGGACACAATTAACTACAGAGAAGGCTGAGGAACATAGTTTTTATTCTGGGTAATCATGTGTTTAGCTAAAAATGGATCATTTTTCTTAACTTGGGAAAAATTAAAAATGAATATTGGTAGCAAGTTATAGTTATTGTCATAGCTTCCATGGTTCAGGAGATGGGCTGATGCCAGGGACTTAGTTTGTGTCCTCCTGGTAGGTTTAAGGGGCAGGGTTTAGAGGTAGATTAAGAGAGAGGTTTAAGGGCAGATGCCAGAGCCTATGGTACCATGGATTGGAATTACCATTCCTGTGTTTCTCTTTACAAGGCAATTGTATCCCTCAGGAAACCCCACTTAGTCTTCTACCCTAAGGCTGTTCTATTTAAAGTTTTCTGCCTTGTTCTATTCCCCTGGGTCTCAAGGAATGGAAGAAGAGAAACAGTCAGGAGTTGGAGGTCTGCCTATATCTAACCAGGCTTTCTGTTCTTATCCCCCACATCCCAGGCTACATTACTCTAATAACTGCCCATGAAGGTTTCACTCAAATTTTCCCTTATTTTATTCAATTTCGGGTAATTTACTATTTTATTCATTTACTTATATTTACTTTACTCATTTATTATTTTATTCACTTTTTCTCAGCTCCATATACTTTCCTCTTGCTTGAGGCCCCCTGTCAGGTTTGGAGGATACCAGCAGCCTCAGCTAGTCTCCTACTTGTCAAGAATTAGAGGTTCCTTATTTGTGTTAGAGTTTGGGCACTGGAGGCTCCACAGAAAGTCATTTATGTCCCTCTGTGGGGAGAGGGGCTGATGGGAGAGGGGCACGATGACATCAGAGCTGTTTCCCCTCCCAAAAGCAGATAAGAGTTCAACCAGTGGTTGAAGAGGGACATGTCAAAAGGACATGAGTGGAGATGCTTGTTTTTTTTTTTTTTTTTAAAGATTTTATTTATTTATTTATTTGACAGCGAGAGAGAGAGAGAGAGAGAGAGAGAGAGAGAGATCACAAGCAGGCAGAGAGGCAGGCAGAGAGAAAGAGAGAGGGAAGCAGTCTCCCTGCGGACCAGAGAGCCCAATGTGGGACTCGATCCCAGGACCCTGAGATCATGACCTGAGCTGAAGGCAGAGGCTTAACCCACTGAGCCACTCAGGCGCCCAAGATGCTTGGGTTTTGAGAAGAGCCTGGAGCCAGGCGGCTTCCTGTATAGACTGAGCCCCAATGTTGTAGGGTCAATGAGATCTTTCTAATGAGTTTGGGGACCTCCAGAACAGAGGAGTTTTGTGCCTCCTTTCCCAGATGTGGCCTGAGGAAACTGAAAGAAGGACCCTAGAGAAGCCCCAAGTCCAGCCTGACTCAAGGCAATGAATTAGCAATGCTGAGGGCAGTGTCTGGGTTAGCAGACCTGAGAGCAGTCCCACAGAGGCCCAGCCATGCCCAGGTGGCACAGAAAAGCCTCTGCAATTGTCATTTTCCCTGAAAAAGGACACAGAGGTAGGCTTCAGATGGAAGAGGTTTACAACCGGGACAAAGAAGCAGCAATGTGTGTGAGATCGCTCTGTGCAAGCTATAGTGGAGCTGAAGATATCAGCAAGGGAGCTGGGTGGACATAGCACGTGGCTGAGCCCAAAGGACAGAGGCCAGTGAGGGCAGAGGCAAGACCACCCCCAGGTTTCCTACCCCCCAGTGCCAGGATACCATGTCAGCCCCTGGAGTCTCAGGGCACCCCAGGGAGAAGGCAAGCAAAAAAGCCAAATGAACAGAGCCAGTAGACAAAAGTGTTTATGTTTTAAAACAGAAGGTAAGTAAATCAAGGTGAAATGGCAAGTTTAAGTTTTCTACCATTAGCAAAGCCTGAATTGAGCCAAAGAGATATAAGGAAAAGCAGACCCCCTTTTAGCATACCCAAACTGAAATAGTGAATTTCATAATTGAGACAAAACTTACTTTGATTTTTCTGATTGGTTTAAGCATTTTATCATCTAAACTTTCTCATTATACCTGTTTTGTTGTTTATTGATCACTAAATTATTTCTTTTTAAGCTTTTCTGCCTTCTATGTTTTTTATTTTGATTCATCTTTATCATGGAGTCATCTTTATTTTATCTTCCTTTTTATTAAATGTTTATAAAAATATCATCTACTCATCTCTTTTGAGTTACATGTTTGCAATGAATAGCAAATACTATATAGCTAGATCTGTAATGTAATGCCTTCAGCCACCAATTCAACACTTTAAAAAAGGAAATGGTGTAACAATTACTTAAAATGGAAGATAAGCCTTGAAATTTAATATAGATCTGTATAATTTAACTTAATCTGTGTAACTGTGTAAGTGTATGACCTGTAGTTTAACTCCATTAAAGATGGAGTCTGTAAATGGTGGGTGTTCATCCTTTCTGATGGCTGAATAATATTCCATTGTATATGTGTACCACACCTCCTTTATCTATTCATCTGCTGAAGGGCATCTCAGCTCCTTCCACAGTTTCACTATTGTGGACATTACTGCTATGAACCTTGGGTACATGTGCTCCTTCTTTTCACTACATCTGTATTTTTGGGGGTAGCTTTATTTTTAACATCTTGGGGAACTTCCATACTGTTTTCCAGAGTGTCTGCACCAGCTTGCATTCCCACCAACAGTGTAAGAGGGTTCCCTTTTCTCCACATCCTCACCAACATTTGTTGTTTCCTGTTTTGTTAATTTTTACCATTCTAACTGATGTAAGAGGGGATTATGCTAAGTGAAGTAAGTCAAGCAGAGAGTGGCAATTATCATATGATTTCACTCATATGTGGAACATAAACAATAGCACGGAGGACGATAGGGGAAGGGAAGGAAATCTGAAGGGAGAGAAATCAGAGAGGGGAGGAACCATGAGTGACTATGGAACCCGGGAAACAAACAGAGGGTTTCATAAGGGAGGGGGTTCAGGGGAAGGAATAACAGGGTAATGGATATTAAGGAGGGCACATGCTGTGATGAGCACTGGGTGTTATATGTAACTAATGAATCACTGAACACTAGATTAAAAACTAATGATGACTATACAGTGGCTAACTGAACAACAAAAAAGATGGGAGTCTGGAAGCCCTGAAGGGGGAGCTCTCACACACTACCTTTTGCCATAAGAGGATACCTCACATTTCCCAAAAGGAGGAAGCTTACAGTGACAGACGGCAACACGTAGAAAGAAGAATCTCTCCTTGCCCAGCAACAGGTCAGCCAATGAGAATGCAGCAAAACAGCCCCTGCCAGCTCTTTGCCCTATAAGAGCAAGCCCCTCTCTTCTCTAGACTTGTCTATAATTTGTCATAGTTTGCTTGTGGAAATTCCTTTGTTATTCCTAAGTAAGCTCATTTTGCTGGTAAAATAACTGGCTCTTCTGTTTTTTTAAGGTCAACATCACATGGCAACCACAAAGGTACTTGAACAAGATAAACCCCTATGAGAATAACAACCCCAGAACTGTGTGAGGTACTCACCTAAGCTCCTGTGCACTCTCTCTCTCTGCTTTCGTTGAGTCATCTCTTTCCATTTGGTTCAGTGAGTCTCCTCTCAGATCTGAGCTCCCTCCTTTTGGGCGACTTTTTGGCTGACTTTACTCAGGATCTGTTTTTTTGATGTCATTTTTATGAAGGCATTGTCCTTCCTGGTGAATATTCTTCTGCTTCCTGAACCTCTGGTTTTTGAGTGATGGTGTCCCAATATGTTAAAATTTCTCAGGATAATCCTCCTTCTGGGACCCTTGCTGGTTTTACATTTTAAAACTACAGTTCCGGAATGCCTGGGAGGCTCAGTCGGTTAAGCGGCTGCGTTCCTTTGGCTCAGGTCATGATCCCAGAGACCTGAATGGAGTCCCATGTCTGGCTCCTGGCTTGGGAGGGAGCCTGCTTCTCCCTCTCTGCCTTCCACTCTGCCTGCCTGTGCTCTCTCTGACAAATAAATAAAAATTAAAAAAAAAATTACAGTTCCTCCTCTTGCACATTTTTAACTAATTGGACCAATGTAACAATACATAATTCAGAACTCCAGTGACCATTATGGGGATTTTTGATCTCCTCAAACTTGTTTTTCTTAGAACCAAGTTACAAGGTCTGACTGTAAAATAAAACACACTGAGTGGGATGCCTATTTCAATTGGTATCTTGAGGCTTCTGGGAGTATTCAGGACTCTAAAATCACCTCTTCTCAAAGTACCATTTCTAAACTAATCAAGGCACACAAAAGAAATTTAAGAAGATTTTGAGGCCTTTTCTCCTCTCCCATCTCCTTTGTCATTACCTCTACCTCTTTTATACCATCTAATTCCTCATTCCAATTCTCTCACTGAACTTCCCTTTTTCTTAGAACCTCTCCAAGTCCATTAGAACCTGCCCTTTTAAAACTAAATCCTCTGAGGAGTCTCATGCTCAGACCCTAATTTCCTATAACCCCTCGACTAAAGCCACACTATAAACCATCATCAAAGATTTTCCTAGAATTATTGAAAATCCTCATAAATTTGCCAAGGCCTTACTATAGTCACCCAGACTTACTAACTGGGTTCCTCAATTTGTACCAGCTAGTTCACATGTTCATTGGTGAAGGCCAAGCCCTATAGTAGATGAAACAGCTAACTGGGTTGATTCTGTTTTCAGAATCTCTACAACTGTGCAGGTAATTGCCTGCACAGTTATTATCAGGTTCAGCAATCACTAAACTACTTCACCTGGGGATCCCAGCACTGTTCCAAAACCTGTTGATTGAAATAAGATTCAGGCTTGTACTCAGAAATGCTGTGAACCTGTGCATAACTATAAGAATCAATTCCAAATTGTTTTCAGGGAAAATTCTGGCCTTCCTGGGGATGTTGAGTCCACTCATGTAGCCTCGCTCTCTACGTTCATTAACAGACTAAACTGAGATCTTTCTGTTGTGCTGAAAATGCAAATCATCTCGCTGCATCCTAGAGAATTCAATTAAGAGGAAGGCCACTAAAATCCTTATTTTTCAGTTCCAATAAATGGAGGCCTCTAAGCAAAACTAAACCCCTCCAGGTCTCTACCCCTATTACAAAAATCCAGGATGTTGAAAGAAAGACTATTACACACTTAAGCACTCCAGGTGCCCTTAGCTCTCTAACCAGTCTTTCCAATGCCCTCCTAACTCCCAATCTGGGGACTCCAAGGAATCACAAGGCCTTCTTCCAATCCTTCCTCGTAACCAGCTTGGATAAATAACTCTCCAGATTGGGAATGGATTTCTCCGTCATTGACACAGGAGCTACATGCTTGGTGCTCAACCCCACTGTTATTAAACAGTTCCTGCCTCAAAGTATTGAAATGCTTCAAGTAGTGAGGTCTCTAACAAACTTCAACAGGTTTCTATCTCTAAGCCCATTCCCCCCCCATTTTTTTAGGCCCTTTGAAAGATACTCATTCTTTCCTCCTCAGTTCTTCCACCCTTGTTCATATATTGAGCTGTGATTTTTTAGAGAACTATCTTGCCGGAATTTCTCCCAAAAGAGGGAGATAATTTTAGAATTTGATAGCAGCAAACAAATAGCCAACCAGGTGAATCAAATGACACTTTAACATCTTTTATTTGGTCCTTCTCTGATAGCACTGGAGCTAATTTTACGGACACTAATAATTGTCCCTATTAGATCAGCTTTCACCCTCATTATGGGCAAAATCTTCAACTGATATTGGTAGAATCCACAGTGTGCCTCTTATTAAGAGCCAAGTATATCCGTCAAAATCTCTGCCGGACGTAATCAATACCCTATAAACAAAGAAGTCCTTCAAGGCCTCAAGCCCACAATAGAATATTATGAGGCCAAGGGCCTCCTCACCCTGCACTAGTCCTTGTAATACTCCTATTTTGTCTGTGAGGAAACCCAATGGCCACAGGTGGAGATTTTTCGAGGATCTCTGAGCCATAAACAATATTGTTATCCTTCATCACCCTGTTGTTCCAAATCTCCATACTTTGTTAGATTAGATTCATATAGTGCCTTATTTAGCACCCCTGTGGATAAGGCTAACCAGTATCTCTTTGCCTTGACTAGGGAAGAGAAACAATACACCTGACAGTAAAGCTTCAAAACCTTAAAGTCCTTTCTAAATCTTAAAAGCAGATTTAGATGATATAAAGTTACCTAGAGGCTGTACTTTATGACAGTATATAGATGACTCTGCTTCCCTTTCCAGGCCCCTGTAGGAAGACAGCATCCACTTGTAAAATTTCTAGTTTTATGGGAACAATAAATTCTCCAAGGAGAAACTGTAGTTTGCTTAAACTCAGGTTTGATATGTGGAGCACCTGCTTTGAGAACAAGGGCTATATTTAGGTCCCAATGGGTTTCATGGTATCCTGAACTTTTCTAAACCTGAAACTAAGTGCTAATTAAGAGGTTTTCTTGGACTAGCAGACCACTATCAAAATTGGATTCCAAATTTCCCTCTTATGGCCCAACCCCTATATGTTTTATTAAAAACAAAAACCCTATTTTTTGACCCTATTATTTGGGAAGATCAGGGTAAACTTAACCTTGAAAGCTCTAAAGGAAGGCTTAATTCCCCTTCCCTTGGACATATCAATGATCATCTTCCATTTTTTCTTTTTGTATTTGAAAGGGAAGGGAACCCCCTTGGGTAACTCATTCAAAAACATGGAACCACCATCAACTGACATGGTATTATAGCCAACAGCTAGACCCTATGGCACAAAGATACGTCCCCCCCTTGCTTCAGGGCTATTCCTGCCACCACCCTGTTAGTCAAAGCCACTGGAGAGCTAGTCATGGGATCCCTTCTAATAATCTAGCACCCCATGCAGTAGAAGCACCCCCTGAAATCTCATCACACTCAACACATTTTGGCCAGTCCTCTTACCTCCTATGAAATCCTCTTGCTAACCACTCCTCATTTAACTCTTTGTCACCGGAATAATCATAACCATGTCACCCTTCTTCCCTCTGCTATGGATGATATTTCTCATGACTGACAGATCACCTCCCAGGCCCCTGTGATCATGTACAGGAAACTCCTTTGGATAATGCAGACTTTTGGTAATTTACTGATGGCTCTTATTTAAAAGGAGAAAATGGTAAATGCTGGGTATTCTATTGCAACTCCCTACAAAATTGTTGAAGCAAAACCTTTGCCCTTGGCTACCTTGGCTCAACAGGCTGTACCCTCTTGCTTAGGCCTGCTTTTCAGCAAGGGAAGAAATTGCAAACATTAATACTGATAGAAGGTATGTCTTTGCTGTAGCTCATGACTTTGGAAGGACATGGTATTAGTGAGGCTTCCTCCTTCCCAGTGGGGACAAAAACAAAAAACAAAAACAAACAAACAAACAAACCAGACTTCATGTCCAGGAATTATTAGATGCCATATCCCTGCCAGCTGCTTTCTCCATTTTAAAGTACCTGGTATTCCTGATACGATTGCCTGGAGGCTAAAGGTGGTTTCCATCTTGCTGATATTTCTTCAGAGAGCATGCTTTCAAAGGAATGAACAACCAAGCCTATACCATTGCCCAAAGGAATGTTCCCCCAAGTGATAATCTAGAAAAATTGACCAGAAATGTCCAAATTGGCCCCCAAAAAGGAAAAACAATATGGGAAATCTTGTAACTGTTGGTTCAATTAAAAAAAACCTCTGGCTTGGGCCAAATAATCCAGTTCTGCCAGAGATTATCTAAAGTTCCTAAAACTACTGTATATACATTGAATCATGGCCTACTGATAAAATAATAAACTTCCTGAACCAATACGGATGGGGATATATTAACAAGACTGCAAAAAGTGCCTACTTTGCTTTCTCCCCTGCCTGAAGTACAATTCAGGAAAACCTGTTCACACTGTTCCCAGACACCTTAAATTGTCCAATGGACTACTTGAGATTTGGCAAGTGGATTTTATTCAGCTACCCCATTTCATGTGTATAATTGTTTTGTAATTCTTTGTATGTTTTCTCACTGAGCTGAAGCCTTCCCTTGTAGATAGCCACTGCTAGCCACTGCTAGTTCTGCTCAACTACTACTAGGAAAGATCACTCCTACCTATGGAACCTCCCTCAAATCTCAGGTCTACCCTTTTTGGAACTCATAAACTCTTACCCTTTGAGATAATCATAGGGTGCTCAATGTTCTTGGCTCCTACTTCTTCTAATCCATAGCTGGTAAAGGAGGAGAGGGTGTTTAATTCAATATTGCAAAGGCCTGATAGTTTCTGTTGAGAATAACCATGCTTTAGTAGAAGAATCAGAAGGATGTTGCCCAAAGACAAAGACAGTAAACACCACATCTCACAGCCTGGAGATTTCATCTGTTGAGGAAGAGCTCTCCAGAAAGACCCCACTGAACAGGCCGCTACAGGTACCGTTAACCCACTCTGTGCTATCAAATTCCAAGGAATAGGCTCTTGGATCCATGTGTCACATCTAGAAAAAGCACTGAACCCTGACTTGACACACACACCAACTGACGACCTGAAAATAAAGATTTCCAGGAACTGAAGCAAACAACAGCAGGAGGGGACAGCTTTCCCCAGATGACTGGACTAGGCCTACATACCTTTTTCTTGCTGTTGGTTCTTACCTTATTTCCTCTTTTTCTTTCTTGGTCCAACATATTTCAAAAGGGGAAAACCTTTCTGACAATTAGATCTGTCCCCAGGAACTCCAATCTGTTTGTAATGCCAGAGATCCTTTAGTCTTCCCAGTTTAAATACTGTGTTCCCCTGTATCCAAGAGAAATACAAATGAACTAACTCATTTAACTGTTACAAGGCTTTTAGAAAGGACACCTTTAGCCTAGGATGGTTCCTTGAAGAATGTCTGCTTTTCATCTTATTCCGTATAATCATTATTAAGCTTTATACCTGTTGCCTGTCAAACCTTAATAGAAATGTTAAGTCTGTTAGGTTCCCCAATAATGGGTCCATGATTAAAGGAGTGAGGCTGATACAAAACAAAGGTCAAGCAAAGCTTCATTTCACGCCAAGCATCAAGAATCAAAAGAACACTTGGGGCTGCGACTCTTACAGAGAGGGCGATCTCTCTCTGCTTCACAGACTAGCTTTTAAGGGCAAAGGCCATGTGGTTGGGCCTGGCCACACACAGGTGGCCAATGAAATTGTAACACACAGAGAAAGCTGCACAGTCATGTTAGGTCACACATAAGTGACCAATTGAATTACAATTTACCCTAGTAGATATTTGAACCAGTCTATCACCTTGGTCGGAACTGGCTCCCAAAAGGTGCCCAAAGGGCGGGGCCCATACTCTTTGGTAACTAGGGAGACGGTATGCATCCCCCCACTGATCGGATGTCTCCACCTGGCCTGACCCACCCTTGTATCTGGGCTTTGTTACCTGGGACTGGTTTCCGGGACTTGTTTTTAAGTAAGTCCCCTGGGGGGAGGGGGTCAGGGACAGTTTAAGTTTTAAACTTAAATAAAAATTATTATTTAACTGGGTGGAAGCATTCTGGCTAAATAGGTCCTTACAAAGCCCACTAGGCTAATGTTAGCTCAAAGCTCCGAGATGATTTCCAATGCTTATTTCAAATGGGAAGTGCCTCAGAGTCCTCCCTCCTACCAAATGCGGCTTAAGACCCTTTTAATCTGTGCACTTTTCCCCTGATGTGGGATATGACAACCCGGAAAGGGCTTTCCTGGCACTCAGGATTGAAACCTCTAAATACAAAAAGTTACTCCCAATCAGCTATGCTTTTGAGGAAAAATCTTGATCAAAAAGAGAAACAAAATAAAACGGAAGTCTAGAAAATATGAAGGAGGAGCTCTCAGGCACTACCACTTGCCATAAGAATACCTCACATTCCCCAATAGGAAACTTACTTGACGGACTGCAGTAGGAGGAAGGAAGAATTTCTCTTTGCCCAGCAACAGACCAGTTAGAATGCAGCAAAACAGCCCCACCCAGCTTCCTCCTTTCCCCTGTAAAATCAATCCCTTCTCTGTTCTCTGGTCTTGCCTATGATTTGCTATGGTTTGCTTGTCCGAAGCTGCAACTTCTCTGGTATTCTCAAATAAACTCTATTGGTAAAAATAACTGGTTCTCTTACTTTTTAAGATCAACAGGCTTTTTTTTTTTAAATTGCCAAACTTAAATATCCAATATAAAATTTAATCTTCAGAAGTAGCACTTGATATGTGAAAGTTAATACATATATTGATATGTAATATACTCTATAAAGAAGAACATTTGTTATGATTTAAAATTTATGTAGTAGAATTGTCTTTTATTTGCCAAATGGTGGATCAGTGAGGTAACAGTCAGCGGGTTGAGTGATGACAGCTTTCTATTGCAAACACAGTTTACAATTTTAAGTGAACAAGCCCAGTTCTCTACAGCACATATTCTACCAGATGGGTTATCATTTCTCAACTGTCCTTGAAACTATTAACACAAACTTTCAGTATTAAAGGAAGCTCTTGCTGTCTTAGCAAATAGATCAAACTACAATTTATGACAAACAGGGTAATTACAGGTTTAACTCACACTCTATGGCAAATCATAATGTAAATATTCACTCCCTATCTTCCTTATTGATCTAATAATCTATTTTAAGGCTAAGTGTTAATCCAGTGCTTTCAGTGCTTTCAATTTACAAAAGTACTTAGATCTGGCTTCTAGAAGTTTCTGTTTCAAAACCAATTTGTCTTCCGATGTTAACTTTAATTTTTTTTGAAGATTTTATTTATTTATTTGAGAGAGAGAGAAAGTGAGAGACAGAGCAGAGGGGCAGAAGGAGAGGGAGAAGCAGACCTTCCAACAAGCAGGGAGCCCGAGGTGGGGCTCCATCCCAGGACCATGAAATCATGACCTGAGCCAAAGGCAGATGCTTATAGTACTGAGCCACCCAGGTACCCCTTTAGTTTTTAATCAAGCCTGAATAAAAAACATTGAGGTGGAGCTCCTGGGTGGCTCAGTCTGTTAAGCATCCACCTCCTGGTTTCGGTTCAGGTCATGATCTTTGGGTCGTGAGATAGGGCTCTGCCTGGGGTTCCACACTCATTGCAGAGTCTTTTTGACATTCTTTCCCTTTCCCTCTGCCTCTACCTCTGCTCATTTTATCTCTCTCTCTATAAAATAAATAAACAAAATCTTTATTAAAAAATTAAGATGGATAATAATTTTTTCTGTATATACAATCTTAAAACAGTTTACCAGCACCATGTTTGCTTCATTAATCATGTCTCAAAATCAAAGGGTAGATCACTCAAGATTGTGTATATTTTACCCCATCCTTGTTATAATGCAGGCATATGGTTATGGTTAAGAGTAGTCAAATATTATTACTGTAATTCTATCCTCTCTTGTGTCCTGAGGAGCCAAAAATTTGGATGTAGGCAAAAGGAGATAAAATGAAGAGATTAAGTAAAAAACCCAGAGGCCTGAATTTGAATTGCAAGAATCATTAGGACCACCTGAGGTATTTTATCTTGATATATTTGGGATGTTCCAAGACATCCCAATTTAGGGCAATTTTAAGACAAAATTTCAGAAATATAAATGTTAACAAATTTACAAAGCATATCATTTAAAGGTTTAATTATTTACATGTGTTTTATATGTATTTAGTTTTGCGAATTTTGGATAATCAATTTGCCACCTTTAATGAGGGAGACTTTTTTTTTTAAGATTCTATTTATTTATTTGACAGAGAGAGAGAAAGGTCACAAGAGGCAGAGAGGCAGGCAGAGAGAGAGGGGAAGCAGGCTCCCCACCGAGCAGAGAGACTGCTGCGGGGCTCCATCAGAGGACCCTGAGACCATGACCTGAGCTGAAGGCAGAGGCTTAACCCACTGAACCACACAGGTGCCTTGTAAAGTTCTGTCTTGACCTGCATATTGGTTACAAGGCTATTTACCTTCTGGTAATTCATTAAATCATGAGTTAGTTTTGTGTGGTTTTATGTATATTTTGTAATAAAAATAATATAGTAAATAGTAAAAGAATTTAAGAATACAATTTAAAAAAGAAAGGAATACCCATTGTTAAGCATCTGTCTTATAGGTTGTATTCTCGCAAGTTTCTAAATTTACTCTCTTTTTATCTTTGGGTTTTTCTCTTACTTAAAAAATTTACATTTTAATTTACATACAGTCAAATTCATTCATTTCAGTTTAGAGTTCTGTGAGTTGACAAATGCTTAGTGTTATGTAACCATGCCGAGATACCAGATTCAGAACATTTCTATTCCTCCCCCAAATTCTCTGGTATTGCACTTCATGGTCAGTCCTCCCTCCCTCGGTCCCTGGCAGACACTGGTCTTTTGAATCCTATAATTTTGCCCTTTCTAGAATGTAAGATAAATGGAATTATGTACTGGATAACTTTGAGAATCTGGCTTTCTTCATTAGCACAATGCATTTGAGATTCACCACTGTTGTCACATATATCAATAATCATTTCTCCTTATCTCATCATAGTAGTTTACTCCCCTCTTACTGCTGAGTAGAATGTTTGTCCATTCACCAGTTAAAAGATTTGGCTTGTTTTCATCTTTGGGCAATTACTAACAAATCTCCTTGTAGGGGCCTGGTTGGGCGGAGGGAGCCCTTTTGTTGTGGGCTTGGACCCTGCCCCTCCTGGAGGAACTTGCTTGCAGACCCCGAATGTAGGGGCAGGCCAGCCAGATGGAGACGTCCAATCAGTGGGGCGCACACATATTTACTATGGTAAATTGGAATTCTATTGGCCACCCGTATTGCTGACCGAGCATGACTATGCAGCTTTTCCTGTGTGCTGCAGTCCTATTGGCCACCTGTGTGTGGGCTGGGCTCGGTCACCCCTATAAAGGTCAGTCTGTGAGGTAGTGGGGGTTTTTTCAGTTTGTCGGGAGCAGCATTCGTTGGTTTGTCAGGAGCAGCGTTCATCAGTTTGTCGGGAGCAGTGTTCATCGGTTCGCCGACTGGGAGCAGCGCTGCTGGAGCGTCATCAAGGGGCAGCGGCCTCACCATCATCGGGAAGCGGCCTCATCAGAGAGCGGTGCCACTAGGAGTGCTGTTGTTGGGTAGAGGAGCCATGGAATAGTGGCTGTTGTCAGGAAGCGGGAGTCGTCAGGTAGGGGGAGTCATCGGGTAAGGCGAGTCATCGGGTAGGGGGAGTCGTCGGGTAAGGGGAGTCGTCAGGTAGGGGAGCCGTGGGGTAGCGGCCGTTGTCGGGTAGGGGAGCCATCAGGGTCGATGTCCTGGTTGTCATCCCCTCTTTGTAAGAGATGGCCCGACTGGTCAGTTCGATTTCCGATGCTTGGCGCAAAATAAAGCGTTGCTTGACTTTTGCTCTGTGTCGGTTCTCGTTCCTTTGATCACGGACCCTAACATTGGGGGCTCATCTGGGATCAAACGAAGAGAACTGAGCCAGCATCGGAATTTCTGGGAAAAGCCTCCGGAGGTATTGGGATCTTGTCTGTCTGTCTGTCTGTCTGGTTGCAGAGCTCCAGGGTATAGCCCACTGGGGAGAAGCTGGATGCAGCCATGCTCCCCAGGGCTGGAGTGGATGCGGGGATGCCCCATCCCTCTGCTGGTAGATCATTTGGGGGGTTTGAGTCCCCCTCGGTGGTCAGGGGGTTCGAGTCCCCCCAGAGAATCCCCACCGGTGGCAGGACCGCTGGGCCTGCGGTTGTCTTTGTATTGTCTTTTTGTTGTCTGTTGTGGTGTTTGTTGTGTTTGGGGAAATTGGGCAAGCAGAGAGTGAGGGGACTCTGACTTTCAGCTCTCTGTTCCTCATAATGGATGTGGGGCTTCTCCCTCTCTCATTTTGTGTGTTAAGGGCTATGACTGGAGCCAACTGGGGTTAGTCTAACTTGGGACAGAGACTTGAAGGAATATTCCCAAGCAGCTGCTGAAACTCCCTTTGTTTCAGGCCAGTTCTCTGGCCCGATGTGGACTGCCTATCCCCTCCTCCTTGCAGGCGGGAAAGCATGGCATCTGAAGTGGAATGGGCCCAGGTGGAAAGTGAGGTCTGTTGGTGGAGGGATCGCTGAGCTGATGGTTGACTGTCTGTCTCAGGGTTTTGATGGGTGGTTGTTAAAATGGCTTTCAGAGTCTTTGGTAACCTGAAACTTTGAAGTTTTGCTTGGGTGACAAATGGGATAAAATGCTGGGGTGCTGGTTGCTGGAACTGGGTTTGTGCTTTTGAAATCTATTGGTAAACATGTTTTGTGCTTAACTTAATTCTGTTATAACAGTTCACAATTGGTTAAAATATAAACGGTTTTCTCTTTGCCTGCCCAGAATTGTAAATGAGATCTCTTTGACTCATAAGGCTTTTCCTTAATATGCTGAGTTACTCAGGAAGTACTGCTAAATCAATGATAAACCTTAGGTTACATTTGGGTAAGTGCTTTAACTACTCCAGAGGTTCTATACATTTCTTGGATTTTCAATGTTTTGTTAAGGGTCATCACTTGATATTTAACCATATTTATTCTGAGTTTTTGTCATTTGTGATTATTTTGGTTATCTTGTGGGATAAATTCCGCCTTAAAGGAAATTCATATGGGAGACTTTCAGAACAAATACAGGTCTTTAATGTGTTGAAGTCCTGAAACTGAAATAGGTAAGAATTTCCAGGGGTAGAGGCTGCACTCAAACTAAGCCAGAATTAGTACAATGACTCGAGGTAAGGAGGAGTCTCCAGAGGCTTTCCTAGGAAGGCTTATTGAAGCCTATAAAATGTATAAACCAATTGACCCTGAGGCACCTGAAAATCAGAGGGCAGTGAATCTTGCTTTTGCCAGTCACTCAGCCCCAGATATAAGGAGAAAACTTCAGAAAATTGAAGGATTTGAAGGAAAAAAATCTGACTGAGTTAGTGGGAATAGCAGAAAAGGTGTTTAACAACAGGGATGCACAGGAGGATGACAAACAGACAAAAAATTGGTTAAGGTTTTGGCATTACATGAGACAGGTAGAGGATAGTAAATGGAAGGAAAATCTTAAGCACAAAGAAGGCAGGTGGGAAGACTTAGGTTCAGATCAGTGTACTTACTGTAAGGAAAAAGGACACTGGGCCAAGGAGTGCCCCAAAAGGAAGACGGCAATGCTGGCCACCAGAATAAAAATTAAAGTGGAGGGGAAATCAGTTGATTTTTTGGTGGACACGGGAGCCTAATTTTCATCATTACTTATCTCAAAGATGTATTTCTCTGCATATCTTTAGCAAGGGAGTCTCAGGCCCTTTTTGCTTTTGAGTGGTCTGACCCACAGGAAGGGTTCCAAGGCCAGCTCACCTGGACAAGACTTCCCCAAGGGTTCAAGAATTCACCCACCATTTTTTTTTAATATTTTATTTATTTGACAGAGAGAAATCACAACTAGGCAGAGAGAGAGGAGGAAGCAGGCTCCCCGTGGAGCAGAGAGCCTGATGCAGGGCTCGATCCCAGGACCCTGGGATCATGACCTGAGCTGAAGGCAGAGGCTTTAACCCACTGAGCCACCCAGGCACCTCACCCACCATTTTTGACAAGGCCCTACACGAGGATTTGCATGAGTACAGAACCTCCAACCTGAGAGTTACTCTGTTACAGTATGATGATGACTTGCTAGTAGCCGCTGAAGACTATGAGTTATGTTTGCAGGGGATGAGAACTCTCTTATAGACTGCAAGAAAAAGTATCAGGTGTCAACAAAGAAAGCACAGCTCTGTCAGAGTCATGCCACTTTTCTAGGCTTTGATCTCCACGAGAAGAGTGTGTTCACTGTCTGAGTCCAGGAAACAGGTCATCACCCGATACCCCCACCCCACCACATCCTGACAAGTGAGGGAGTTTCTTGGGACGGTGGGCTACTGCAGGCTGTGGATACCGTGGTTTGTGGAGATTGCCCGACCTCTCTACAAACTGGCAAAAGGGGAGGCTCACTATGATAGAATGGACAGCTGAGGCTGAAGGAGCATTTCAGGAATTACAGCCTCCCTGAGTGCCCCAGGACTAGCCATCCCAGATGTTATCAAGCCTTTCCATTTGTATGTGGATGAAAGAGCAGGGGTGGCCAAAGCAGTTTTGACTCAGCGTCTGGGGCCTTGGAAAAGGCCAGTAGCCTATCTTAGCAACAAACTAGATCCAGTAGCAGCTGGGTTCCCCCCTTCCCTCTGCATAATTGCTGTCATGGCCCTCCTGGTCAAAGATGCAAGTAAATTGACTTTGGGTCAAAATCTCATCATGACCACTACCCACATTATCAAGGGCCTTCTCCAGACTCCACCAGACCGATGGATGATGAATGCCTGAGTGATGGGGTATTAGGCCCTCCTCCTCAATTAACCAAGAGTGACCTTCCCGGCCCTGGTAGTGCTAAATCCAGCCATGTTGCTGCCAGAGGAGCTAGCTGACCACCCACAGGACTGTGGGGAGGTCCTAACCCAAGTCACAGGAATAAAGCGGGACCTCAGAGACGTTCCCCTCCCAGTTGCAAAGATGACTCTGTTCACAGATAGGAGTAGCTACATGGTCAATGGAAAGAGGTATGTGCAGGCTGCAGTGGTTTCCCCTGAGCAGGAACTCTGGACAGCAGCCCTGCCTCATGGAACCTCGGCGCAAAAAGCGGAGCTGATTGCACTCACCAAGGCACTGCAGATGGCCAAAGGTAAAACCGCCAATATCTATACGGACAGCAGGTATGGCTTTGCTACTCTCCATATACATGGAGCTATTTATAAAGAAAGGGGGCTTATTAACAGTAGAAGGAAAAGGAATTTTTTAAAAAAGGAGAAATATTGGCTTTCCTCCAGACTATTTGAGACCCAAAAGAAATGGCAGTTATGCATTGCCTGGGACGCCAAAAGGGACTGATCTGATTTCAAAAGGAAACCGATTAGCAGATCAAGCTGCAAAGCAAGCTGCCCGAGAGACCGTGCAAGAACTGGTTATACTCCTGGCTCCAGCCCTACCAGAAAAACTGAACTATTCAGAGGAAGATTTAAAGTATTTACAAAAATGGGCTAAATTGGACTATGAAAGGGGACTGGGCTAAGACTAAAGCAGGAAAAATAATTCTTCCTCAAAGACTAGGTAAGAAGTTAGTAGACCAGATACATCAGGGTACTCATTTGGGGACACGCAAACTCAAGAAGCTTATAGGCAAGCAGTTCCAGGTTTCTAAACTAGGGCGTATGGTTCAGGTTGTAGTTGATAGATGTGCTCAATGCCAGGCAGTTAATGTGGGAAGAACTAAAATGGGAAGAGGGAAAAGAGAAAGAGGTAAGGAATCAGGAACTTATTGGGAAATAGACTGTACAGAAATAAAACCCGGCAAATATGGGCACAAGTATATGTTAGTTTTTGTAGATACCTTTTCAGGCTGGGTAGAGGCTTTTTCCACCAAACATGAGATGGCAGGAGTGGTAGCCAAAAAGCCACTACAGGAAATAATTCCTAGGTTTGGGCTGCCTTTTTCGATCCAGTCAAACAGCCTTGCTGGAAGGGACCATTTACTGTCATCCTGACCACCCCCATGGCAGTAAAAGTAGAAGGCATCAGGGCCTGGATTCATGCGGGTCACATCAAATGATGTCTTATATGCTCAATATAACCCATTACAACAGGAGAACAGAGAACTGGCTGGAAAGTCAAGGATTTGACTAAATTCCAAAGAAAAGGGGGAATGTTGGGGACTGGTTGGGTGGAGGGAGCCCTTTTGTTGTGGGCTTGGATTGACCCTGCCCCTCCTGGAAGAACTTGCTTGCAGACCCCGGATGTAGGGGCAGGATGGATCCAGCCGGATGGAGACGTACGATTAGTGGGGCACACACATATTTACTATGGTAAATTGGAATTCTATTGGCTGCCCGTATTGCTGACTGAGTGTGACTGTGCAGTTTTCCCTGTGTGCTGCAGTCCTATTGGCCACCTGTGTGTGGGCTGGGCTCGGCCACCCCTATAAAGGTCAGTCTGTGAGGTAGTAGGGGGGTTTTTCGGTTTGTCGGGAGCAGCGTTCGTGGGTTAGTCGGGAGCAGTGTTCGTCGGGTTCGCTGGGCAGTGGCCTCACCAACTGGGGAGCGGCCTCGCCAGGAAGCAGCGCTGCCGGAGCGTCATCATCAGGAAGCGGCGCTATCATCGGGAAGCGGCCTCATCAGGGAGCGGTGCCACCAGGAGTGCCATCGTCAGGTAAGGGAGCCATGGGGTAGCGGCCGTTGTCAGGTAGCGGGAGTCGTTGGGTAGGGGGTGTCGTCGGGTAAGGGGAGTCGTCGGGTAGGGGAGCCATCAGGGTCAATGTCCTGGTTGTCATCGCCTCTTTGTAAGAGACGGCCCCACTGGTCGCTTCGATTTCTGATGCTTTTGCTCTGTGTCGGTTCTTGTTCCTTTGATCACGGACCCTAACATTCCTCTAAATATTTACATACCCACTTTCATGTGCATGTATGTTTTCATTCCTACTGAGTAAATTTTAGGGTCTTTTTAAAAATATTATTCCTAAATTTCTGTCCTCTGTTTACCAAGTGAAATGAAAGCTCAGACATAAAGGGGAGAGCTGTGAGGATAATTCAGGCCCCACAGAAGAGAAAGTTTGTTCATTTTCCCTTTCAGTCTGTCCTGTGGCAAACCTTTTAAGCCACCCCCCCCCCCCCCACATAACTGACCTCTGATTTCTTTTAGGATTAAACCCTCTGTCTCTTTTAGCAGTGGAAGACACATAATTTAAAATTCAGCCTTGGCTAGGAGCCACATCTGAAGTCAGAGGATATAAATCTCAATTAGGGGTTTATTGACGAACTTTAAGAAAGTAGACCCTGTGGACAGCTGCTTTGAGGAGACAAGACTGAGCCAGTCCTTTGTCTGATTAAATAGGAGTCAAAACTGGAGAATATTTAGAAGAATTTTACCTCAAAAACATTATGAATATAAATATTAAACCACATTAGAGTCATGACCCCATCTTGTGAGATACATACATATTCTATATGTT
The DNA here is from genome assembly GCF_922984935.1 of Meles meles. Taxonomy (NCBI): domain Eukaryota; kingdom Metazoa; phylum Chordata; class Mammalia; order Carnivora; family Mustelidae; genus Meles; species Meles meles. Next base: position 104,455,371 of record NC_060071.1, read on the forward strand.
GTTTTCATATTTTCTCTCTCCAGTTAAGATTGCAAGAGTTCCCTTTAAGTCCTGACTTTTAGGTAATTTGTGTTGTCTTATATAACCCTAATCTTGTAGCTAAGCTATATTCAGCTCTTTGTTAGAGAAACATTAAATTTATTCATTACATGTTTGTTATGGGAAATTAAATTTGTTAAAATACTGTTTTGTAGCATATTAAACTTAAATGAGCTGATATAAGAAAGTGACCTAGATAAGTAGTGACTCAGATAAGAGAGAAGTTAATTTCTCTCTCAGGCAATAATCCAGAGGAAGCAGACAGTCCAGGCAAACATGAGTCTTGGTTCTACCAGGTCACTCCAGGAGCCACGCTCCTCTCCTATTGTTCATAATCACATAAAACAAGTCAGCAGACTTTCTGTAAAGAGCCAAACAGTAAATATTTTAGGCTTTGTGGGCCATACATTATCTGTCATAACTTCTCAAGGTGGCCACTGTAGCATGAAAGCTGTCACAGATAATAGATTAGTGGGGCGCCTGGGTGGCTCAGTGGATTAAGCCGCTGCCTTCGGCTCAGGTCATGATCTCAGGGTCCTGGGATCGAGCCCCGCATCGGGCTCTCTGTTCCACAGGGAGCCTGCTTCCTCCTCTCTCTCTGCCTCCTCTCTCTCTGCCTGCCTCTCTGCCTACTTGTGATCTCTCTCTGTCAAATAAATAAAATCTTAAAAAAAAAAAAAAAAAAAAAAAGATAATAGATTAGTGAATGGTTGTAGCTTTATTCCAATAAAACTTTATTTACAAAAACAGGTGGCAGGCTAGATTTGGCTCATGGATCATGGAATGCTAACTCCTCCCCTCGCATGTGGTCTTCATGGTTGAAGCTCCATTCATATTCTGGTTTGTGGGAAGGGATAAGGGGGCAGTAGAAGGCAAGACATTACCCAGAAATGACCAAAACTTAATCCTCTATCCACCAAATTCCAATAACAGCCAGAAATGCTCTGAGTGATCATATACTTAGATAAAACATAGGAGTTTGATAACCAAAAGAAAGGGGAGAGGGAAATTAGGGGAAAATTTTAGTTTGAGGATGAAATTCCTTTTCCCTCTGAATGCTGAAGGTATTGCCCCACGTTCACCCAATTCCAATGCTGAAGTCGAAAAGTCAAAAGCTACTTTAAACAAGCCTTGGCTTTCAGCCTCTAAATTTCATAATAATATGGTCTGGGGTGACCTTTTTCCAACCATTTTTCTGGGGATTAGTGGGTACTTTATATTTGAAACTTGGATCCTTCAGTTCTGGAAAACTGTCTTGAATCCTTTCTCTGACAGTTTCTTCTCTCCCATTTTCTCTGTTCTCTCTTGCTTTAGTATTAGTTAGACTAATGTCAGATTTTCTGACTCGATCTGTAATTTTCTTTTCTTTTCTTTCCTATTGTCTTTCACTTAGTTCCCTTGCTCCACTTTTAAAGTTGATGATGTCCTTAACTTCAACCCTTTGAATTTTTATTTGCTATCTTATTTTTAATTTCTAAAAAGCTTTTTTTAAATTTCTGAATGTTTCCCTTTTATTTTATTTTTTTAAAAAATATTTTATTTTATTTATTTGTCAGAGAGAAGGAGAGAGAGAGAGAGCCCACAGGCAGGCAGAGGTGGAGAGAGAAGCAGGCTCCCTGCCGAGCAAGGAGACCATGCGGGACTCGATCCCAGGACCCTGGGATCATGACCCGAGCTGAAGGCAGCAGCTTAACCCACTGAGCCACCCAGGCATCCCTGAATGTTTCCCTTTTAGATCAATCTCAGTTATTTTATTATGGATAGCATATCTTCCTTCAAGTGTTCTGCTGCTGTGTTGTCTCTACTTCTTCTGAACTGTTTCTTTTTGATTATTTTCTTTTCTGCTTTCAATGTTGCAGGATTTCCTTAATAGCTGGATATCCCACAGATGTCCATTTATAGTTAAGAATGAGGCAATTAACCCAGCCATTGCACTACTGGATGTTTACCCTAAAGATATAAACGTAGTGATCCGAAGGGACATGTGCACCTGAATGTTTATAGCAGCAATGTCCACAGTAGCCAAACTATGGAAAGAACCTAGATGTCCATCAACAGATGAATGGATAAAGAAGAAGTGGTATATATATACAATGGAATACGATGCAGCCATCAAAAGAAATGAAATCTTGCCATTTGCAATGACGTGGATGGACTAGAGGGTATTATGCTTAGCAAAACAAGTCAATTGGAGAAAGACAACTATCATATGATCTCCCTGATATGAGGAAGTCAAGAAACAACATGGGGGGTTTAGGGGGTAGGAAAAGAATAAATGAAACAAGATGGGATCAGGAGGGAGACAAACCATAAGAGACTCTTAATCTCACAAAACAAACTGAGGGTTGCTGGGGGTAGGGAAAGGGTGGTGGGGTTATGGACATTGGGGAGGGTATGTGCTATGGGAATGCTGTGAAGTGTGTAAACCTGGCGATTCATAGACCTGTACCCATGGGGCTAATAATACATTATATGTTTATTAAAATTTTTAAAAAAATAAATAAATAAACAAAGAAAGAATGAGGCAATTAAAAAAAGGATGATTGTAAAAAAGGAAGAAAGGAAGAAAGGAAAGAAAAAAAGAAGGAATGAAAAAAGAAAGAAAAAAGAGAGAGAGGGAGGGAAGGAGGGAGAAAGAAAGAGGAAAAAATTCTAGCATGGGCTAGACTTGTTCCCAGGGAGAGGCTGCTTCCCTGAGGTGTGACTCGGGGAATGCTGCTGAGATTACCAGGTGTCAAATTTGTAAGTCTTTTCTCTTGAGTTTCTGCAAGAGTGAGATTTTATGTTGAGTTCCAGAAATATTCTATAAATTCCATTTCATTTTTCACTTTTACAACAACAAGGAGGAATTATGTAGGGAATTTACGTAACTTCTATTACTGATAAAGTTAACTGTAATAAGGCAAATCTGGTGATGATTAGTGATTTCATTATAAGAAAACAGGTCAGAAAATTCAATTTCCAAAGATGAATAAAGCTTATAACTTAAGTGAACAAACACAATTCTATCTGGCAAATAGAATTTTCTATAGTGTACATAGTATATACATTTACAGCTACTATATTTAGAAGTTAAATATAAAGGATACTTTCTGCCCTTAGTAAGCAAATATGTAACAGGAAGTATAATTATATTTTAAAGACCCAAGCTTGTGTAAACTAAAAAACAAACTTAGAGAGAACTTTGTTCCTTTTGTTCAAAATTTTTGTTCGTTTTCCTGATAGAATCAAATACAAGAATCCCTTAATTATGCGTATGTCATTAACATGAGGCAAATAACTCTGACTCTAAAATACTTGTTTCAACCAAGTTCTTCTTACTCCACGTTTCCCATTACATATATTTACAACTTGTAAATTCTTTTTTTTTTAACTTAAGAAGAACCAAATTAAAGTATTTTTAAGTTAACATATTTTCACAAGCCAGTCATTTTCTCCAGAAAGCCTTCCAATCTCCTATCTGATGGGGGGAAAGGGAAATGGAGAAAAAGGGACAGAGGTAATAAATCCAACAGCCAATTATTGACTAGCCAAGAGGAGAAAGAGAACAGGAAGAGACATCACCATAACATGACATCCTCCACTTAATCCCCCTAATTTCAGTTAGGTACCTCACCTTACCCTTTAAACTTATTCAGTGTCATCCTAATGGAATTTGGAGACAGAGTAGAAGTAAGTCTGTGCTCAGTCTAACATATTTAATTGGTAGCACTGATAGATTTCTTTGGAAATAGGAAATACCTCACTATTCATGGAAATAAAAAACAGATTTCTTACTTAACTGTTCCTGCTGTCAAAAAAAACACAGAGTGCCACAATTATATAGTGCTATGTTTAGTCTCTATTAAAGACTGTTAGTACTATCTCAGTATCCATTTTCCCCTTTTCTATAAGAATTCAATTTTTTTTTTAGTTTTCTTGAGACATAATTGACATACAGCACTGTATGAGTTTAAGGTATACAACATATATATAAATTGTTATACATAAACTGTGAAATGAGTACCACAGTAAGTTTCATTAACATATATTACCTCATGTAGTTACCAAAAAAAAAATTGTTCTTGTGTTGAGAACCTTTACGATCTACTCTATTGAGAACTTTCAAATTTACCATATAGCAGCATTAATTATAGGCATCACACTGAACATCACAGCCCCTGTATTTATTTATTTTTAACTGTATGTTTCTATAAGAGTTCTAATTTTAAATGGGTGTCCTGCCATCTAGCTAAAAGATGGCATTTTCTGACCTCCTTTTATAGTTACATTTAGCATGTGAATAAAAAGAAGTCATATATGGAATTTCTGGGATGTCTCCTTAAAAATGAGGAAAGCTTTGCCCCTCTTCTCTTTCTTCATCCTGCTTTCCCATAATCAGATTAGAAAAAATAAATAAAAAAAATAATCAGATTAGTGCTGGACCACCAGCAGCCATCTTGGACAAGAGCCACATCCTGAGATTGGAGGACCAGACATCTTGAAGGAAGCTAGGTCCATAGCATCTTCCTGGCAAATGAAATCCCCATGACTTGTCTAAAACCCTTGCTTTATCTTTTCCAAATATCCACGCTGCCTCTTACAGAGGTTTAATTCCCCTCCTCAGTGCTAGCTTGTTCTTTTTCCTGAATGATTCTCCCTGTCTCTCTGCAAGCAACTTGGTTTAGTAATTTTAGATCCCAAGTACAGCTCAGTCACATTGTGTTCAGATCAAATGATCTGGATGCATCAGAGCTGTCAAACACTGACTCCAGACCAGTCAATCCCTAAGTTCACCTACTGGGATTTTCCTTAGCCAGTACTCACTAGACTGTGTTTTTAGTGATTCAGATTCTTCTCCTGAAGTGCGGGAAACACTCAAAGTTACCTGCTCACACCTATTCTTTTTTTTTTTTTTTTAAATCTCAATTTTGAGAAATAGTTTCTTTTTTTTTAAGATTTTATTTATTTGACAGACAGAGATCACAATTAGGCAGAGAGGCAGGCAGAGAGAGAGGAAGGGAAGCAGGCTCCCTGCTGAGCAGAGAGCCCGATGCGGGGCTCGATCCCAGGACCCTGAGATCCTGACCCGAGCCGAATGCAGAGGCTTTAACCCACCAAGCCATCCAGGCGCCCCACATATTCTTTATTCACTCTTGATAACGGGATCTCAATTTTGTTTGAGAATTGTATTAGTTTCCTATTACCACTTAACAAATAGCCACAAATTCAGTGCCTTAAAACAACATAAAAGTATTCTCTTGTAATTCTGGAGGCTGGAAGTCTAAAATGGAGATTCTAGGGAGAAGTCCATTTCCCTGCTTTCTCCAGTTACTAGAATCTATCTGCATTCCTTGGTTTGTGACCCTGCTTCATTCCAACCTCTGCATCTATCATTTCCTTCTCTTTGACCTTCTTGCTTCCCTCTCATAAAGATTCTTGTGATTACACTGGGCCCACCTGATAATCAAGGAAAATCTCCCCATCTTAGGAACTTTAACATAATCACATTTCCAAAGTTCCCGTTTCCATGCAAGATAACATGGTCACAGGCTCCAGGGACATTACTATTTTGCATATCATGGGAGACAATGACTAATTAGAAAGAATGAATTCTAATTAGTCTAATCCAGCTATGGCAATTCTCTTTGTTTACTTTTACAGTAATGGGTCTGTGAGGGGAACATGTGGCCTACTCTGTCCAGTGAGCTATAATAAGTCTGGGTTGTTTGACAAGATCTTCCACCTGGTTTCAATCACACAATATACTGGATGGTAAGTTAAACAGGATAAGCCCTATAAAGTACTTAGAAGAGAGCAATTTAGTAAGTGCTCAATAAATTGTAGCTATTATATCATACATTCTCTGTGCTTGATGGCTCGCAGTTTATTTTGGCAGATTAAATCCCATGATTAGTAATAGTGTCACCACAGTCCCACCCTGAGACAAAAGTAACTGAGAAAATGCCTTCTATATACCCCAATCCTCTCTTGGAGAATTAATAATCACATCCAATACTGTATAAATTAATCTCTAAGAAAACTCTGGGGAAATTTCACTTATTTTCCAATTAAAAGCCCATGCTAGAAATTAGTAATAGATATTTTGTTCAATATAAATTTAAAGATGGGTATTTTCAATAATGTTGAAGCCAGGCCTCTCCCTCTAATTCTCATCCTCAAACAGATATGAGCAAGTACCTGTTTATACCCTACACTAAGGCAGAACAAGAAAGCCCCTGGATCCATAACATGCTACACTATCTGGTGATCTAATGTTCTTCTAAAAATATCTCTTGAGAGAGTCTTTCCTAATCTTTCATACCTACATATTGTAGACAGACTAAAATCAGGCCTGTTTGTCTGTTCCTCCTTAGGCAAATATGGGCCTTGTCCTTGTAATTCCTGGTCGAATAAAGACTGCTAAGAAGAATTCATCATCTCATAATAAAACTTGGCAAGAATACTTGTAAGATAACACCCAGAGAAATGGCTACTCTGTGCCATGCACAGAGGTCTAATTGGGTTCCGGCTTCACAGAACATAGTATGCTTGGGACAGTTGTTCAAACAACAGTTCCATGAACAGTGACCAAGAAAAGATGTACAGGCCCATTTTAGAGAGCTACATCTAGCCAATTATGCTGAAATACTGCATAGGTCTCATGACGGCATCCCCCTTGCCTAGGATGGTGCCTGGCTCATGACCGAGAATAATATTTTTTGAATGATTTTTTCTTTGCTTTTTAATTTTTTATTATTATGTTCAGATAGCCAATGTACCATTAGTTTTTTGATGTAGTGTTCAATGATTCATTAGTTGCGTGTAACCCCAGTGCTCATCACAACACGTGTCCTCCTTAATAGCTATCATCTGGTTACCCCATTCTCCCACCCACTCCCTTCTGTAACCCTCAGTTTGTTTCCTGGAGTCCAGAGTCTTCCTCTCTGATTTCTTCTCAATCAGTTTTCCCTCCCTACCCCTGTGGTCCTCTGCACTATTCCTTATGTTCCACATATGAGTGAAACCATTAAAATCCTGGAGAAGAACATAGGCAGTAACCTCTTCGACATCAGCCACAGCAACTTCTTTCAAGACATGTCTCTGAAGACATGGGAAACAAAAGCAAAAATGAACTTTTGGGACTTCATCAAAATAAAAAGCTTCTGTACAGCAAAAGAAACAGTCAACAAAACTAAGAGACAACCCATGGAATGGGAGAAGATATTTGCAAATGATATTACAGATAAAGGGCTGGTATTCAAGCTCTATAAAGAACTTCTCAAGCTCAACATCCAAAAAACAAATAATCATAAAAAAATGTAAAAAAAATGGGCAGAAGACATGAACAGACACTTCTCAAAAAAAAAAAAAAAGCATTCAATGGCTGATAGACACATGAAAAAATGTTCAATATCACTAGCCATCAGAGAAATTCAAATTAGAACCACAATGAGATACCGCCTTACACCAGTTAGAATGGCAAAAATTAACAAGACAGGAAAAAACAGATGTTAAAGAAGATGTGGAGAAAGAGGAATCCTCCTACACTGTTGGTGGGAATGCAAACTGGTGCAGCCACTCTGGAAAACAGTGTGGAGATTCCTCAAAAAGGTGAAAATAGAGCTACCCTACAACTTAGAAATTACACTACTGGGTATTTACCCTGAAGATACAGATGTAGTGAAAAGGAGGGGCACATGCACCCCAAGGTTCATAGCAGCAATACCCACAATTGCTAAACGGTGGAAAGGGCCTAGATGCTCTTCAACAGACAAATGGATAAAGAAGATGTGTTTCACCATAAGAGACTCTTAATCTCACAAACAAACTGAGGGTTCCTGGGAGGAGGGGAAGTGTGGAGAGGGTGTCTGGGTTATGGACATTGGGGAGGGTATGTGCTATGGTGAGTGCTGTGCTGTGAAATGTGTAAGCCTGATGATTCACAGACCTGTACCGCTGGGGCGAATAATACAGTATATGTTAATAAAATAACTTAAAAAAAAGAAGACGTGTTTCATATATACAGTGGAATATTACTCAGCCGTCAGAAAGGATGAATGATTTTTTTTTTTTTAAACTGAGAAGGACCAGGAAGCTGCACTGCAGTGGCCTAGAGTCTAGAGGAAGTGTACTCTGAGACCTGAAGTGTTCTTTTGAGGCAAACAGAATTTTATTATACTGTTTCAAGCTAATTTGCTTAAAACTCCTCTCACTGATGCTTAACTCCTTTGCTAATGTGTCCTCAAACCTTTAATTTCTATTATACTGCACTGTTGCTTAAAGAGAAAGATTCTTGTTTTTAACTTTATACATATTTTATGTAATTTCATTTTTTGTAAATTGATTTTGTGTGTCCACCAGGAAAATGGATATTGCCATTCATTTGTAGATTGCTGTTTCACAAAATATGAAATAACTGTTGGACTTAATTTTTGTATTGAATTGGCCTGCTCTGGAACCATGCGGCAATAGCCTTTACTCAACTCACTGGATAAAACTGAAATTCAATCCACATTGTCTCTGGCATTTTAAATTCAAACCAGGGGGGAGACAATCCATGAGAGACTGTGGACTCTGAGAAAAACAGAGGGTTTTGAAGGGGAATCGGGGTGGGGGTTAGGTGAGCCTGGTGGTGGGTATTAAGGACGGCACGTATTGCATGGAGCACTGGGTGTGGTGCATAAATAATGAATCTTGGAACACTGAAAAAATAAAATAAATTTTTAAAAAATCCAAAGTACTTAAAAACCTTCTTACAGGGGCGCCTGGGTGGCTCAGTGGGTTAAAGTCTCTGCTTTCAGCTCAGGTCATGATCCCAGGGTCCTGGGATTGAGCCCCACATGAGGCTCTCTGCTCAGTGGAGAGCCTGCTTCCCCCGGCGTCTCTCTGCCTGCCTCTCTACCTACTTGTGATCTCTGGCTGTCAAATGAATAAATAAAATCTTAAAACAAAACAAAACAAGAACCCTCCTTACACCAGAGAAAAAGCATGAGCCAAACAAACTATAGAGTCATTTAGCTGAGGCCAGAGAAAAGAATCCTTCCACATCCATCCATTAAACACTCCTTCATACAAATCCCAGACCTTTGCTGGCTCTGTCCTCCTAACCAAGATGGATATTGGTAGAACTCAGTACACAGGATGTGAAAAACTCAACTTTTCCTCTTCTGCCATGTTAAAAATCTTTGGCTTCATCCTTGGAAGGATGAGAATTATTGTTCTCTCCCCTCCAGGGGGACTTAACTGTCCCAGGCTTCCAGGGACAAGCACCAGAGCTTCCGTGTGAAGAACCAGGGATCCCTCAGACCCATCGTTCCTGAGGGATTGCAGTGTTACCTGTGTATCTGCCCCCCCTCCCCTTACTTTCCTGCACCATGGAATTAGGCAGAGCCAAGACACTCGGATGGGCCAATGAAATGGGAGCAGATAACATGTCACTTCTGGAAGGAGGCATTCTACCATAGGCACTCAGACTCCAGCCTGCTCTTCTCTGTCTTGGTCATCAGGGTGGTACACACTCAGCCTCGGCCTGTGTTCTGACAGCACTATGAAGGGCACAACCCTCTGGCCTGTCCATATTAGACTTGCAGGACAAGAGAAAAATAAACCTTTGTTATTATAAGTCACTTAGGTTGTTTTTGACTCCACTGCAACCTAATTCATTCTCATCGAGGAATATTAAGGCTTACTGTGTGTAGAAAAAAGACAAAATGAGGGGTTTTTTGTGTGTGTGAATGAAGGAATAAAGAAAGAAGCAGTGGCCCCAGGGAGACACTGAGGGGCAGTTTAGAACGTGGGTCCCAGCCTGAAATGGGCACTCAGCCTCCATCTCTGTGAGTCTTGGGCCAAGTGCAGGAGAACTGAGTAGAACCAGACAAACTGTCTTGGTCCAGGAAGCCCATGCCAAGGGAGCTCCCAGAGTCTGGGAGGGATTGTTACTGCCAACAGCTCTATATGCTGTGGGACATTCATTGAAAGCTGAATGCATGGTCTATGTTTGCCTGCATCTAAGAAACAGATGTTAGGACAAGATGATGGCATGCAAGAAGTTTCTCAAGAAATGAAGATGGGCAACCCCAGGGGAGAAAAATGAGGATGGAGGTGGACGGGACAGGAGAACAATCGGATTACTGTGAGTTCTGGCTCCTTTGAGGGAGGAAAGTAGGGAAAGGGAGGAGGTTAAGCTGCAGAACAGTTTCTAGGGAAGTTTCAGCAAGATTTACGAGAAATCCAGCCAAGGTCATCCTTCTGAGAAGCCTGTGTTTCCCATGTCCTAGACTCTTTGACAGTTATCCCTTGGCTAGGAGCAACCCCCGGAAAATATGGCCTGGTGTTGACGCTGTGCTGGACGTCAGAAAGCAGCAGCTGGGAATCCCAGGAAACTCTGCTCCCCCAGGAATTGGTATCAGCGGAGAGCTGTCGCAGCAGCCACACAGCTGTCTCACCAGCTTATAAAAAGGCTACCAGGGAAGAATACCAACAATGACACCTTACATGTGACAATAATATTGCCTTATATTTGTTTCAAGGTTTACAGCCCACCAAGTGCTTCTACATATCTCCTCTCATTTGAAAGTTTAGGGTGACCATATCTTCGTTTTAAGTTTGAAGCCTAAAGCTCTAGCACACCTGTACATGTGGAGGGGAACTGAACCTTGCACTCAGCCATTGATCTCACAGGGCTCAATCCACTGCATCATGAAAGCACCTGCTAAAACCCGGGTCCCCAGAAATGTTTGTCGTGTCCTTAAAAGAGAATGAATCTAAAGTGGCTGTACCAACTTGCATTCAGACAGCTTGGAAAACAGTGTGAAGGTTCCTCAAAAAATTAAAAATAGAGCTACCCTATGACCCAGCAATTGCACTACTGGGTATTTACCCCAAAGATACAGATATAGTGAAAAGAAGGGGCATCTGTACCCCAATGTTCATTGTGGCAATGGACACAATTACCAAACTGTGGAAAGAGCCAAGATGCCCTTCAACAGACAAATGGGTAAAGAAGATATGATCCATATATACAATGGAGTATTATTCAGCCATCAGAAAGGATGAATACCCAACTTTTGTATCAACATGGACGGGACTGGAGGAGATTATGCTGAGTGAAATAAGTCAAGCAGAGAGAGTCAACTATCATATGGTTTCACTTATTTGTGGAACATAAGGAATAGCATAGAGGATAGTAGGAGAAGGAAGGGAAAATGAAGTAAGAAGGGGAATCAGAGGGGGAGACGAACCAGGAGAGACCGTGGGCTCTGAGAAACAAACTGTGGGTTTTAGAGGGGAGGATGGTGGGGCCGATGGGATGGCCCGGTGATGGGTATTAAGGAGGGCACATATTGCACGAAGCACTGGGTATTATATGTAAACAATGAATCATGGAACACTACATCAAAAACTAATGATGTACTGTATGGTGACTAACATAATAAAAAATAATAATAAGGAGTGCCTGAGTGGCTCAGTGGGTTAAAGCCTCTGCCTTTGGCTCAGGTCATGGTCCCAGGGTCCTGGGATCGAGCCCTGCATCGGGTTCTCTGCTCGGCAGGGAGCCTGCTTCCCTTCCTCTCTCTTTGCCTACCTCTCTACCTACTTATGATCTCTGGCTGTCAAATAAATAAATAAATAAATAAAATCTTTAAAAAAATTTAAAAAACGAACAAATAATAAATAAATAAATCTAAAAAAAGAGAGTGAATCTTAGGCCACTTGCTTATAAGCTGCTTAGAAAGAAAACTCACTCTGAAGAAGGTTCTTTTTGTGTTTATCCTTTCATGAGAGGTGGTATTCATAGGATGAGAGAGCTATTTCTCTAGCACAGACATCCAAGGGTGGGTCAGGAGAGAGCCTGTTTACCAGGTAACTCCTGGGGGTGACCAGAGGCTGGTGTCTCCAATTGCCAGAGCAGCCCACTGTGGCTTCAGAATCGAGGAGGAAAGGACTCCAGGCTGAGATTCCTCACCATACAAAAAGAAAAGAAAGTCTGGCTTCAAGATGCAGATACCGCAGAGAAAGTTCTCCCAAAGTCATGGTGCCTTCCTCCCCCTGTCAACAGGCTTGTTTATGGGGGACAAGACCAACATATACTTCCTGTTAGCATTAATGGAGATTTTCCTCTTCCTAAAGAGGAAGAAAAAACAAAACAAACAAAACAAACAAACTGTGAAGCCGGAATTACCCAGACTGCAGGAAAAATCCAAACCACAATTCCATTCTCTGAACTGGCGCACCTCAGTAAGGAAGGAGAAGGTGCAGGCTTCATGCCAAGCTTTTGGGTTTCATCTAAAATCAGAGACCAGGTAAAGGCAACCCACTACCAGAAATGTGGCACATGAGATGAAAAAAACCATGAAATCTTCAAGTTCTAAGGAAAAACGAGTTGCAACATGTCAATTTTAGGATTGCTGATTATATGGGAATCTTTGAAAGCATCATTATTTTCCACTGGGTGTCAGAAAAACATCCAGAAACAAGAACTTTTTAAACTATGAAATTATTTCCTAGGGAAATATCATGGGAAACATTTCTATAGTGCATTTCTCCATGCAACTTCCTTCCTTTCTCCTCCTCCGAGTAAGGTAGAAAGAAATGCACATTCGACATCTCTGGGACTGCTTCCAGCACAGGAAATTATTCTGGCAATATAGCACTCCATTAAACATCACTGGACATGACTTAAGAGCCATCTACTCAGGGGTGGGAAATTGCTTTCCTTTCTTAGCAGAAGCAACTGCCCGGGGCAGCAGAAGAGTAAATAGCAGTAGGGTGAGCTGAAAAAGGTCTAAGTTTCGGTCCTGATGCTGTCACTAAACAGGTCTTTGGAAGAATACAGATGCCAGGAGCACAGACTTACAGAATCAGAACCTGTGGGAATCTAGATTTTTAAAGCTCCCCTGATGATTCCAATGTGAACACTCCATAGGCCAGTATTTTAGGGGTAACTAGAAAAGATGTTCGAGATCCCTTACAGTTCTAAAATTCTATGACAGAGAGCAGGTAGGAAGAGGAGGTCCGGGAGAAGCATTCTTCTGTGCCACAGAGCAGAAGGGATTACATCACCTGGGAGCTTACTAGAAATGCAAACTCTTGGACCCTATTCCAGAACCCTGCTGAATTATAAGGTGTTTTGTTTTGTTTTTAGTTTTATTATTTTTTAAGTAAGCTCTATGCCCAGTGTAGGGCTTGAACTCACAATCCCTAACAACAGAGACAGCCAGGAACCCCTAGAATCTATATTTTAACAAGATTCCTATTCCACACAATCAGAAGTAAAACCCATCACAAGGGGAAACATTCAGCTTCATATGATCTGTCTCCTAGCTGTGTTTCTCCTCAAAGAATGCAAATTTGGGACTCCGCACCTCCTGGTAAGTCCCCTTTCAAACCTGGAGGCAAAAGAGTGAGGCCAAGAGAGAATGAGCCAGGCTCTGTGTATATGTGTGCCTGTGTGTGTATGAGTGTGTCTATATGTGCACATGTGTGTGTGCATGTGTGTGTGAGATTGTTCTTCCACTTATCAAGCAGGCAAAATATCCCAGGTGAATTACCAGAGGTGAAAATAACCATTTGAGGGGAAAAAAAATTCTTAACTTGTGTTTAACTGCTAGTCTTTGATTAAGTTAGGGGGAAATTAAAAATATTGCTGCTCACTTTTTCAGGGGTTTGCTATTCGTACCCACATCCTGTGTTGAGAGCTGATTCTCAAAGGAAGAGAAAAAAAAAAAAAAAACATCTCCACAAAGAAAAGATTATTTCTGTTATTGGGGGAGGGACAGAAGTCTAATTTACAAAATTCAGATAGAGTATGTAAAAGACAGAATTTAAAAACTCATGCAGAGGAACATCTATTGTTATTTTTTTCTCAAGAAAATAAACATCCAGTTTTATTCTTTTATGATATTGCAGTGAAATAAAATTCTTAGAGAAACCTTGTGGCCTCTGGGTGTTGTGTTGGTAAGTGTTCATTATAAGAAGCAGATGAGATTTTTCCTGGGAACACAAATATTCTTTCGGCTACTTTGAAGATGTGTCATTTTTACTTTTTCTTCCAAGATAAAACTGAACTTTCCATGAGAATTTTTTCATAAATTTTCATTTATTAGTCATAAAAATTATTCCTGATACAACACAGGAGTAAGGTGTTTCACTTATCTACATTTGTAAAAGAAAGAAATCCATGGCAAAGAAGTATAGCACTTTTTAAAAAAATCTTTTTTTTTTTTAAGATTTTATTTATTTATTTGACAGACAGAGATCACAAGTAGGCAGAGAGGCAGGCAGAGAGGGGGGGGAATCAGGCTCCCCACCGAGCAGAGAGCCCGACTTGGAGCTCGATCCCAGGACGCTGAGATCATGACCCGAGCTGAAGGCAGAGGCTTAACCCACTGAGCCACCCAGGTGCCCCAGTATAGCACTTTTTAAAAAAAATCTCTATGCCCATAGATAAAATTTACAAATGGGCTTCCAGGTTGCCTAGCCCTAAGACTGAGGACAAGAAAAAGGCTCTACCCAGGCCTGCCCACAACCGCTGACCCCCAAACCCACAACACATATCACAAACCACTGTTTGTAAACACTTAAATTCTTGTTTTCTAAAGATAGGTGAGCCAGTGGCCATTCATAACATAGAAATTCCTCAGATTGTCATCTTCGGACATTGAACAACCTGGAAAGTTTGGGAGAGAATCTGGTGGACAGGAGCTAGGACAGAGGAATGACACAGTTTTTTTGTTTTTTCATGTAATTTTTGAGATTTTATTTATTTACTGTGCAAGCAGGGGGAGGGGCAGAAAGAGAGGGAGAGAGAAAAATCTCAACCAGACTCCATGCCAGCGTGGAGCCCAGGTGGGGCCCGATCCCACGACCCTGAGGTCATGACCTGAGGCAAAATCAAGAGTCTGATGCTCTAATGACTGAGCCACCAAGGCATCCCAGGACAAAGTTTTATTAGGGCCTTCATTAAGGTTAAATCTCTAGGAAGGAGGCAATCAGGGAACACTAAGCCCACAAATCCTCCTCAAATCTCACAGCAAACCAGGGACTCTTTGGTGGGATTAGCCTCTCGGCTCCGGGTGCAGAGGAGTACAAGGACACAGCTCTGGCTCCACAGGCTGGTAGGTGAGGTAATTCTCCCCCACGCAGAGCATGAAACGGCACGAAGGTCAGGGAGCCGAGAAGCTGCGTACACATTAGATTCCAAAAAAATGGGTGCGGGGAATGTGGTCACATGGTTCCTGATGGTGCGTCTAGATCGGGGCAATGGTTCATCCTCGTTCAACTTTAGGTGTGTGTTTGAAAGGACAGTCATACCACGGACTGCTCTCCTGCTGTGAGTGCTCAGGGAGGTTCTGGTAAACACCACATGCCATGCCATCAACCAGATGCTGCTTCTAGTTTTCCATGTGCATATTACACTTCTTGGCAGCACAGCTAATTCTGGAGTCTTGGGATAGGGCCCCTGGGAGCATGTCGTTAGCAATACAGAAGACTGTGCACACCTATGGACCAGCAGCCCTTTGCGGCCACAGGCTTCCCAGGACTCCTGTCTGGGCCACCACCGCTTCACCTTCTTTATCAATTCACATTAGTTTACCTGGAAACTATTTTCAAGAGTTCTAAACCTAACATCGATTTAAGACCCTGAGCAATTGTAATTTAAGATCGCACTGGTTTTGCTAACAAAGCAAACAGATGAATGCGATTAGCAGTGTCCTCTTTCCTTTAGTGAACTGGATGGTGCGTTGATCACACTTGTTTTTCAGACTAACAAGTATCAAGTTTGTTCGTACATTAGAGTTAGTACCTAGAATTATCTGGGGAGCTTTTAAGAAAATTATAATGTCCAGGCCATAGCTCAGACCATTTAAATCAGAGTCTCTGAGGGGGTGGGCGTCAAGCATCAATATTTGTAGTACTCCCTAGATATTTTGAATGAGCATCCAAGGTTGAGAGCCATCCAGAACGGGGGGAAAAATAGAGGAAGAACTCGACGTGAAAGGCTGCTCAGTGTTAGAAATGGGAGTTTCTGGCTGGTTGATTTGATGGTTGGTTGAATGAATAGTTGTTTGAAAGCGAAAGTTGCAAAGGGTGGAAAGGTTATCAGAACTCCCACTTTCAGAGGAGTGGAAAGAGCATGGTTCTTCACAGACCTCACTTCATAGACACCTACACTTATCCCTTCCCTGGGCATGTTCAGAGTCTCCCCTGCCCCTGCAAGACCCTCTGCTGACCTCTCCACCTGCCAGCCTGACTTGGCTCCTGTTGCTGCTCCAGCTGTCCCCCTTGAAATGGCAGTCTGTGCGATGGGTGGCTCTAATGGCGGCAGGGAGTAGGAAGACAGGAGGGAAATTTCTTCCACTTTCTGCTTCGTGATCCTTGACTCATGAACATGAGATGCAACTGGTTTACTTACAACTTCAAAAAGCCCCTACATTTAAATAGTGCTTAACTCCTCTTATGGGCAGCCCCTGCTAACCTACTTCTCAGTTTATATAATTTCTATGTTTTGCACGAAGCAAGAGGTGGTCAAGAAATGTGTGTTGAATAAATGAAATAAATAGTCACCTCTTTTTTCAAAGCACTTGTAACACTTAGGTATGCCAACCATGCCAGACTGAAAACTGTGTCCAGTTTCTTTCCAGTGTATCTCCAGCACCTATAAGGTGACTCTCAATAAATATTAGTGAGTGATAAATGTATTTATCATTTTATTATGTAATTAAACGCTTTGATTCTCATACAACATCCACTACGACGCTAGTTCTAGATAATATTTGGTTAATGGAACACAATGAATGTTGGTTTGCAAGTTGTTCCTGGACACAGAGGGCAAGGAGGGAACAAAGAAGAGGCAGACTGCTCCAGGTTGATAGGTAGCAGGTTTCATAAGCAGAGAATTTATGGGGCTTGTCTTGGGCAGCGGCAATATGAGTAGATCTTTAGACGTGCTTGCCAAATCCTGAAAGTTCACATTGAGTACTTAACTGGGATCAATCACGTATTCATTCTAAATGGCCACAACAACTCATTGTTTCTGGAGGCTCTGCCCTTGGAACAACTTTCACTGTGGGAATGGTAGGCAGAACGCATATTCAAGGACAGGGGAGGGAGGAAGTAGTCTCCAGTTACCTGGGTCCAGCTTGGGGGTCAACGGCTAATCTTGATGACTTTCTCCAGTACTCCACTCCTTGTGGCCTGCTCTTCCAGTCTTACATGCCCTTCTCTTCCAAGGGTGCCATGAGTAATGTGCAAGGGTTTTACTAGCATGGAAGAGGATTGTTGGGTGGCTAATTGGCTGCACTGATGGTAGACAGCGCAGCAACAATCTGGGCACATGCAAGAGGAAATGCAGACTAAGTTGATTCCCAAAATAGGTCACAAGAACTAAGAGCCCCAGGATTCAAACTATTAATTTACTAAGTCCCCTAGACTGGGCGTTGGATCACTCAGGGTGTCCCCGTGTGTCCTCATGTGATTTAACAGAGATAACACATGAGCAAATTCATCAGTAATGAACACACACCACTCTGGGTAAAGACACAGGTGTCCCTTTGTGAGGCAATTATAATATCCAAGGCCATTCTATTTTGGAGGATAGTTTTTGTCATATGAGACACTGCAGTATTCAGTAAGGATAGGGTGTAATGGCTATCATTTAAGGCTTGCTGGGTAAATGTCGTAAGGTCTTCTATATATAGGAAATGTCTCCAGGCCAATGGAGGGGCAAAGATGGTGACTAAATGATTATAATGGTGGAAAACAGAACATGCCCACTTGGCCTCAAGGAGAGGTAGGTTGGCAGCCTTGGTAATGTGAGCCGGTTGTGCCTCCCATACATGTTCACTAGGGGAGACAACATTGTCAGGCATGAGGAGATGGACTGCAGCAGGACAGGGACCCTTTCCTTCTTCCCTCTTTTAATGGTGCATATTCCATTCCAGGTATAGTATGTTTCAGTAGTTCTAGCCTGCAGCAGGTCAATGGGATCCTAATGGAGACTGAGAAATTTCCTCTCACACAGTGGTTTGAAGCAATTCACCCATTCCGGCAGGACATCCCATTGCAAATTCCAATAAATAACTCCTTTCCCAGGCATGACAGTTCTTGGTGTTCTTAGCAGTGTATCACATTGACCTATACCAAGAGTGAGGGCAATGGCTGTTTCCCTCAGCTTCCATATTTTTTCAATATTGGCTGCCTCAGCAGTGTTCCTTGTTCTAGCATATGGGACAAGAGGCCCTACTGGTTGCTCATTCAAATGTATTAAAACCTGAAAAAGTACTTCAGTCCACCTGGCCAACCTGGTTTTACCTGTTAGTAATTTAATCTGCTGCTTTAATATTCCATTCTTCCTTTCTACAATACAATCCTGTTGCTTGCAGGTTATAGGGGAGATGGAACTTCCATTCAATGTCCATCTTTTGTCCAGTCTTACACATGATGCCCTTTGAAATGTGACCTCAAATCACTGTCTATTCAATGAGGGTAACTATACACAGTACTCAGTTTCTCTAATCCCCTAATGGCGGGAGCATGATTTACATGGCAACAGTGGAAAGATTGGGTTCAGCCAGACAGTGTCCACACAAGCCAGGGCACATTTAGAACCTCACTCAGAGGATCGAGGCCAATACAGTTAATTTGCCAGTCCATCACTGCTTGGGAGCTCCAATGGATGTCCCCAGACCCCTTTGACTGTTACCCTGGGCATTGTTTAGAATACACATGATGGGCTCTTACTGCATCATTCATATCACTGTCTTTCAAGGGCAGCCCAGCATTTTCAGCAATAGGCTGTCCCACCTGGCCATAATGATAGCTGTTCTTCCTATGCAACTAATCTGCTGTGTCTACTAAAGGGTCAGTTGTTAGGGCTTGTACCCAGTCTAGGGCATCAGCTTTCCAATTGCCAAAGGTGTGAATGCCTTATGAGCTGGGATGTGGAAGACAGTGAAGACTGCTTCAGTGCCTTGCAGGCAAGCCCCCAACCTTTCCACATATCCTGACCCTACAAGAGCGTACTCATGATCATCTACCCCTTGGCTTGCCACTGTCCCAACCCTAGGGCTAATCCCTTTAGAAGAGCTCAATAGTCACTGCAAAGGGTTAACGTCCAGGGCTTAGGAGAGACCAAGGGCCAAACTGCTCCAAGTTCAGCCCACCGCCTGCTTTGGTTTGTTCCTGGTTCCAGGTATCTGTACACCAGGCATCAGTGGGTATTTCCCTCACTCTCTCTCTACAGGCCACAGGGGCCACACAGGAATAGGAGAAGGAGCTACAGAACATCTCCATACTTTACAGGGTCTAGCAGCATCCACATTTTTGGAGACAGTGGGCTGGCAGACAGAGTGCTCCTGTGCCATAAACAGGCACGCCACTTAGTCAAAGTGGGAGTTCAAGCCATGGCAGAGATGGGTCAATGGGCTATATTGTCAACCCAACATTTTTACCAAGGGGACCTTGGTAAAAAGGGAGGTTCTTGCCACATTTGCTCTACCTGCAGGAGCACTGTGTCCACTGTCAGGAGCTGTTGCTCGGTAGAGGGTATATTGGTTTCTACCCTCTTCGAGAACTGGGGTCAAAATTCTTAGGCTATTCTTATCTTCTGTTGTTTCTCCCACAGTGCTCAAACCACACCTTCTGGAGTCAAAGACACATCTCACTCAAATGGTAGCCTGTGTAGGAGATTCTCACAGCTTGAATCTGCCTCACTAGTACTTTTGCCTTTCTAGAGCTGGCTTGTTGCTCTGATACCCAGTCCCACACATGCCTTCTCTTCACCAGGCAATATAAGGGCTGGAGGCACTGTGCCAGGTGGGGAATAAAAATATTCCCAAACTGCTGAATCCCTACAGAGGCAAGCACCTTTTCCATGCCCTTAGGGGTTGGATAGGCTTGAACCTTATCAATCAGAGCTTCTGGGACAATGGCATCTCACCTGACCAGATGACTCCCCAAAACCTCACCTGTGCCTGAGCCCTGAGTTTTATGTGGGTCCACCTCCCATCTTCCCTCTTACAGATATTCCAGCAAAGCGTGTCCTGCAGTGTCCAGAGTGTCCTGCAGCTGATGTGGAGAAGGAAAACAGGGGCAGGTCTTGAGCTAATATCCCAGGATATATTGTGGGTTTGTACAGGTAGCCTTGGAGAAGCACGTGAATGGTCTCTTCCTGCCCCTCCCATGTGAAGGTGAATTATCTTAGCTATCAGAAATCTGTACTTGTCAGTGTCTTTTCCATGAATCTCCTTGAAAATAATGCACTTTTGCAGGAAACACTTTTGCAAAAGTGTCAGAGTAAAACAATAAATGTCTGTAAGTGAAAAAAGGCTTTAAAATAGCCATGGTTAGAGATCTGATATGAGTTCATTATAATGCAGTTAGCAGGGAAATCTGGTTATTTCTGTAACATAGATTTCAGTTATTTAGTTTACTTATTTTTTAAAATTTTTACTAAAACATTTTTATTGTTATGTTAGTCACCATACAATACATCAATAGTTTTTGATGTATTTGATGTATGTTTTTGATGTATTTTTGATTAGTTCCATGATTCATTGTTTGTGTATAACACCCTGTGCTCATAACACCTGCCCTCCTTAATACCCATCACCAGTCTCACCCATTCCCCAACTGCCTTCTCTTCTAAAACCCTCAGTTTGATTTCTGGAGTCCATAGTCTTCAATGGTTTGTCTTCCCCTCTGATTTCCTCCCCTTCATTTTCCCCTTCCTTCTCCTAATATCCTCCACACTATTCCTTATGTTCCACAAATAAGTGAAATCATAAAATAATTATCTTTCTCTGCTTGACTTATTTCACTCAGCATAATCTCTTCCAGTTCCATCCATGTTGATGCAAAAGTTGGGTATTCATCCTTTCTGATGGCTGAGTAATACTCCATGGTATATATGAACCACATCTTCTTTATCCATTTGTCTGTTGAAGGGCATCTCTGCTCTCTCCACAGTTTGGCTATTATGTACATTGCTGCTATTAACATTGGGGTGCATATGGCCCTTCTTTTCACTACATTTGTATCTTTGGGGTAAATACTCAGTAGAGCAATTGCTGGGTCATCGGATAGCTCTATTTTAAGTTTTTGAGGAACCTCAAAACTTAACGCACCAACTTGCGTTCCCACCAACAGTGTAAGAGTATTACCCTTTCTCCACAATCTCTCCAACACTTGTTGTTTCCTGTCTTGTAAATTTTTGCCATTCTAACTGGTATAAGGTGGTATCACAGTGTGGTTTTGATTTGAATTTCCCTGATGGCTAATGATGTGAGCATTATTTCATGCATCTGTTAACCACTTGTATGTCTTCTTTGGGTAGTGTCTGTTCATGTCTTCTGCCCATTTTTTGACTTGATTATTTGTTTTTTGAGTTTGATAAATTCTTTAGAGATCTTGGATATCAGCCCTTTATCTGTAGTGTCATTTGCAAATATCTCTATTCCGTGGGTTGTCTATTAATTTTGTTGACTATTTCCTCTGCTGTGCGAAGCTCTTTATCTTGATGAAGTCCTGATAGTTCATTTTTGCTTTTGTTTCCCTTTCCTTTACAGACATGTTTTGCAAGAAGTTGCTGTGGCTGATGCTGAAGAGATTACTGCCTATGTTTGCCTCTAGGATTTGGATGGATTGCTGTCTTACATTGAGGTCTTTCATCCATTTAGAATTTATCTTTGTGTCTGGTGTAAGAGAATGGTCGAGTTTCATTCTTCTGTATATAGCTGTCCAGTTTTTCCAGCACCATTTACTGAAGAGCCAGTCTTTTTTCCATTGGATATTTTTTTTTTTTAAGATTTTATTTATTTGACAGAGAGAGAGAGATCACAAGTAGGCAAAGAGGCAGGCAGAGAGAGGGGGGAATCAGGCTCCCCACTGAGCAGATAGTCAGATGCGGGGCTCGATTCCAGGACCCTGAGATCATGACCTGAGCCAAAGGCAGAGGCTTAACCCACTGAGCCACCCAGGCACCCCTCCATTGGATATTTATACCTGCTTTGTCAAAGATTAGTTGACCATAGAGTTGTGGATCCATATCTGGGCTCTCTATTCTATTCCACTGGTCTTTATGTTTGTTTTTGTGCCAGTACCATGCTGTCTTGGTGATTACAGTTTTGTAATATAGCTTGAAATCAGGCAATGTGATGTGATGTGATGTGATGTGATGTGATGGTCCCAGCTTTGTTTTTCTTTTTCAACATTTCCTTGGCAATTCAGGGTCTTTTCTGGTTCCATACAAATTTTAGGACTGTTTGTTCCAGCATTTTGGAAAGTGTCATTGGTATTTTGATCAGGATGGTATTAAAAGTATACATTGCTCTGGGCAGCATTGACATTTCAATAATGTTTATTTTTCCAATCCATGAGCATGGAATGTTTTTCCATCTTTTTGTATCTTCTTCAATTTCCTTCACAAGTTTTCTGTAGTTTCTAGGGTATAGACCTTTTACCTCTTTGGTTAGGTTTGTTCCAAGGTATCTTAAAGTTTTTGGTGCTACCGTAAATGGAATCGATGCTCTAATTTCTTTCTGTAGTTACATTTCAGCGTGTAAGAAAGTAACCGATTTCTGTGCATTGAATTTATATCCTGCCACATGACTAAATTTCTGTATGAGTTCTAGTAATTTGGGGGTGGAGTCTTTTGGGTTTTCCACATAAAGTATCATGTCATCTGTAAAGAGAGAGAGTTTGACTTCTTCTTTGGCAATTTGAATATTTTTTATTTCTTTTTGTTGTCTGATTACTGTTGCTAGGACTTCCAGTACTATGTTGAACAATACTGGTGACAGTGGGCATCCTTGTCATATTCCTGATCTTAAGGGAAATGCTCTCAGCTTTTCCCCGTCAAGAATGATATTCTCTGCAGGCTTTTCATAGATGGTTTTTTTTGAAATTGAGGAATGTTCCCTCTATCCCTACACTCTGAAGAATTTTAATCAGCAAAAAATGCTGTATTTTGTCAAATGCTTTCACTGCATCGAGAGGATTTTACTCATTTAAAATATTTTTTTAAAAATGCAATTAGCCAAATTTAGTACATCATTAGTGTGACACACATTTTTTTAAACGATTTTATTTATTTATTTGACAGAGAAGAGATCACAAGTAGGCAGAGAGGCAGGCAGAGAGAGAGGAGGAAGCAGGCTCACTGCTGAGCAGAGAGCCCGATGTGGGGCTCGATCCCAGGACCCTGGGATCATGACCTGAGTGGAAGGCAGAGGCTTTAACCCACTGAGTCACCCAGGTGCCTCGTGACACACATTTTAAAATTATGGCTGACAAAATTATATCAAGACATATCAGATTTTTAGGGATGTCATACAAATATACCCTAAAGTTTGGCATTGCTTCTTATTTGGCCATGTCTCCTGTGTAATTTAACATATCAAATAAGCTTAATTGGTTTAATATCTCTCTTTTATAAGGAGATAGAACACATCTTATGAGATTTTCCAGGAACCCCCTGGAAAATCCTGAGGTAATTTCAAGATCAACAAGACTTCAGTAAGAAAATTTGGTTTTAGGAAGCTTGTCAAAAATACCAAAAGGTATTAAAACACTTGATGAAATAGGATCCTAAGTCACTGTGAAACAATAATTAGTTATCTATTTAGCCAAAATGACGTAGACCTCAGATGCAAATACAGGAAGTTCCATTGTGGTTAAAAAAACAATAAGAGAAAACTTTGCTCTTTTAATAGAGAAGACTCTTAAGTAATCGAAGACCTAATAAAGACAACATGAAGCACAGAAAATTATTTTCATAAAATACAAAATCTTTGTTTTCTAAGCAGACTAATTAAAAGGTAAAGGAAAACCTTTCACAATCCCATCAAGAACTGACCAACAGTCCAGGAAAACCTTGTCCTTATAGCAGATGGAAGAAAATTAAGTTTCAGTTTTCCATAAGTATACTATGATATTAAAGCTTATTTTTGTTGATGCTAAATAATAGAGCTCTTTTACAAAATAATTTGGGCAATACCCGCTGGAGGCAAAGAAACATCACATATACATGACATGTGTCCACAGACAGACATAAATATACAGACAGACACAAAAAGAGACCCTGCAGCTCTCACTCCAAAACTTTATCCATGAGTCTGCTACTCACTCACATGGTTAAAGGTTTTTACTAATATATGTGGGGAAGACTTTTAAGATTTGAATTTGCTCTTGACGAATAATCTTATGGAGCTGTGGACTCGGTTTCTGGGCAAGGAAGCAGTCTGTATTTTACAAAGTCCCGTTCTCCCCCACTTCCCCATCAGTTTCTGTGGGCATTGTTTTACTTATCTTCTGGGATGTTTATATGATGAAACTTACAAACAACTGAAAAGACAGAGAAAGAATGCAAATTTTCTCCTAGGAGTTCTGGGGTATGTTTCTCCATTAGCAGAAGTCTAGGGCAATTGTTATTCATAATTTTTCTTTGTACTGGGGTTTGGGATGGCATGGAGCACTCCGTCCATTTTACTGTTGATCACAACACCCTCTCCTTTGTTCTCCTTGAAGGGTCCATGGACAAAGGAACGAGACCGATACAAAGCAAAGGTAAAGCAAAGCTTTATTTCCCTCCAAGCATCAAGAATCAAACCGACTGGTCGGGCCCACCTCTCACAGAGAAGGGGAGAAGACCTTTCCCAGCCTCACAGACTAACTTTTACAGAACAAAGGCCATGTGGTTGAGCCTGGCCACACACAGGTGGCTAATTGAATTACAATTCACCCTATAGTAGTATTTGAACTAGCCTATCATTCTGGTCAGAATTGGCACCCAAAAGGCAGGGCCCACGTTCTTTGATGGTTAGGGAGGTGCTTTCCTGATTGGATGTCTCCACCTGGCTTGACTCATCCTTGCATTCTGGGTTCTCTTATCCCCTGCTGACCTGACACATCGGTATATGGGCTCTGTTATCCGGGGCTGGTCAGCCATATTTTACTGGTTTCCCAGATTTGTTTTTAAGTAGGTTCCTTGGTGGGTGCGGGGGGGGGGGGGGGGGGCAAAGTCAATCCAACAAAATGGCTCACTCTGGCTAAGTAGGCCCTTACATTCCCCCCTTTTCTTTGGAGATTAGTCAAATCCTTGACTTTTCAGCCAGTTTTATGTTTTTCTGTTGTAACGGGTTATATTGAGCATGTAAGACTAACATTTTTATCGCTCCAATTTTCTTTTGTACAAATGACATTAGGGCCTTTAAAATGCAGGGGCCAGGGACGCCTGGGTGGCTCAGTTGGTTAAGCGGCTGCCTTCGGCTCAGGTCATGATCCCAGCGTCCTAGGATCGAGTCCCACATCGGGCTCCGTGCTCGGCGGGGAGCCTGCTTCTCTCTCTGTCTCTGCCTGCCACTCTGTCTGCCTGTGCTCACTCTCGCTCTCTCTCTCTCTGACAAATAAATAAATAAAATCTTAAAAAAAAAAATTAAAAAAAATAAAATGCAGGGGCCAAAAAATAACATTAGTGCACAGTCGGCTGATGTCACCACTTTGTATAACCTTTTCCACTTCTCCTAATTTCGTTCGTCTAATTTCCCACCTATACTTTTTTGCTTTATGAGGTGACTCAGAGCTCCTACACAAACAGGTAACAATAGGAGCAACAATGAACTCATAGTCTTTTGAGTCTTAGCTTTAGTCCACGGTCAGCAGGGTCCATTGGCAGCAGCTTCCATCTCTGGGGGACATCCTCATCCTCGGCTCGTTTGACGTGACCTGAGTGAATCCAGGCCCTGATGCCTTCTACTTTTACTGCCACGGGGGTGGTCAGGATGACAGTAAATTGTCCCTTCCAGTGAGGCTCCAAGTTTCCCACTTGGTGGTGGCATATCCAAACCAAGTCCCCGGGTTGGTAAGGATGTGGTTCCACCTCTGTCTCTATCTCAGTGTGGGCAGTTCGGAGCCCTGCATGGGCTAGACAGACTGTAATGCTTGCAGTGACTGGAGTGCAGACTGATCAGTCATTTTTGCTAGGGTAGCCTCTCGTAGCTGAGGGCAGAGTGGGGGTGGGGTCTCCTGAACATTATTTCAAATGGGGTCACCTTGTTTATGTAGGGTGTACATCATGCCCTGGAAAGGAAGGAGATCCACCCATCCACTGCCAGTTTCCAGAATTAGCTTTGTCAA
Source organism: Meles meles (assembly GCF_922984935.1). Classification (NCBI taxonomy): domain Eukaryota; kingdom Metazoa; phylum Chordata; class Mammalia; order Carnivora; family Mustelidae; genus Meles; species Meles meles. The sequence goes on from NC_060071.1 coordinate 104,481,525, forward strand.
GGTCTCTTTAAGAGTCTGGTTCATTCTCTTTATTTGTCCAGAGCTCTGGGGCAGGTAGGCACAATGTTGTTTCCAATTAGTGCCCACAGCCTTGGCCAATGCCTGTGAGACTGAACTCACAAATGCAGGGCTGTTGTCTGACCCGATGGTGAGAGGTAACCCAAACCTCTAGTAGCTTTTTGGCTACCACTCCTGCCATCTCATGTTTGGCAGAAAAAGCCTCTACCCAGTCTACCATCTGTATAGATGTTGGTGGTCTTACACTTGGCCATCTGCAGTGCCTTGATGAGTGCAATCATCTCCGCTTTTTTTCCGCCGACTTTCCATGTGGCAGGGCTGCCATCCAGAGTTCCTGCTCAGGAGAAACCACCGCAACCCCCGCATACCTCTTTCCATCGACCATGTTGCTACTCCCATCTATGAACAGAGTTATCTTCGCATCTGAGAAGGGAGGGTCTCTAAGATACGGCCTTATTCCTGTGACCTGGGTTAGGACCTCCCCACAGTCATGTGGGTGGTCAGCCAGCTCCTCTGGCAGCAACATGGCTGGATTTAGCACCACGGGGACCAGAAAGTCACTTTTGGTTTGTTGAGGAGGAGGGCCTGATATCTCCCCACCTGGGCGTTTGTCATCCACTGGTCTGGTGGAGTCTGGAGAAGGCCCTCGATCGTGTGAGTGGTGGTCAAGATGAGATTTTGACCCGAAGTCAATTTACTTGCATCCTTGACCAGGAGGGCCATGGCAGCAATTATGCAGAGGCAAGGGGGGAACCCAGCTGCTACTGGATCTAGTTTCTTGCTAAGATAGGCTACTGGCCTTTGCCAAGGCCCGAGAGTCTGAGTCAAAACTCCTTTGGCCACCCCTTCCTTTTCATGCACATACAAGTGGAAGGGCTTGGTAACATCTGGGATGGTCAATTCTGGGGCACTCAGTAAGGCTGTTTGTAATTCCTGAAATGCTCCTTATGCCTTGGCTGTCCACTCTATCATAGTGAGTCCTCCCTTAGTTCATAGAGAGGTTGGGCAATCTCCGGAACCGCCATATCCATGGCTTGTAGTGGCCCACCGTCCTAAGAAACTCCCTCACTTGCTGGGGCGTGGTGGAGCGGTGGTATTGGGTGATCACCTGTTTCCTGGACTCAGACAGTGAACGCACTCCCTTGTGGAGATCAAAGCCAGAACAAGTGGTATGGCTCTGACAAAGCTGTGCTTTCTTTGCTGACACTGATACCCTTTTCCTGAAGTCTGTAAGAGAGCTCTCGTACCCCGCAAGCATGACTCATAGTCCTCAGTGGCTATTTCTGTTATTCCCACTAACTCAGTCAGATTCTTCCCTTCAAATCCTTCAATTTTCTGAAGTTCCCTCCTTATATCTGGGGCTGACTGACTGGCAAAGGCAGGATCGTCTAAACGAGCTATCGTGCAACTTCTCTGAAGTTTACCTCAAGTTGTCTAGCTTAGGTAAACAAACATTTAAAGACAATCAAATCTAGAATTTAACATCCATAAAGATGTGTTATTAAAGCACAATTTTTTTCTCTAAAATAACCCTCGCTTCCAGAGATAGCCAAATCAGGACTAATTCATTTGAAAAACAAGTCCAGTTTTAACAAATTTGGCCTAATTATTTACATAAGCTCAGCAAGAACCATGAGTGATCATATAGATCTTTTAGAATCTGCTTTGCTGGAACTTCTTATAAGGAATCTCTAGGTTGAACTTTTAGTAGCCTCTCCACCAGAAGCCAAGCCATGTACTTGCCATCAGACATGCCTGCAATACCTGTTGATTTGGGCGAATTACTCTTCCTGAGGTGTCCAAAGTATCCTGAGGTTCCTGCACCTGGCAGGAAATGACATTCTTTACTCACCTGGTGAGGCTGCTGGGAACTCTGTAAGTAAGGTATCAGGTCAACAGTTCCAAAGGGCTTTGTGGCTCCAGGTTTTATAAAGTTAACCTTAGTTCCTTTAAGCTATCTGGTCATATCTGAGTCTTTTTCAAATATGATATTCCAGTCAAGGCCTTTAAAATAACCAGTGTTTCCAATGGTGTCCTGTTACAAGGAGAACAGATTCTTTTTTTTTTTCCATTTTATTTATTTTTTTCAGCGTAACAGTATTCATTCTTTTTGCACAACACCCAGTGCTCCATGCAAAACGTGCCCTCCCCATTACCCACCACCTGTTCCCCCAACCTCCCACCCCTGACCCTTCAAAACCCTCAGGTTGTTTTTCAGAGTCCATAGTCTCTTATGGTTCGCCTCCACAAGGAGAACAGATTCTTATTGAACTTATGCAAATGACTGATTGCCATGGAAGAAAGAATACTTGCTGAGACCTTTTGAGTTTCAGAGGGTTTAGACAGAAAGAAAAGTTGAATGCCTTGATTTGTTTACAAACGAATACTTTTACATCTCTGTAAGTTACAGATAACTTAAGAGAAAGTTTCCCTAGTCTAGAAGAGCAAATATTACAGAACCAGTAATGTTTAAAATAAGACAAAACATTAAGAGACACAACATTACAATCTCTCAGTTCATCTAGTCCCATGTTGCTAATTCTGGGTTAGTCTGAATGCAGTTTCTACTTTTGGAAATTCTTACCCATTTCAGTTCCAGATTTCAACATATCAAAGACCTGTATTTGTCCTGAAAGTCTCCCATATGAATTTTCTTTAAGGCGGAATTCATTTTACAAGAGAATTAAAACAATTACAAATGACAAGAACTCAGAACAGATATGGTTAAATTATCAAATGATGACCCTATAAAACATTAAAACTTTAGGAAATGTATAGAACCTCTAGAGTAGTTAGAGCATTTACCCAAATGTAACCCAAGGTTTATTATTGGTTTAGCAGTACTTACTGAGTAACTTAGTATACCAAGGAAAAGCCTTATGAGTCAAAGAGATCTCATTTACAATTTAAATCTTGTCAACAATTGCTAAAACCTTAGGAAGTTTTAAAGCACATGCCTAAATATAATTAGGGATGTTAAACACCTGATAAAACAAAACATAGAAACTGAATTTTCTGGGCAGGCAAAGAGAAAACCATTTACTTTTTTTTAACAGATCAATTAACCTAAGAAAACTTTGCCCTTTTAAACAGAGAGAAAACCAGCTTTTCTATACCAGTGTCTTTCCTTTTTTATTCTTAAGCATGCAGTTTTAAGATAGTGGGTTTACTGGGTTTCCTTCCCATCGTGAATGATGTGGCAGACAAAAGGAGGGGGATCTTTCAGATGCTGTCCTGCTCAAATCCCTCTCGGGAACTTGGGAACATCTTAGCTAAGGTCTGTCCGTATCTGCCCCGGACCAGGCTACTCTGTGGAGTAGATGACCATTATGCCATATGATGCCCTGCGAGACTCAGGGTGCAGCCCACTCAGACTCCTTAGCCAAAGCGGTGGAGTCATACAGACACATTCACACAGTCAGGCACTCTTCAGATTCAAACAGGTTGGACACCTCCCTCTGGGTATCCCTGGCTAATGGGAGGTGATCACTCTCCCCTTCCATTCTTTACAAATGGGTCTGGCTCAGGCAGTGGCCCCAGGGCTTTCCTGGTTCAACGGGTGGATCCAGTCAGTTGTCCCTGGCCTCCTATTGCTGGTCCAACAGGACAGAGGCAAGCCCCAGCTGTCCAGGAGAGCCAGCCTTGGGTTGACTGAAATCAGCGGGGTGCGCCTAAACCCTCGGGCAGGTGCTCCATTTGCCCTCCGTGGCCTGTCTCCTGTCACACACCGGTGGCACAATGGGCCAGCGCGGTTGGGATTCTCGGTCAGGAAACCAAATGCTGCAGAAAATTCGAGGTGACTGAGGAAACCCAAACGGCACACGGAGAGATGCGAGAACACAGCTTTATTAACGCTGGCAGGCTCAGTGGGATCGTACCAAAAGACTGAGTAGCCGACAGGGTTAAGAGTGAGTTTCTATGGTTACAGGCAATGGAGGATGGTAATGGGGTGTTTTTGTAGTCTCTTAAGGCTGGGGCGCTTTCCCAGTCTCTCAAGGCCAAATGGCCCTTCCATGTGGAAGTATAATCTATGTGGAGGCACCTCAAGAGAGTGCTAAATCACCTTGGGGGTTGTTTTTCTTTCTTTTCTTATTCAAACAGGATCAGGCATCTGGTCTTTTTTTCTTTTTTTTCTTAGTCCATCCTGACCATATCTAAAAATAATTTTTTTTTCTCCTGAAGATTTTCCTTCACAAACCTTCTATAACTTTCCTTTACATTCAGGTTTTGCCCAAGTCATTTTCTTCCAAACAACCATTTCATTTAGGACAAAATTACCTTCTCTTACTTTTAACAAAATGTATTCCCATTCCCTATCTCTTTCTTATGTATCTCCTACTTTCCTACATACAGAGTTGCTTCCTTTATTTCCATCAGTCTTAGTTACACTTAGCAGAATTTTGTACTCTTAGAAACATCTTTATCTCTAGTGAAGAGTAAACATAAACCAATTGTGAACTGTTACAACAGAATTCTTTAAAGGCAAATTTATGAATCAGTTAAGCGCAAAACATGTTTACCAACAGATTTAAATATTCTTAGTTTCTTTGCAGTAAGAAGTCAAAAGCACAAACCTACATCCAGTAATTAATGACTTAGCATTTTACCCTGTTTGGTTAAGAGCTAGATATTCATAATTTAATTCCATTTGTCATCCAACTAAAACCTTAAAGTTTCAGGTTACCAAAGACTTTGAAAGCTACTTCAACAACTACCCATTAAAACTTTGAGACAGACAATTAACCATCACCTTAGTCATCTCTTTGCTAATAGATTTCAACAGAGATTTTAACAGATTTTAACACAAATAACATGAGCTTATTTGATCTTAAGTAAACTTTGATTGAAGTTTCACATTTACTGCTGTAACTTCAAAGGCATGTTTATCTTAATTAAACCAACAAACTTAACTTAGTTCAAATACTGATTTACGTTCCACCTGGGCGCACTCCACTTCGAATGCTTACCGGAGACATGGGTGGGAAGATCCCAACGGTGAAGAGAGAAGGAGCCGTGGTGCAGGAAGCACTGAGGATGGCCTAGAGGCCAGTTATGCAGGCCACACCCAAGTTGGTACAGAAACAGAATGGGGAGACAGAAGAACAAAGTGCTGCCAGAAGGCAGAGAAAGGGTTCTCAGTTTTAGAGCTCATGAGCTCCAAGAGAGGAGCAGACGCCATGCTTTCCTGCCAGCAAGGGGGAGGGGCTAGGCAGTCCACATGGGGCCAGAGAAGGCAAGGAATGTCCCCAAAACAAAGGTAGTTTCGGCAGCTGCTTGGGAATATTCCTTAAAGTCTCTGTCTCGAGTTAGACTAACCACAGTTGGCTCCAGTTATAGTCATTAACATGAGAAATGAGTAAGGGAGAAGCCCCACATCTATTAGGAGGAATGGAGAGAGTCCCCTTACTCTCTGCTTGCCCCATTTCTTCAAACACAACAAACAACACAACAGACAACAAAAAGACAGACCCAGAGGCCAGTAGGGATTTTCTCAGTCCCCTGCAAACGCCTGCTGGTGGGGATTTTTTCGGCCCCCTGACCGCCTGGGGGGACTCGAACCCCCTGGCAGGTCCCCTGACTGCCTAGGGGGATTCGAACACCCTGGCAGGTCCCCTGATGCCTGGGGCGACTCGAACATCCTGGCAGGTCCCCTGACCATCTAGGGGGACCCGTACCCCCCGGCGATCCCCCTGTGGAGGAAAGGGGCATCCCCACATCCACTCCAGCCCTGGGAAGCAGTGCTGCATCCAGCTTCTCCCTGGTGGGCTTTACCCTGGAGCTCCACAACCAGACAGATAGGATCTCAAAGAACAGGGTCTCGAGATCTTACCTCTGGAGGCTTTTCCCAGAAAATCTGATGCTGGCTCAGTTCTTGTCGTTTATCCCAGATGAGCCCCCACTGAAGGGTCCATGGACAAAGGAACGAGACCAATACAAAGCGAAGGTAAAGCAAAGCTTTATTTCCCTCCAAGCATCAAGAATCAACCGACTGGTCGGGCCCACCTCTCACAGAGAAGGGGAGAAGACCCTTCCCAGCCTCACAGACTAACTTTTACAGAACAAAGGCCATGTGGTTGAGCCTGGCCACACACAGGTGGCTAATTGAATTACAATTCACCCTATAGTAGTATTTGAACTAGCCTATCATTCTGGTCAGAATTGGCACCCAAAAGGCAGGGCCCACGTTCTTTGATGGTTAGGGAGGTGCTTTCCTGATTGGATGTCTCCTCCTGGCTTGATTCATCCTTGCATTCTGGGTTCTCTTATCCCCTGCTGACCTGACACATCCTGGTATATGGGCTCTGTTATCCGGGGCTGGTCAGCCATATTTTACTGGTTTCCCAGATTTGTTTTTAAGTAGGTTCCTTGGGGGGGGGGGGGGAGGGCAGGCAGGGTCAATCTATGTTTACTGCATAAACAACAAAATGGCCCACTCTGGCTAAGTAGGCCCTTACACTCCTCACTTTTCCTGAGATTCCACCTCTTAGTGTTCTAATCAGGCTTGGTCTCAAGCACTCAGAGCTTAATCTGTGGCAGCCTGTGCCCTCATACCTTTCCAAAATGGCACAATCAGGTCTCCAACATATTGTCCGGCTCTCTGACCTTGTCTGCTGGCTCTGAAGCTAACAGAGTAGCAGACAGTTGCACATCCTTCTCTAACCTGTTTTCTTTCCAACTTTCTAACTTGAGATTCAGCATAGAGCTAGGTATCAATGGCTGAGCTGCCCCCAGCAGGGCCCAAGGCCCTGCAGAAGCCATTTGCCTCCCTTCTTGGGCAGAGCATGCTAAGTGCTGTTTCTCAACCAAACACCTGAAAGGAACCTGCCTTGGGAGGTGGGGGGGGGGGCATTCCTGTACTTGTGCAGCAGTCCATAAGCATCTAACATACACGCCACTCCTCCCACAGAGAGGTCAATGGCTCACTCAGGATATCCTTCATGGTGGCTTCTTTCTCAAGACCCATTTATTCAGTCTCCTGCCTGGCTCATCTGTTGGTTCACAAATGGGACCCATACACAGATGGCAAGGCAAGAGCAAAGAAAGACAGAGCTCTCCAGGTTGGCAGGTGGCGGGTTTAATAAACAAGGGAACTTACTTACAAGGCTTGTCTTGGGTGACCAGAAGATCAGTAGATCTCAACACTCACTGCCCCAAACTTAAAAGTTTATAAAGATGTTTTTAACTGTATTCATTCATGTATACCATGCAGACAGTCTTGGCAGAAAATTGCTGTCTCAGGTCTATGTTCTTGGAACAATCCCCTCTGTAGGAACAATGGGTAAACCATATCTTCTAAGGACTGGGGTGGCGGGGGTGGCTGGGGGGCGGAGGGGAGCCTCCAATTGTCTGGGTCCTGCTCAAGGTTCAACTGGCGATCATGTCTGCTTGATCATCTCCTTCAACAATAAAACTGGAACTGGAACTGGAAACTGAAACCTTTCTAGAAACTGCAATGCCATGAATCTCCACTATTTCTCTGCCTCCAGGTCACTGGTGATATTCTGCAATTTCCTCAAATGTAAAGCTTGCAGTAGTAATAAGCATTAGGCTGGGAGAAGCACCAAGAAAATTAGTGTAAGTGTGAAATTAAAAAAAAAAAATAACCTGTGACAAAAGAAACCACAGAACACTAAATGACAGTGGTCAGTGAGGGATCATTTCCTGCAAGGGAAAAGCTGTCTTTTAGGAGAAAATGTGAAGAGATAATAACTCGGTGGTATGCTTGAAATACTAATGACAGGGCAAGGAAGACTAAGAGACATATAGTATTGTGCAAAACCGTGGGCTTAAGTGTGATTCTGGTGAGGACAGCAGTATTTGGGTTCCTAACATGCCTGGAAGCTCCCAAAATACCGGTTAGTCTGCATTAAATGTTAACATTCATGTAATCATAGAGTTAGAAAGCCCCTCAAGCAATCAGCTGGCTTTCATTCCTTTCCCCTCAGCAGGATAAGAATCAAGCATGAGCAAGAGAAAGAAGCATCAGACAATTAAAAAAAAAAAAAAGTTCCCACAACAGGGTTCAACATTTTCTTTTTTTTTTTTTTTTAAGATTTTATTTATTTATTTGACAGAGAGAGATCACAAGTAGACAGAGAGGCAGGCAGAGAGAGAGAGAGAGGGAAGCAGGCTCGCTGCTGAGCAGAGAGCTCGATGCGGGACTTGATCCCAGGACCCTGAGATCATGACCTGAGCCAAAGGCAGCAGCTTAACCCACTGAGCCACCCAGGTGCCCCAGGTTCAACATTTTCTTTGGGAGTATGGTTCACTCCCAAGTCAGACTTACATTAAAACAAACAAACAAACAAAAAAAACACAGAAAACAAACAAAAACCTATGAACAAACAACCCAAACTGAAACACTTGGTTTAACTGAAATCCGTGTTGCAATTTAGACATACATCCTCCTTTGGTTCTCAGCAGCAATGAAAAACAGTAAGTTTCTTCTTCATGATGCAACCAGCCAATGTAATACCCCTAAAGCATTCAACTTTTTCTATTAAATATATTATCTATAATCCTTTTTACATTCTAAATACTAAAATCCTAAATGCTAATCCCAAAAATACTAAACAAAAAATTTTTAGTCCTTTTTAAATAATGACTTGGGAAAAGGAGCAATGATAAACATTATTATATGTGCAATAAAAAGACTTTAAACATTATTTGCAAAAAGTTAAAGTTCACACAGGAGATTTTACCCATTAGAGATTAAAACATCATATGAAACTGCATGAAATTAAAGCAGTACTGTCCTGGTATAAATGAGCAGATCAACAGAACAGAATAGAGCCCCCCCCCCAAATCTATGAATCCTGCTACACTACTAAGTCAAAATGATGCCCAACATAATGACATTATTCAATGCCCCTTCGGTGTCAGTGCTGCACATAAATTGTCTCCACAAATCCCCACAGCAGAAGGGAAGAGGCGGTCACCATGCAAACACGGACCTCTCTGACCCCAGACTCTGAGCTCTTACTGAAAATACGTTAGAGCTGTCACTGCAAATCATTAACAGTTAAAACTGTTAACTGAGAGGGCGCCTGGGTGGCTCAGTGGGTTAAGCCGCTGCCTTCGGCTCAGGTCATGATCTCAGGGTTCTGGGATCGAGTCCCACATCGGGCTCTCTGCTCAGCAGGGAGCCTGCTTCCCTCTCTCTCTCTCTGCCTGCCTCTCTGCTACTTGTGATCTCTCTCTGTCAAATAAATAAATAAAATCTTAAAAAAAAAAAACTGTTAACTGAGAAATGGCATTGGAGCAATTAGCTAAACCTGGAGGAAAAAGTAAAGTTAGATTACTTTCTCACAACACTAAAAAAAAAAAAAAAAAAAAAGTAAAAATTATAATAAACACATACATCCATACAAACAAGACACTATATTAAATTTTGAACAGTTTCACAATCTTAGTGTGAAGGACATTCCAAGAATGACACCAAGGTCAGAAGCCAAAAAAGGAAAAGAGCCATATTTGATCACTGGCATGGAAGAAGACACTGTTAAGAAAGCTAAATAAACCTAGAAAAACACTTGGATATGTACACCAGAAACAAAGGGTTTCTCATAAGGAAATGCCTTTAGTTACAAAGTGAATTTACAAATAAATATGAACAATATCAACATCCCAATCAAAACTGAGAAAAGGATATGAACAGACTTCTCACAAAGGAAGAAAGATACATTGCCTATAAACATATATAAATAATTGTGGGAGTCTGTATTTCTCTGTGTTGTACCAGTGATGTACAAAAGTTGTAGCAATCAATAAAATAACATTTTTTACATTAATAAATTGTTAAGATGTATTTTTCTTTCCAGTGAGTTGAATCTATTTTGAGAACTTCTGTAACTCATATTGAAAACTGTACTGCACCCAAGACAAAAACCAACACAAATATTTACCAAGCTATTAGGGACGAACATATGGAAGCACTAGGAGTGCTGGAGGCAGCCAGGAACTGATTGGACTACAAAATAAAAACGCACCATGACGCCCAGACTGGAAAGCTTTTTAGGAGCTAAACACTGGCTGACAGAACGCACAAGACAGGCATTTAAAACACTCTTGGGGATAAAAGGAGTTGCAAAGACACCTCAAAGGCAACTGCTGAAATGCGTCCAAAAAGCATAAGCAAACACGACACATATGAAAGAGATGTGCCTTTCCAGGGAGGAGAGCAGCATATGTAAAGGCAAGGGTCTATTGGAGAGAGCAAAGTGGGTCCAAGGACGCTGGTGACCCCTGAGGCTGCAGAGACGGATAGCTACAAGTTCAGAAAGGAGTGACAGGATTCTGGGTCATCGTAAGAAACCTGGATTTCATTCCAATGGTAATTGTAAACTAGCAAAGGATTTTACATATGGCCTAAAAAGCTTCATACTTGAGACAAATCACTCTAGGGCATTCTCATTTCCAGTAAGATGGTAGACTGAGATAGCCGGGGGCAAAATTCCAAATATAAAACCATGAAAGGCATAGAAGTTTAAAGAATGGTTTGAAAGCACAGTCAAAATCACAAGCAGCAGAGTGAAATCCCTAGACACCAAACAAGGAGAGGGAACTGAGAACTGGAGTGGACAGTGCTTGAGCTGATGCAATAGTCTCTGTGGAAGGGTGGGAAACTGTGTCCTCCTATTTTAGGGACTGGAGTTTAACTGACCCTGGGCAAGGCTTGGGCCTGGGAGAAGCAGGGAGTTGGAGCAAAGACTCTGAAGAGATTCCCCGTCAATGACCTCATCCTTTCTTACCTACTCAAAGACCCCGCTCCTTCTCACTTCACTCTCTGCTTACACCATTTTTTTTTTTTTTTTTTGTAGGCTTCACATCCAGCGTGGAGCCCAGTGTGGGGCTTGAACTCATAATCCTGAGATCAAGACCTGAGCTGTATCAAGAGTCCAATGCTTAAATGACAGAGCCACCCAGGTACCCCATACACCATCAATTTTTTTATCTTTACTGGATCATTCCTATCAGCATACTAACTTACTGTGATTTCTTACACCACACGAACACTTTCTTTGACTTCAGTTCCCTGGCAGGCTACCAAACCATTTCTCAGTTCCCCGTTGCAAAATATCTCCTCAAAAAAGTTGCCTATACTCAGCATCTCCAATCCTCACCTTCTCATTGTCTCTTCTTTTTAAATTTTTAATTTTATTGTTTTTTAAAATTAAAGTGTATTTGACATACAACATTATATTAGTTTCAGGTGTCCAACATAATGATTTGATATTTGTATACATTTCAAAATAATCACCACAGTGAGTCTCATTGCCATCTATCACCACACCAAGTTACACAGTTCTTTTTTCTTGTGATGGGAGCTTTTAAGATTTACTTTCTTAGCATCTATCAAATTTGCAATACAGTATTCCTGACTATTGTTGCCATGCTCTGCATTGTATCTCCAAATTTATTTTCCAGCTGGAAGTTGGTAACTCTTGATCTCCTTCATCCATTATGCCCACCCCGCAACCCTCCTACTCTCTGGCAACGACCTATCTGTTCTCTGTATATAAGAGTTTTTGTTTTGTTTGTTCATTTGTTTTGTTCTTTAGATTCCACATATAAGTGAAATGGTATTTGTCTTTCTCTGACTTATTTCACTTGGCATAATATCCTCAAGATTCATCCATGTTTTCCCAAATGGCAAGATTTCATTCTTTTTATAGCTGAGTAGAATTCCATTCTGTGTATATTCTGTGTATATGTGTTTGTGTGTGTGCATCCACATGTGTGCATGACTGTGAGTGTGTGTCTTCTTTATCCACCAATGGACATTTAGGTTGTTGAGAGTTTTTATCATAAATGAATGTGGAATTTTATCAAATGCTTTTTCTGCATCTATTAAGATGATCACATGATTTTTATCCTTTATTTTGTAAATGTGGTTTATCACATTGATTTGTGCATGTTAAACCATCCTTGCATCCCTGCAATAAATCCCACTTGATTGTGGTGTATGAATTTTTAATGTATTATTGAACTGGGTTTACTATATGTTTAAAAATATTTTATTTATTTGACAGAGAGAGAGAGAGAGAGAGATCACAGGTAGGCAGAGAAAGAGGGGGAAGCAGGCTCCCTACTAAGCAGAGAGTCCGACGTGGGGCTCAATCCCAGGACCCCGAGATCATGGCCCAAGCCGAAGGCAGAGGCTTAACCCACTGAGCCACCCAGGTGCCCCTGGGTTTACTATATTTTGTTGAGTATTTTTGCATCTGTGTTTATGAGGGATATTGGCCATGTATGTATGTATGTATGTATGTATGTAGTGTCCTTGTCTGGTTTTGGTATGAGGGTAAGCTGGCCACAAAATAAGTTTGGGGTATTTCTTCCTCCAACTTTTTGGAAGGGTTTCAGAAGGAGCGGTTATTAAATACTCTTTGAATGTTTGATAGAATTCACCTGGGAAGACACGTGGTCCTGGTTTTTTGTTGGAAATTTTTCTTAAATTGCTGTTTCAATCTCCTTAGTAGTAATCAATCCATTTATTTATTTTTTACTGTGTTATGTTAGTGACCATACAGTTCGTCATTAGTTTTTGACATAATGTGCCAAGATTTCATTGTTTATGTATAACACCCAGAGCTCCGTGCAATACATGCCCTCCTTAGATTTTTTTCTTCATGATTCAGTTTTAGAAGATTTTATGTTTCTAGGGATTCATTCATTTCTTCTATGTTGTCAAATTTGTTGACATAAAATTGTTTACAGCTGTTTCATAATACTTTGTACTTCTTTGTTGTCAGTTCTCGCTTCTCTTCATTTCTGATTGTAGTTATTTGAGCCTTTTCCCCTTTTTTCTTTATAAGTCTAGGTAAAGTTTGTCAGTTTGTCTTATCCTTTCAAAGAAAACAGCCCTCAGTTTCACTAACTTTTTCTACTGCATTTTTAGTCTCTATTTCATCCGTTTCTGCTCTGTTCTTTTTTATTTTCTTTCTTCTAACTTTGGGCTTCCTTCGAGATTTTTCTTGCTTCTCTGTGTTGCTATAAACTTTCCTATTAGAACTGCTTTTGCTGCATTTATAGATTTTGGTATATGGTATTTCCATTTTCATTTGTCTCAAGACATTTTTTTTTTAATTTCTCCTTTGATTTCTTCATTGACCTATTGATTGTTTAGTAGCATGTTGTTTAATCTTCACATATTTGTGATTTTTCCAGTTTTCTTCTTGAGATTGACATCTAGCTTCATACCATTGTAGCTGGGAAAGATGCCTGATAGGATTCTAATTTTCTCAGATTTATTCAGACTTGTTTTGTGGCCTAACATGTGATCTATCCTGAAGAATGTTCCATATGCACTTGAAAAGGATGTGTATTCTGGTGGTTTTGGATGGAATGTTCCTTAATGCCATATCTATTAAATCCATCTGGTTTAATGTGTCATTGAAAGCCAATGTTTCCTTATTGACTTTCTGTCTGGATGATGTATTCATTGATGTAAGTGGGGTATTAAAGTCCCAAACTATTATTGTATTGCTATCAATTTTTCCTTTAGCTCTGTTAATATTTGCCTTATACCCTTAAGTTGGGTGCACAAATATTTACAAATGTTATATCTTCTTGATTGATTGATCCCTTTATCATTATATAATGCCTTTATTTGTCTTTTATTATAGTCTTTTAGAGTCTACTTTGTCTGATGTAAGTATAGGTATCCCAGCTTTCTTTAGATTTTCATTTGCATGAAACATCTTTTTTCATCCCTTCACTTTTAGTATGTGTGTGTCCATACATCTGAAGTGAGTCTCTTGAAGCCAGTATATAGATGGGTCTTGTGTTTAGCTTTGTTTTATCTATTCAGTCCCCTTATGCCTTTTGATCAGAGAATTTAATCCATTTACATTTGAAGTAATTAGTAGTAGGTATGTACATACTATCATTTTGTTAATTGTTTTCTGGCTGTTTTGTAGTTCCTATCTGATTTCTTCTTCACTTGTCTTCTCCCTTTTGGTTTTATGACTTTCTATAGTGCTATATTTAGACTCCTTTCTCATTATCTTTTGTGTATCTACCATAAACTTTTGCTTTGTGGTTACCATGAGAACTACATATAACAGTCCATATATATAATGGTCTATTTTAAGTTGATAACAAGTCAAGTTCGAATACATTCTAAAACTCTACATTTTTATTCTCCCCTTTTCATTTGTTTTTGAAGTCACATTTTACATCCTTTTACTTTTTGTATCCTTTAATTATTGTAGTCATATTTATTTTTACTACTTTTGCCTTATAACTTTCATATTTGCTTTATAAGTGATTAACCCACTACCTTTACTATATATTTACCTTTGCTAGTGAGATTTTTCACATTTTTCTTGTTACTACTTGAGTGCCATTTCTTTTTCGCTTATGTAAGTCCCTTTAATATTCCTTGTAAGGCCAGTTTAGTGTGAATGAACTCCTTTAGCTTGTGTCTGGAAAGCTCTTTATCTCTCCTTCAGTTCTGAATGATAATCTTATCTATTCTTAGATGGGAGTTTTTTCCTTCAGCACTCTGAATAGATCATGTGACTCCTTTCTGGCCGGCAAAGTTTCTGCTGAGAATCTGCTGATAGCCTTATGGGGTTCTTTTGTATGTGACAAGTTGTTTTTCTCTTCCTTCTTATAAGATTCTCTCTTAATCTTTAACTCTTGACATTTTAATTATAATGTCCTTTGGCATGGGTCTCTTTGGGTTCATCTTGTTTAGAACTCTTTAAACTTCCTAGATCTGTATATCTGTGTCCTCCCCCAGGCTAGAAAAGGTTTCAGTAGTTAGTCAAATAATTTTTTGGCTCCTTTCTCTCTCTCTTCCTTCTGGGACCCCTATAATTAGGATCTTATCCCACTTGATGTCCTATAGGTCCCTTATCTTCTCTGTCTCTCTTTCTTAAAAATTATTTTTCCTTTTTGCTGCACTGCTTGAGTTCTACTGCCCTTAGTTCCAGATCATTGATTCTTTCTTCTGCTCCATTTAGTCTGCTTTGAACCCCTTTAATTTTTCAGTTCATTGTCTTCCTCAACTCTGTGACTTCTGTTTAGCACTTTCTTATATTTTCTTTTTCTTAACATTTTCACTGTGTCCATCTATTACTTTGATGTAAAGTACTTTATTTTAAATTGATTTTTTATCAGGTAAATTACTTATCTCCATTTTTATTGGTTTTTTTTTTTCTGGAGATTTATCTTGTTCATTTGATTGGAATATAATCTTTTGTCTCCTCATTTTGCTTAACTCTGTGTTATTTCTATGTATGAGGTGAAACAGGTATCTCACCTGATCTTTGAGAAGTGGCCTGTGTAGTAGATGAATCTTATTGTTTAGCCTTGTCCTAGTTCTTGGTTGTTTGTTGAAACCTTTGCCATTTGTCTAAGCATCTTCATTTACTCTTGGCAGGTCCCACTTGTTGAGAGAATGTCAAGACCTGTATGTTCCAGAGGGAGGGATCTCGGTCAACCCCTAGTTTCAGGCTGATTGGAAGCTAGACTCTCAGGCAGCAGCTTTAAAGGTATGCAATATATACAGTCCTGTGGGACTACAAATGTAAACCCTGCTGGCCTCCAGACCAGACAATCTGAAGTTGTCTCCTTGGCAACGGTATCAAAAACCAGGGCTCTAGATAAGTGTAAACCTTTCTGAGAGGTACCAGTGAACTGTAGTGAGGCCAAAGGAGAGAGTAAGGATGATGTCTCTCAGTCTACATTTCCTGAGAGCATTTCCATACCCTCTAGATGTATGGTAATCCTGAAGCATGCAACTCAGTCTGAAGCTCAAGGACAAGTAACTAGGCCTTTCTCATAGATAGACTTGGGTATGTTTTTGTCTGCTGAGCAATGTATTGGGAGTAGTAGCCTGGCAAGAACTGTCTCTGATTGTTTTAGACCCATGGGTTCCAGAATCACAGTCCTTCTTGGCCACCAGAGCCAGGTGCTCAAGGGGAGTCCCCTGTATGGCCTATATGTGCCTTTTGGCTTAGGTGATGCCACGGGGGCAGTACAGGGACAGGGTACTTGGCTGCCTGACTCTGGTGGGATTGCTGGGGTGGTGCTAGCAGATTAGAAGGAGAGTACAAAAATATCACCTGTCAGCATTAGTAAGATGGAGGGAGAAAAAGAAATGGCACCCGCCAGTGTCTCCATCCATGAAGTCCTAACAGCCCCTGCCCCACCAGGAGACACTTTAAGGTCAGCAAATGAATCTCCTTTATGTATGGTCTACTTTTCAAACTGCTGCTTTTGTTCTGGGTCCTGGATGAATGAGTCTGCAAGTGAGCCCTTAAAGGACAAAGAAGATGTGGTCCATATATAAAATGGAATATTACTCAGCCATCAGAAAGGATGAATAACCAACTTCTGCATCAACATGGATGTGACCGGAGGAGATTATGCTAAGTGAAATAAGTCAAACAAAGAAAGTCAATTATCATACAGTTCATTTCTTTGTGGAACATAAGGAATAGCATGGAGGATATTAGGAGAAGGTAAAAGATGAAGGGGGAGAAAGTGGAGGGGGAGACAAACCATGAGAGACTATGGACTCTGGGAAACAAACGGAGAGTTTTAGAAGGGAGGGTGTTAAGGGGATGGGTGAGACTGGGATGGGTGTGAAAGAGAACACAAATTGTATGAAGCACTGGGTATTACACACAAATAATGAATCATGGAACACTACATCAAAAACCAATGGTGTACTGTATGATGACTAATATAAAACAATAAAAAAATCTTTTAATTAAAAAAAAAGGACAGAAATTCCAGCCCTATGATTCTTTTGCACATAAGTCCCATTGGTTTTCAAAGCCAGATGTTTTGGGGGCTTTGTCTCTCTGGTGCAAGTCTCAAGGGTTGAGATGCCTGATTTGGAACACAGAACCCTCACTTTTAGGAGAAAACTCTGTATTTGTAAGATACTTCCTGACTGTGAGTCATTGCATGAGGGATGGGTTTTTTGGTGAGACCACATCTCTGCCTCTCCTCCCCATCTTGATGTGGTCTTTTTACTCTTTGTAGTGGAGGAGCTACAGCTAGTTTACAGTCTTTGAGCCAAAGTTTCCCTCTAGAATTATTCCATGACCTACAAGATTGAGTCTGCACTAGTACCCGAGCTGTGCCAGTCACGTGCCATGTTGTGCATGAACATGGTTGTAGATACAGAAGGCTTGTTAGCCAACTACTCTCCCCATAGCAGATCTTAGTGGCTCATTTCCATGGAAGCCATAGTCTACCCTGTTAGCTGCACAGATCTATGCACAATTTTCCATGTAAGTGGAAGCAGTTGGGGAGCAGTTCCTTCATGGGTCCCATGGCCTCTAGTCTTAAGGGAAAACTTAGAGGGAGGGGCATTATTGGAGTTGCTACCAAGGCATGACTGGCACTCATCATTTCCTCCCCCCATTATCCATTCTGAATTTCTCTCACTCTCAGCTATCACCTCAGCAGGTCTTGGTGTCTTCTCTGGTGGTTTAACCCAACTCTCATTCCTGAGGTAGCTTCTCATGTTGGGGTTGCCACATGTGTCCATTCACAGTTATAAGGAGCCAGGGAGCACCAAGAGGCTCCAAGTGGATTGACTAGTTCCATGTGTATTCTTCCCGCCCCCTTGTGTAACAACAGCTCTACTGCCTGCCAAGATAGTGATATCTCTGCTTACTCTAGATACAAGGAATCCAAAGTGCTTTGATAATGGCTGTAGTTTGTAGTTCAGTAGTTCCCTGGTAAGGTGAGCCTCTTTGGAGAACCACAGTCTCTGACTCTGCAAATCCCAGAGCTGTAGGGACAGGAAGCACAATGTCCCCCAGTGGATCATTGGGAGAAATGGGGGAGGGGAGAAATTCATGCTTCCACCTATTGGTTCCCCAACCTGTGTATTATTCCTAACGGGAACACAGTGATATACAGAGGTCTCTAATTTAGCCCATACACTGCATCCTAAATGATAATACCCAGACTCTTTGCGTATTATCTCTGAGGTGGTGCTTCAGTTGTGCCTCTGGGATACTGTTTCAGAATTCTGTGAGGCCTGCTTCTTCTGGGAGATGTGGTGCATGGATCCCATGGGCATGGGTTCAGTCCCACATATCCTTAATGTAAAATGGATCTCCTGTACTGTGTGGGATCCTATGCCCGGTGGATCAAGCATTCTATGAGGCCATAGGTAAGGATGCTGGCTGAGGCTCTCTCTATGGGTAGGAAAGGCAAAATATACCCAGGAAAATGATCCCTCCTTATGAAAACCAGCTGTTTATCCTTCCAGAATGAAAGGCCTAATGTAATTGACTTGCCACGAGGTGGCTGATTGATCTCAAGAAATAGTATCATATCCAGTAGCTCAGTATTGGTCTCTATTGCTGACAGGTCAGAAGTTTAGAGATAGTAGTAGGTAAATCAAGTATGTAGCCTCATCTCAATTGCCATGTCCACTCCATTCATGTGCCCATTACGCCTTTTTTTGGGTGGCTGATGATGAAGGCTGACTAATGTCAACTAACTGAGTCAATTTGTCTCCTTGGTTGTTCAGAGTGTCTTCCATGGTAGGTGCTTTCTAGTGGACATTATATATGACACAAAGATCATCACACCTCATACGTACTCCCATAGGTCCATCAAATATCTCTACATCAGACTTCCTTGTCTCTGATTTTCCAGTACATTTCCTTTCCAGACAGCCAGGTCATTGGCTGTTGGTCAGGAATCTATATGTATTCTCAGCTCAGCCCACTTCTTCAACATAAAGTAGATGACCAGGTACACCTCTCATGTTTCCACCCACTGGAAAGATTTTCATTTTCCATTGTCTTTCAAAGCCACTCCTGAATGTGATTATAATGCAGCTACGGTTCATTTTTAGCTTACAGAACATACCAACCCAACTCATCTGTAAACAAAGCTTGAGATTATGCCTCCTTCAGCTGGTCATATGGATCTCTCCATATGGCCATAACTATGGGCAGGGGCACTGATGCAACTGTGGGGGTGACATGAGGATTTGGATAACTGGCTAATACAGCTTATTTATGCCCTCTGGTCCTACATGGGCTTGATCCCAGATGTATCATTTCCCTCATACGACAGAGTGCTGCTGAGCTCATCTGACTTAAGACTTGGTGGGTTTAATGATAAGAATCATGGTCAGTTTTGTTTACTGACTTATTTCAAGTGACTAGAACAGTGTTTGGAATATAATAAGAGCTCAACAAATATCTACTGAGGAAATAAAGAACAGAAATTAATGTATTGGAAAGGAAAATAAAAATTATGTTTTTGGTTTTTTTTTATTTTTGGCATAACAGTATTCATTGTTTTTGCACCACACCCAGTGCTCCATGCAATACGTGCCCTCCCTATTACCCACTACCTGGTTCCCCAACCTCCCACCTCCTGCCCCTTCAAAACCCTCAGGTTGTTTTTCAGAGTCCATAGTCTCTCATGGTTCATCTCCCCTTCCAATTTCCCACAACTCCCTTCTCCTCTCCATCTCCCCATGTCCTCCATGTTCTTTGTTATGCTCCACAAATAAGTGAAACCATATGATACTTGACTCTCTCTGCTTGACTTATTTTGCTCAGCATAATCTCTTCCAGTCCCAACCATGTTGCTACAAAAGTTGGGTATTCATCCTTTCTGATGGAGGCATAATACTATTTTTCTTAAAGTTTATAAAAGTTCCTTTTATAAAAAGACTAACAAAATCAATAAAACATTGGCAAAATTTATCAATTTTAAAAAGGGAGGTGGTGCAAATAAATATTATCAATCAAAAAATCATACAGAAGTATGATGGTTTAAAAATTAGTAAACCACTTCTCATCTTTACTGCTATCATCTTTACTCTTCCAAACCATGTTTCCTGAATGTCTGCTTGTTTTCTCTGTGTCCAGTTTGTCCCCACCCCAGTCTATTTTTTTTTTTTAAAGATTTTATTTACTTATTTGACAGACAGAGATCACAGTAGGCCCAGAGGCAGGCAGAGAGAGAGGGGAAGCAGGTTCCCTGCTGAGCAGAGAGCCTGATGTGGGACTCGATCCCAGGACCCTGAGATCATGACCTGAGCCGAAGGCAGAGGCTTAACCCACTGAGCCACCCAGGCACCCCAACCCAGTCTGTTTTCTACACAGCTACCAGAATGATCTTTTTAAAACTTTTTACTTTAAACTAATTTTAGATTTACAGAAAAGTTGCAAGAATAAATTTTCTACATACCCTTCACCTAGTTTCTCTTCATGTTATATAACTATAGGGCAAAGATCAGGACCAAAAAATTAACACAGACATAGTATTATTAACTAAATTTCAAACCTTACTCAAATCTCACTTGCTTTTCCACTAATGTTCGTTTTCTGTTCCAGGATCCTATCCAGGCCTCCATGTTGTACTTAATTGTCATTTTTCCTTAGTCTCCTCCAGTGTGTGACATTTCTTTAGACTTCACTTCTTTTTTATGAGATTGACACTTTTGAAGAATACTGAGCAACTAAAGAAGTAAATTATATTCACTTAGAGAGAGAGAGAGAAAGAGAGAGACTTTATGTCCATAAATTTGAAAACTTGGATTCAGGAACAATCCCTAGAAAAACAAACTAACCAGAGGAAACTCAAGAAGAAACCCTAATTAGGCTTATAGCTATTAAAGAAATCAAAATCTGCTTCTAAAAATAAAATAAATATTAGGTCTAGTCAGTTTTATAAGTGAGTTCTACCAAACTATTAAGAAACATATAATCTTAATCTTCTACAAACTGTTCTAAGGAGGGGGAAAAAAGGTCAATTCCCCCAACTTATATGATGAGGCAAGTATATGCTTGATACTAACCCTAGGTAAGAGCAATATGAGAAAGAAAAATGTAGAACAATGTCCTGAGTAAATAGAGAAGCATGATTCTTGCCAATTTATGTGAGTCAAAAATATGATCATCTCAAGATATTTAGAAAAAAAGTAAAAGATAAGACACATATAGGACTTAAAAAAATCTCTTAACAGGCTAGAAACACATGAGAACTTCCTTAACTTGATAAATAGTATCTACCAAAAACATAGAGCAAATTTCATACTTGATGAATCATTACAATCATTTCCTTTTGAGAAGAAACAAGATAGATGCCATCATTATTTCCACTTAACATTTTACTGGATGTCCAAGGAAAAGATAAAAAGGCATAGTGATTGGAAGGAAAGAAATAAAACGGTCATTACACACATAGATGATATCCTTCTCTGCACAAGAACTCAAGAGGATATATATGGACAAGTTATTTGAAATAAGAAAATTCATTTATTTTAGAAATTTAGAAGCAGATCTTATTTGGTGATTGATGAAGAGATGGAAGAAATAAGAATTATACCTGGTGTTCTGACTTGAGGAAGTATGTGATGTGGTAACATTTATTGAGATTGCTAATTCTGCAGGGGAGTGAGACTTGAGTCAGGGCAGTCTTACCATGTGGGTGGCTTCCTGGAGAACTTATCTATGTGGGGCCCTAAATATCACTGGCAATAAGGAGATGGAGAAAACTGTTTGCAGAACTTCTATGAAAGACATTATTACACATAGGTAAAGAATACTCTCATAAGCCACTTCAGATGGGGGTAAGACTCCTCTCCTCCCAAGATGGCAATTCACCAACTAACCCCAATAAAGGTAGGTTCTGATAAGCCATGTTGGTTTTGTTTTTCTGAATGGGATATCCAAGTCTGGGAACAAGCTGATTTGGGCCAGGAAAATAGAAGAAAGGCTGGGGTTTTGGAACAGTAACAACTCATTCTCTATTCTTCCTCACAAAAGTTCTCAGCCTCTATTCTTTTTTTTTTTTTTTAAGATTTTATTTATTTGACAGAGAGAGAGAGATCACAAATAGGCTGAGAGGCAGGCAGAGAGAGAGGGGGAAGCAGGCTCCCTGTTGAGCAGAGAGCCCAATGTGGGCCTCGATCCCAGGACCCTGAGATCATGATCTGAGCTGAAGGCAGAGGCTTAACCCAATGAGCCACCCAGGTGCCCCTCAACCTATATTCTAAATAAAGGATAAAAGGATGAAGTGTGGGGTGCTAAGTTAGTAACTAGCTAAGAAGCACCTGTATCTTGAATAGAGCCCACGATAGGGGAGAGTATGGCAGGAGAAAATGTACATTGGTGACAAATATTAGCAGAGTGAGAAGTGCTCACTGTCAAAGTCACATAGGCAAATTAAGTTCAATCTACTTGGTGCAATATGGTGATCTTAAATCAATAAGATTTAAGAATTTACCCTGATAAATTCTTTCCTTAACTTACTTGTCCACTCATATTTAATGAAGACCGATTTTGTGGAAGATCTGTTTCAACATCTCTTCCTTTTTCCCCTCTTAAGCTCAATTCGAACTCCCTTGCTTGTTTACTGACCTTCTGAGGACAGGCATGGATGGACTCAATATATACAAACTTTCTTTTTTTTTTTACGTGATTAATCCCTAAACCCCTCTGACTCAGCATTATATTCTGATTAATCCCTAAACCCCTCTGACTCAACATTACATTCTTGTGTACATTAAAATCAAAACAGGTTTCTAAGGTTACAACCTTCAGCTTCCTATATACTTCTCCCAGGGTTTTATATCCATGAAACACATGAGGTATCTATCTGCTCTTTCTTTTGCTGTTCCCATGTAATTTATTTCAGAATCTTCTAAGTGGACTCTATTCAGTAGTCTCTTGAGATCATATAGATAGCCTATAAAGATATTTCCACTGAATCTGGGGCACCTGAGTGGCTCAGTCATTAAGCCTCTGCCTTTGGCTCAGGTCATGAACCCGGGGTCCTGGGATAGAGCCCTGCATCGGGCTCCCTGCTCAGCGAGAAGCATGCTTCTTCCTCTCCCTCTGCTTGTGTTCCTCTATTGCTGTGTCTCTCTTCATCAAATAAATAAATAAAATCTTAAAAAAAAAAAGACATTTCCACTGAATCTAATATAATGCTTTCCTCACTGGATTAGGATACATGGTCCCATATTAATCCAATTACGACCATCTACTATTCAACACTTACTAGGTGTTCTTTTGCCATCAAAGAACTTAGAATCTTGTAAGGAAAATAAATCACAGAATTAAATAACTATTTTTTTAAAGGCATAATGTGCCAGAAGAATGAGCAAAACACTATGAGATTTCACTGAGGGACAAATCAGCTTTGGCTTCAGTGACATGAGAGGGCTCATAGAAAAGGTGGCATTTAAGGAAGTCAAAGGATTTCAGTATGATGGCGGGGGGGGGGGGGGCTTCCAGGGAGAGGCAATAATGTGAGTAAGATGGGAAACCATAGAGAAAGTCCAGGAAATGATGTGTAGGTACCCTTGGTGGAAGAAAACACATGAGACAAGTGAGACAAGTTAGGTGACAGCTGACACCGAGTGTTTATTACAAGCCCGGCCATTACAAAGTGCCCTACGTTCAACATGCCACTAAATTCTCACACAACTCAAAGGGCAAGTACCATTCCCATTTCTGTTTAAGATGGGGAAAGTAAGGTCATTCACCGTGATAAATCTCTCAGACAGTCCATAACCCCAGACTGAGAAAAAGCCAATGATTAGTTGGCCCTTGGAGACATTAGGAGAGTAAGTTCAGCAGAGCGTGTCAAAGAAGCCAAAACTTAGAGGCAGCCACCTTTCTAGAGTTCTGGTGCTGAAGGTAAAGAAAGAGAGGACAGTTGCCAGAAAAGCAGGACCAGGTTGTGGTTTTGTTTTTCAGGCTAACTACACTTGTGCTTATTTGTGCAGAGGAAAGTTAGCGAAAGTGCTAAAGAGGGAAAACAATAGAAGTGACAAAGGGTCCTTTGACGGGGTAAAGGGTCGTAGGGGGGCTGAGTACAGAGATCAAGGACACAGGGGAAGGCTCAGAATGCTGAGGAGAACCGGAAAGGTAACACTGCCTCTGAGACAACAGGAAGGCAAGAAAAGATAGGAAGTGAGGTAATGAGGTGGAGGCGAAGCAAGTCTACTCCTGAGGACCTCAATCCCCCTGGTGAAGCAGGAGGCTGGACCAAGTGCTGTAAGAGGAGGAAGGGTGGATTGGAAGTAGAGACTTAACAATTGCAGAGGTGATTTAAATCAATTAATGGAAGGTTAACAAAAGTTGTGTTGGGTCTGGCCTGGCATAATCAGGCTAGCGGGCTCATCCCTCTCTGCACCCTGGTGAGATGCCAGATCCTGTTAAGAGCTCACCTGTAGGGGCGCCTCAATGGCTCAGTGGGTTAAAGCCTCTGCCTTTGGCTTAGGTCATGATCCCAGGGTCCTGGGATCAAGCCCCACATTGGGCTCTCTGCTCAGCAGGGAGCCTGCTTCCCACAGCTCTCTCTCTCTGCCTGCCTCTCTGCCTACTTGTGATCTCTGTCTGTCAAATAAATAAATCTTAAAAAAAAAAAAAAAGAGCTCACCTGTAGCAAACTCACCTCTTCTGTGCATTTATTTATTATTTATTTATTCAGTGTCTAATTAGCCAACTTATAGTACATTAGTTTTTGACATAGTGTTCAACAATTCGTTAGCTGTGTATAACACCCAGTGTGCATCACCACACGCGTCCTCTTTAATACTCATCAGCCGGCTACCCCTGTCCCCCTGCCCCCTCTCTTCTATAACCCTTAGTTTCTTTCCCAGAGTCCAGAGTCTCTCATGGTTTGTCTCCCTCTCTGATTTCTTCCCATTCAGTTTTCCCTCCCTTCCCCTGAGGTCCTCCATGTTATTCTCATGTTCCACATATGAGTGAAACCATATGATAATTTCGTGCTTTTCTTCCTGAACTGGCTTCCTGAACTGACTGAACCAGTCCTGCCCTCTACATCACGCCCATTCCTGCTCTCCTTATTCCAACTCCCTCATCCCTTCCTCCAACAGCCTCTCTCCTTAAACTTATGCTTGGTATTACTAGCTTCCATATTTATCACGATTCCAATTCATCCCTTTGAATTCCCTGCTTTGTAGCTCATCACCCACTCAATCCAGCCTAAACCCTGGAATCTTTCACAGCATATGCCCAAGAGGCATGCTCCATTAAAGGAGAGCACGTAGAAGGGCTGCAAGGCATCTCTGATGGCTGATTCGGATAGCCTCTGTACGAGACAATCTTGGTTTGCCCTCAGGATCCACTCTCCATGCTTTTCTCCCTGTCCCTTCCCCCAGAAGGCTGACCCTCTATGGATAATATGAAACAGGTTCCCTTGCCCACTGATGTTCAGTTGGGGGCAGGTAGGAAAGAGAGGGCAGGAAATTTATTTCTCAAGTTCCCTCCTGTGTGCTTGCAGGCTGGCTGCGGCTGCGTGCCTCCACGAAAGACCACAACTTCTCTCCAGCAGCCTCACCTACAGCTATAGCTAGAACCACAGTTCCAGCTCCGCCCTCATAAATTCCAGTAACCACTCTTCGCCTGTGCAAGACCAAGAAATGGTATTTCCCTTAATATCTTTGTAAATAGTCCATTAATCCTGTCTTCAGTTTTCCCCCTTTAAATGTGGTATCTCTGTCCTGCCACGACCTTAACTGACACAGTCCTGACCCTGAAGAGATCCAGCCGGCATCATTTCAAGACACGTGTAGCAGGACTGGGAATCCGGGAGCCTAATGTGATGTAGGTGACGGAGAATTTCTGCCCGACTGCCCCACTGGTATCCTCAAACCTAATACATCTAAAATCTGATTCATTAATGCTTCCCCCTTATCTAAATTTATTCCTCCTCCAGACTTCCCCACTTTTTTCCCCATTCATTCTTTAATTTAAGTATTCACCATTTATAGAATGCTTCCAACATGCTAGGCACTGTGCTAGGCACTAGGAATTCCAAGATGCTGAGAAAAATGTTCCCTTCTCTAGGAGCTAACTACTAGTGGGGGAGACCCAACGTTGAATATAAAATGATACATGCTTCTTCTTCTTCTCCTTCTTTTTTTAAAACAGTTGGGACTATATGCTGGCAAAGCACAGAGGAAGAACCCAGGATAGGCACAAGCAAAAGGCTTCTCCAAAGAAGTAATAAAAGAGTTGAACTTTAAAGACCAAGTATACTTTCAGCAGTGGAGCACATAAGAGGGGGGACAACCATTTTAGGCAGAGATGATGGAAACGAAGAACAGAGGCATGAAAGTGCACAACGTGTTCAGAAAATGGAAACTGTTCTGTACAGCTGGACTACAGGATAAATGGCGAGTCGGCGGGCAGGCTGGGGTGGTGGTGAAGGAAGAAAAGGAGTAAGTTAATAGGCTAAAAACGGATTGGAGGGCTCAGCCAGATTATGAAGGGTCTTAGCTCTTGTACTGGTATGATACTTACTGTGGTGAACCTTTTCACCCGTCCCCCAGAACAAACAGATAGGGCTTTCTACCTTTGCTTTAGGAAAAAGGTGTAACAAAAGAGCCAAGAAGCAAAGAAAGGAAGGACTAGCTTTTGAGCGTCTAGCTAAGACTTTGACTTGTGTTAGAGCCCATATTCTGAGAAGAAAACCACTTCTGAATTTCTAAACTCTTGGGCCCTAAGGAACTAAGAAGGGCTCAGCGTGTGCCATCAGCTCTACTTCTACGCAGAGCAGTTAGAGAGTCATGCTGGCGAGCCTCAGAGTTTTTCCTTCGCATTTCAGATGCTCTATCTAAGGCCAACAGCTGGGAATGGAAAAGATAGAACAGAAGCACATACTTTCTTGCTGATACTGACATTATTCATCCTGGGACTATCCAGATGGAATGGAGCAGGGCAAGGAGCAAGACCTTTGGACAAGATACAGATACATACATTAAGAAAGAATGAAAAGTCACAAGAGAGACTTTTCCCCAGAGATTTCTTTCTTTCATATTTAAGTATGTCTAATTAGAAATTCATCAATTACTCTAAACTTTAATAAATGTGCAAATATACAAGCTCGAAGCCACCTATAAGTATCTCCTGAAAATAAACAGTTGAAAAAAATGCAATATGGGGCGCCTGGGTGGCTCAGTTGGTTAAGCAGCTGCCTTCGGCTCGGGTCATGATCCCAGCATCCTGGGATCGAGTCCCACATCGGGCTCCTTGCTCCGCGGGGAGCCTAATTCTCCCTCTGCCACTCTGTCTGTCTGCCTATGCTCGCTCTTGCTCTCTCTCTGACAAAAAAAAAAAAAAAAAAAAAAAAAAGCAATATAAGCTTCAGTACTTTCCTCTTTTTGTTTCATGTCATTCACCCTAATTGACAAATACATGGAAAATAATACATAATTACAAAGTTTATTCTGGTTAAATCA
The DNA here is from genome assembly GCF_922984935.1 of Meles meles. Classification (NCBI taxonomy): domain Eukaryota; kingdom Metazoa; phylum Chordata; class Mammalia; order Carnivora; family Mustelidae; genus Meles; species Meles meles. The sequence continues at coordinate 104,508,766 of NC_060071.1, forward strand.
AATTGTGCTTCTTATTCATTCATTCATTCCATGTTTCAAGTTTTTATTGAAATTCTATTTAGTTAACATATAATATAATATTGGTTTCAGGAGTAGAATTTAATAACTCACCACTTACATATATACTCAGTGAAGTTGTACTTCCTTTAGTCAAAAATTACCACAAGGGTTACTTTTAAATGACATTTTAATTGTTTGGGCCCAAATATGTATCCCAAAAGTGACTTAAATAAGGAAAGGTTTTGTCTGTTTATGTCTATTGTGGGTTAGGCTTAAGGGACCACATCAGATGAGGCAGCCTGGTTTCTAGTTTTAGCTGAGACTCTATAATTTGCTTGTCAAGTCTTCTCCCCTCTTTGTGCCCATCATCTTGAAACCAAGAAGGCTTATAAATGTTCACAGAACATACCTGTGGGATTTTAGAGAAAATTTTCCAGGGTCACTCCTCAGATAACGGTTGTTCTCTATCCTGGCCCCTTTCTCTTGATGCTTGCCATTCAGTCCTGCCCTGAATTAATTAGACATCAGAACATCTCAGGATGTGATTGTTTTTTCTTTTACAAAATTATTATTAAATGTAGACTTACTGCATCATGATGTCACATTCACAGGGTTTTGTTTTTTGGTGTTTGTTTTGTTTTGTTTTTAAAGGGGCTGGTGCCGCTCTTTTTTTTTTTTTTTTTTTAATTTCCCTTACAAGTTTCTTAGAATTTCAGAACTACAGGTTTTGGGAAGCCAGAGCCATTAACTGAGGTTGCCCTAAACACCTATTTCCATGCCTGTTTTCCTAAAAACAATAGTAATAAGAAGAGGTGAAAAATGGACAACAACTAGTCTATATGTATTCCTTTGTATCACTTGAACAGAACACTGCTTCTTTGGGCAGATGCTGGTCACAATAGGAATCGTGACTTGGGAACAGAGTTACCAGATTGATTTCAGCCTCCCTCGTTCCCCCAGCCAAGAGAGCCCCCCAAAGACTGCAACCCAGCCCCAAGTCAGCTCAGCCCTTGAAAAGATTAAGGTAATTTGTCCTTACTCTAGTTAACCACTGAAAGTTAGGTGAGCCCTCTCTGGAGACAGATAACTTCAATAAAGCCTCTACAGTATTTTTACACAATGCCCAATATTTAATAAAAAAAAAGATTAGGCAGAACCAAGAGAAAAAGCAGATAATAGAAATGCACTTAACAGATGGCTGAAGTGTTAGAATGATTCACCACAGGCTTTAAGAAACAGTAATTAAGGGGCATCCGGGTGGCTCAGTGGGTTAAGACTCTGTCTTCAGCTTAGGTCATGATCTCAGGGTCCTGGGATCGAGCCCCATGTCAGGCTCTATGCTCAGTGGGGAGCCTGCTTCCCCCCTCTCTCTCTGCCTGCCTCTCTGCCTACTTATGATCCTTCTCTCTCTGTCAAATAAATAAATAAAATCTTTTTTTTTTTAAAGAAACAGTAATTAAAATATTCGATAAAATACATGATAGGATAGAGAATCTCACACAAAGACTGGAATACATAAAAAACAAACTAATTCTATAACTCTAAAATTTTGGATCAATATATGTAACTTGTAAGTTATTAAGGATTAATGGAAGAGTTGTAAAGAGAAAAAGGAGGTGAACTGTATGATGGATCCTGGGAGGAGGTTTTTGGAATGCAGTCATGGTGAAGTTAAAGAATCTGAAGCAGTCCTCCTGAGTCTGGTACCGGCTTTCCTGACACCACCGTGGGGGGACAGTGGAGTTACCTTTCTCTCATCAACAATGTGCTATTGTTAGCTGGAGGGAAATTATTAGGGGAATGTCAAGTTTTTTAAATCCTAGGAACAGGGAAAGAAGTTTGAAAAATAGGGATGCCCGGGTGGTCAGTCGGTTAAGCATCTGCCTTTGGTTCAGGTAATGGTCTCAGGGTCCTGGGATCGAGTCCTGCATTGGGCTCCCTGCTTAGTGAGAAGTCTGCTTCTCCCTCTCCCATCTCCCCACCTCTCCTTGTTCCTTCTCTCTCAAATAAATAAACTCTTTTTTAAAAAACTAGAAATTTAAGAATTTTGAAAAATATACCTGCATACACCCAGAGAATTATTAAATAAAGGTTCAAAACCAAAACCCTCAGGCCATAATAGAGTCCAACCATAACTGTCCCAACCATAACACCCAAAGGGTCCTGAACTTTTGAATAAATAGCCAGACATAAGCAAAGAAAGCAACTCTGTCTCAAAAGCAATCAACTTCTCCAATTCATCTAATAAATTGTGTCTGAAACTCATATTTTTAATTTCAGAAGACCTTTTCTGAGCTATACTTAAATCTCCATAAGTGCTTGTTGTTGTTGTTGTTGTTGTTGTTGTTGCTGTTGTTCAAATTATCATCTTTCCCCTTCTGTGCCACTGGTGTGTTACAGCCTATGTTAGTTGTTCTCCCTCTCCACCAACGCTTGGCTCTCTAGGTTTGTTGTTATTTCTCTTGGAGCTGCTCATAGGGACTCAGTTTACTTGCATGCCCTAAGTGGTCTGCTGTTTTATAGCATGCAGCTTCCAGGAGGAAACATTTTTGTTCCTTGGTTTTCTCCTGATCCCCTGAAAGTAGTAAGGTTATACTCTTCTCCATCTCCTAAGGACCCAAAGAGTATGGGCATGCTGATGTCAACTTTCCCTAGAGCATCAAAGATTCCCTTGAGGGGCTCCTGGGTGGCTCAGTGGGTTAAAGCCTCTGCCTTTGGCTCAGGTCATGATCTCAGGGTCCTGGGATTGAGCTCCACATCGGGCTCTCTGCCCCACGGGGAGCCTGCTTCCTCCTCTCTTTCTGCCTGCCTCTCTGCCTAGTTGTGATTTCTCTCTGGAAAAAAAGAAAAAAAAAAAAGAAAAAAAGCAAAGATTCCCTTGAGCCCAGATACTCTAGGCATGAATGCCTGTGGCTGCTTGCCTGGGACCCTGCCACAGTTATCCCCAAGCTCTCATTTGGACCACAGAGGAGGGAACTTAGCTACAGTTTTGAAAGGAATGAATCATCTTCATTATTATGTGGTGTTGTTTTCCTTTTTATGATGAACTCATTTTAAGCCACAGATCTATTATTTTGACAGCTCTTTTTTTTGTTAATCTACCCCAAGGTATAAATTTAACAAAGAGGTCTTCATTGGATTTTTATTACTACATTTCCTAAACTATCACCGTGTCAATTCTACTGAGTTTTGGGGCTTATATCACTACTCACCATGTGGCAAAGCAATTATTTTACAGCTTTTCTTTGTTGTAACAAGGGTGGAACATATCTTTTTACACTGACCCATGACATCAGAAAAGACTTGGCACCAATGTGATATGAACAGACACATATAGGAAAAATATTAGGTCACACTGATTATATAAGACAGAATAAATTTATGTAAATTTTAAAAATATTGAAATGAAAGCATAAATTAAAACTTCTTATGGAACTTTAGAAAATGTATGCAAGTCCAAGTCTGAGAAACTTTCAGTAAAAATTGCCCCCAAATAGTATCTGCCTAGCTGTGAGTCCCAGAGCCTATGCTCAAGAGCCTTATTAATGTTCATTTAATGTTACTGGCTTTGATGTGCCAACTTCCGATTTCATTTCCCTTTTTAATTTCTTGAAAATATTAATTACCTAGCTCCAATTCAAATATTTAAGCACTGGCCTTTCACAAAAGTTCTAGAAGTCAATGTTTTAAAGAGTTACAAATCCTTTCCCTTTTTTGACTTTGTTTCCTCCAATTCACTCCATTTCCTGACTGCTGCCATATGTTTCAAAACTTGGGAGACCTCATTTGGAAAGACCAGGGACAAAAGAGATGTCTGATTTATCTGTAGTCTACAAAAAAAATATTTTACTTCTAAACTCATTGTAAATGATACATGAATAGATTCTTATTTTCTTAGTTTCACTGTACCTAGTATAGGCTATGTGCTTCTGCCACAGAGAAACTGTTTAATTTCTTTTTCAAATTAAAAATCTATAATGAGTGGCATCTGGGTGGTTCAGCTGGTTAAGCATCTGCCTTTAGCTCAGGTCATGATCCTGGGGTCCTGGGATGGAGCCCCACCTCGGGCTCCCTGCTCAGGGGGGAGCCTGTTTTTCCCTCTTTCTCTGCTCCCCTGCTCCTGCTGTCTTAATCACTTTATCTCAAATAAGAAAATAAAATCTTTAATAAATAGATAAATAAAAATCTGTAATGACTTTAATAGTTCATTTACATTATTATTATTGAAAATATATTTGGATTTCACTATTTGTTCTTTATTGGTCCTACCTGTTTTATATTTTTTCTTCTTTTTCCCTTTCTTTTGAATTAGCTAAATATTTTGTGTTACTGCATTTTCTCTTTTACTAGTTGTATATACTGTTGCTATCCTTTAGCAGTTCTCCTAGAGATCATGCATACATTCTTGACTTAGTATCATGCAATGTGTATCAATAATTCTACCACTTTCTGGATGTTAAATTCTTAAAACATTTTGACCTGTTTACCCTCTCATGCCCTTTGTCACGCACTTATTTTTATATGTATTTAAACTACACAAGGCATTATTATAACTTCTTTGTATGGTGTGTATTTATTTAGGTTTATCCATATGTTTACTCTTTCTTTCCTGCATTTCTGTTTTTCTGTCTGGAATCATTTTCCTCATGCCTGCGGAATTCTCTTTTCTACTTCTTTTAGTGTGAATCTACTTTTAGTGTGAATCTTCTGGTGATGAATTCTCTTAGCTTTTCCATGCAGAGAAATGTCTTTGTTTTTATCTAATCTGGAGAATATTTTCACTGAGTATAGAATTCTAGGTTAGTACTCAGGTATTTCTCAACCCCCTTCCCCATTCTGTGATTTTAAAAAACTTGGCATGCCCCTGATAACTTCCTTCCAGCTCACTTTAACGGACTGCTGCTCAGACAATTTAACCACCTCCCCATGGTGGCGTCAGGAATGCAGGTACAAGACCCTGGAAGAAATTTGCTTCAGATTCTTTAACTCCCCTACGGCTGCATTCCAAAGGCCTCGCCCCAGGCTCTGACATATACTTCACCTCCCTTTCCTCTTAGCAACTTTCCCATTAATCTCTAGTATCAGTGACTAGAAATAAACAAGCACATTATTCAATATGTTCACAATTTTAAGAAAGGTATTAAGCAAATTGGTATATATTAAAATTTTGTGTAAAAAAATTTAAGGTTAGGAAGGGCTTGCTATATTTTCGACCAGACAACTGTATCATTATTAGGCAAGCCCACTTCCCATCTGGTAACCAATTTGATTACTTAGGGGAAGAAGTGCCAGCTAGCTGCTATAACAAGCAAGCCTTGGAATTTCAGAGGTCTAACACTTTTATTTACTTTGCACCCAGTAGAGGTCAACCAGATTTTTCAGGGGGCAGAGTTTCATGTGGAATTCAGTGAGCCTGGTTCCTTAAATCTCTGGGATTCAGAGTCCTTCACTGGATTCTGCATTTAGCCAGCAGATGAAAGAGTGACCAGAAGATCACAAACGGCTGGTTTTCAAAGGTGGAGTCTGCAAATGGCGCATGTCACTTCCACTCACATTCCACGGGCCGAACTCAGGGAACAGTCAAATCTGAATGTAAAAGAGGCTGACAGAGGTCATCTAGCTGAGTGCCCAGGAAAAAGAGGAAACCGGGTTAGCAAGCGGTTCGTCTCGATCACAGTAATTCAATTTAAAATCATTAACTTTTTCCAAACATGCTCAAGAAATTAAGAACTCTTTAATGTATATTCAATATGGGCTCAAAGTAACTTACATATGATAAAACATGTTTACTAAACATGTTTAGTTTACCAGTTTATTAGCTTAGTTTAGTTACACTAGTTTAGTAATATTTACTGAAGTGAACTTATCCCATTAGTGATTTTTTCCCCTCTTCAACTAGCTTATACAAAGATCATAAAACTAATGGATTTTGAATAATTTATTGTACAGAATTTTCACTAATCAGACCATTGTTCCAAAAATTACCACACTTTACATTAGAAACAGAATACTCCCTGCACTGACCCAGGTGTTTTCTCTCCACCCCTGCCTCTGGGTCACAGAGCATGGATGCTGAGAAAGTAGAGAAGTATGTTAAGGGACTTACTGCAAATTCCTGTTCCCTTCAGCTGTGCTCTCACTGCTGTTTGTTCACCATTACCTCCCCGTGCTAGTGGTGACCCCATGCCTCCCCTATACCGGCTGCTCCATTCTTCTCATCTTTTATATGCTTGACACTTTATACCTTCAAGACAAACTTATCACTAAACATGTTTAGTTAAACTAAGTTTAGTTTAGAATGATGTTGTCCTCATTTTCCTCAATCACTCTGCAATATCTAAACTATTACACATTGTGGCAGAGACTGCTAGCTGACCACCAAATGTCCCATTTCCCCTCTTCTTCCTTACCAGCACAACTCCCATTGTATTCCAAGTGATGATGTGTCCCGCTAAAGGACAACATTTCCCAGCCTCTCTTGCAATAGAGTTGGCCTTATGAAAATAGAATTGGCCTTATGAAATATAAGCTGACAAGCTTGTAGTTGTTAGATTAATGCCAGCTGCTCTAACAGATAAGTTCTAAATTCTTATTAGCTTAAAAAATAGTATTTTTTTATTTGCTTATACAACACCCAAAATGTGTGTTCCTGCCCAACAGTAAGCCTTCTCCATGGTCATTCCAGGACACAAACTCTTTCCATATGTTGGCTTACCTTTTCCTAGTACCTCAAAGTCCTTTAAATTCAGCTAGCAGATGGGAAAAGGGTATGGAGGACGGCGGTAGCTGTATGGGGACACGAAATGACACAGGCGGCAGAAAAATGTAGTTTATGTGACTGCTTAAGAAGAGGAAACAAATCCGGTGGGCAACTAGCTGTCTCTGCCTCACAGCCAAGCTAATTCAATAATGGATTCTGGCTCCGACAAAGCAGCAGGCATGACTGGAACAGGCCACAGTCCCTACTCCCTGACTCAGTACATTCCAGGGAAGAAAATTTCATTTAATCAGTCATCCAAGCCAAAGATTAACATTTCTTCTTTACTCTCTGCCATAACAAGTTTATCACTATTTTTTTCTCTTACTATTGTTGTCATAAACCATGACACAAGAATAGTTCCCAATCACAATCAGACTCATCAGCCTTTATGGTTACAAAAAACAAACTAAAGTTTGAAGATGACTGAGATATGCAAATGGATGAGATAAGCTTACCCTGAATTTGTATTTAAAATCCCCAAAAAGGGGCGCCTGTGTGGCTCAGTTGGTTAAGTACCTGCCTTCGGCTTGGGTCATGATCCCAGAATCCCAGGACTGAGCCCTGCATCAGGCTCCCTGCTCAGGGGGGAGTCTGCTTCTCCCTCTGCCCCACACCCTGCTTGTGCTCTCTCTCTCTCACACTCTCTCAAATAAATAAAATCCTTTTAAAAATAAAAAAAAATTCCCCAAAAGAGCCAAAATTGCAAAATTTAACTTGTTGGTTGTTGTTCATAATCACATTTTTTGCTAAGTACAAGAAGAAAAACAGATGAGGTTTATAAGACATGCAGAGATCACTATCTCACTGCCCTGATCAACAACTCATTCCATTCACTCCACAGACTCTAAATCAAAGTCTTCTCCAGCACTCCCTTACCATATTTCCTCACTTAGATGACATTTACTGACTACACTTGATAGGTGTCACGCCTGCAGATTATCGTTTGTTCGACTCATATTACTTTGTATTGAGCACATTTACCACAAGATGATCACAGAAACATTTAAAGCAGATAATTTCTCCATCTCTCTCCTCAACCATATTGTGAGTAATAATTTATCCTTAAACTTCCCTCAACTCTATGGTCAAATAATCTTCGACAAAACAGGAAAAAATATACAATGGTAAAAAGACAGTCTCTTCAATAAATGGTGCTGGGAAAACTGAACAGCTATATGTAGAAGTATGAAACTCGACCATTCTCTTACACCGTACACAAAGATAAACTCGAAATGGATAAAAGACCTCAATGTGAGACAGGAATCCATCAGAGTCCTAGAGGAGAACATAGGCAGTAACCTCTTCGATATCAGCCACAGCAACTTCTTTCAAGATATGTCTCCAAAGGCAAAGGAAACAAAAGCGAAAATGAACTTTTGGGACTTCATCAAGATCAAAAGCTTCTGCACAGCAAAGGAAACAGTCAACAAAACAAAGAGGCAACCCAGGGAATGGGAGAAGATATTTGCAAATGGCAGTACAGACAAAAGGTTGATATCCAGGATCTATAAAGAACTCCTCAAACTCAACACACACAAAACAGGTAATCATATCAAAAAATGGGCAGAAGATATGAATAGACACTTCTCCAATGAGGACATACAAATGGCTATCAGACACATGAAAAAATGCTCATCATCACTAGCCATCAGGGAGATTCAAATTAAAACCTCATTGAGATATCCCCTTATACCAGTTAGAATGGCCAAAATTAGCAAGACAGGAAACAACATGTGTTGGAGAGGTTGTGGAGAAAGGGGAACCCTCTTACACTGTTGGTGGGAATGCAAGTTGGTGCAGCCACTTTGGAGAACAGTGTGGAGATTCCTCAAGAAATCAAAAATAGACCTTCCCTATGACCCTGCAATTGCACTGCTGGGTATTTACCCCAAAGATACAGATGTAGTGAAAAGAAGAGCCATCTGTACCCCAATGTTTATAGCAGCAATGGCCACGGTCGCCAAACTGTGGAAAGAACCGAGATGCCCTTCAACGGACGAATGGATAAGGAAGATGTGGTACATATACACGATGGAGTATTATGCCTCCATCAGAAAGGATGAATACCCAACTTTTGTAGCAACATGGATGGGACTGGAAGAGATTATGCTGAGCGAAATAAGTCAAGCAGAGAGAGTCAAGTATCATATGGTCTCACTTATTTGTGGAGCATAACAAAGAACATGGAGGACATGGGGAGATGGAGAGGAGAAGGGAGTTGTGGGAAATTGGAAGGGGAGATGAACCATGAGAGACTATGGACTCTGAAAAACAACCTGAGGGTTTTGAAGGGGCGGGGGGTGGGAGGTTGGGGAACCAGGTGGAGGGTAATAGAGAGGGCACGTATTGCCTGGAGCACTGGGTGTGGTGCAAAAACAATGAGTACTGTTACGCTGAAAATAAATAAATTTTAAAAAATAATAATTTATCCTTAAACTTGGAAGTTTCCAATTCTTCTAGTTGTTTGTTCTCAAGGTTTTCCTACTAAGAATGTGTGTTATTTTAAATAATTCACCTTCCACCAGAAAAACTACTGATTTCAAAAGTCAATCACAACTGAAACAGTTTTGAGAAATGAAACAGTTTTGAGACCCAGACTTGTATCTGCATGCAATTTATTTTTATTTGAGCTGATTTTCTGCCTGGTAGTTGAATATCTTAGCTTTTTATCATCAGAGATCAAAATTGTTCAAGACTCAAGAATAAGCCTTATCAGGACAAAGAAAAATAGAAGGTAGCATGCTTATTCATTCATGTAGTAAACATTTACTAAGAGCCTACTGGGTGCTAGTGGTGTGTGCTGGGACATGGGGGTGGGAGGACAAGGTTGAACAAGACGTGACCCCTGCCCTTGAGAGAATCACACCTCAACGTGCAAACACACAACACAATATAGTAAATGCTTTGGGACATTTGAGGGAGCCCAAGAGAATGGGTCACTTAGGTTCAGGGATGAGGCTGAGGAACTTCTGGGAAGAAACGGAAGAACATCGTTGAGTGAACAGAGAGATGAAATAAAAATTCAAGACTATGCTAAGGAAAGCTAGATCGAAAATGGTATGAATTTAAAAACAGTGTTGAATGCTATCGCCTAGTCAAGGACCTGTCTTGCCAAAGGTCAAGATAGGAAGGCTCCTCTAAACCCAAGATAGTATAGGCGAAGTGTAAGAGCCGCTGCCCATGGGTCTCAGCTGAGATGCCCACCAACACTGTCCTGGTAGTGGTCACTGTGATGTGCCATACAGAACACCTCCCAAACAGAAGGACTTATTCCTCCAGAAGCTGATACGTAGCCCTTAGCTGTCAGCCTCCTACAAATACGGCTTTGTCTCAAGATCCTGGCTGCACCCAATGCCACGTGCCCTTCCCTTGGGCCCCAGTGCTTGGCCCATCCAAGGGTGTAAAGGCCCTTATCTCCAACTCAGGATAACCTGGGGCCCCTTTCAGCTTCTTAGTTTCTGGTGGGTTTGGGTAAGACATTTCATTGAAACTGTATCACAGAACGACTTATCTCTCCATCCAATCCTGCTTCTGTTTCTTCCCTTTCACAGGTGTCAATCCAAAAGCCCTCCTTAGTAACTATTCTACATGCTAATCTCCACGTCAGGGTCTGCTTCATAGCGAATCGGCCACACTTCCATCAACATCCCTTAGAATCACAAGCAAAGTACCAGAAAACCTCAGGATCCAGTGAACTGTCACAACCTATAATTGAGTTTAGAAATGTATTACTCCACCATTTATTTACGCATAGGTCATCGCCCAAATTTTCAAAAATTCATGCTGATCTTCGGGTTTAAGCTACAGCCAAGCTAAAACTGAGAGTATGTTTTCTCTAAGCTCTGAACATACAGAGATTTGGATTCGGATCTACACGTGGACACAAAAGGTCAACCGAGGTTGGCCAAGGTACTTCCACTCCCCAGAATCTCTGAAGGATCTAATCTCTCGCTTTGGCAACAAAAGACGTCAAAATGGAATTTCTTGCTGGACGACAGTTTGGGGGACCCTATAAAAGCTGAAATCAGAATCAGACAAAATGAAGACTTGACTACACTACCTGCAAATTTTAGCAAACAGATGCTGAAATGATATTTGTGCTGACGTAGTCACAAGATATTATGCGGCCAGTCGGAAATGCTGTCTGACCCCGCTGGTAGCTCTGCCTCCCAACTTCTGGGCACACACAGGGAATCACAGAGTTCTTTCTTTTTCTCTCACTGTCTTATCTTCTCTGCTCCTCTTTTTCTCCAAAGCAGAGGCTTAAGGAATCCAAAAGACCCAGATGCCATTCTATGCTCATCACTTATTAGTTATGTGAGCTTGAAGAAGTTATTACCCTGAGACTCATTTTCCTCACCTGAAAAAAGGGAGATAAAATACTTCTTTGGTGCAGTTGGCAGGAATGAAACCTTAACCCTACTGGCGGAGCCACGCAAAGCTGGTCATAGCATCACACTTCCCAGGACCATGAACTAGTAGTGGTTCTTGCCTTTGCTGTGCAGCGGAACCAACTGGGGACGTTCAAAAATACTGAAGCCAGGAAAGCATCCCCAGAGAGTCTGATCTAATTGGTTGGGGATATTGAAGCATCAAAAATGTTTAAACTCTCAGGGCGCCTGGTTGGCTCTGTGGGTTAAAGCGGCTCAGGTCATGATCCCAGGGTCCTGGGATCAAGTCCCGCATCAGGCTCTCTGCTCAGCAGGGAGCCTGCTTCCCCCTCTCTCTCTTCCTGCCTCTGCCTACTTGTGATCTCTGTCTGTCAAATAAATCAATAAAATCTTAAAAAAAAAAAAAAGTTTAAATTCTCTTCAGGTGATTCTACAGTGCAGCCAAAGTTGAAAACTACTGTTCTATGCAGAAACTTTCACTTAGGCCATGTAACTACCCCACGGGTTTAATACAATTATCAATCCTCCCCTCTTTTTTACAAACAAGAAAACTGATGTTTAAAAAGATTGAAGATTGTTCAAGCATGCGAAAGTATTTAGGGGCAAAGCTGAGAGTTGAATTCACACAGTATGACTCCAAAAACCTTATCCATCATCAGCCTATTGCTGTGCTCCATCCTACCTACGGAATGTGAAGAACCTTCTTCAGCATGGCTTTGAGCATGCAGAAGATACTCCAAAATTAGTAGCTAATTTGTTCTTTTCTTTTTAACTTTCGTCTTCTCCATTCTCTGCTTTCACAATCCACAACCTGAAATATTGTTTGCAGTTCATTAGGACTGAGGGATGGATAAGATTGAGAAGCAGAGTCAAGAAGGATCTAGGGAAAACTATTCTTTTTCCTTCTCCTCCTCTTCCTAAAACCAGGCCATGAGCATACACTTGCTTTCTGTTTAAATTCTTTTGAGCTACCTATTGCAGATACTATGTTGGAAATAACAGAAACCCAAAAAGAAATTTTTCTACCATCCCTTCTCAAGTTTAAGTCAATGTTTCCTTTGCCTACGTCAACTTCTAGGTCTTTTTCAATTACAAAGTCATAATTATATATTCAGATTTGTCCATTCACATTATGCCATGTATATTTTTCCAGATTGTTTTAAAAGCCAATTAAGCTGCCTAGTACACCTCTACAAATAATGAAGATAATTTACTGTATAACTGGGCCCAAGATATTTTCATTAAAAGTTTTCTTCTTACTGGAAAAAAAAAAGTTTAGCTTTATTACTCTGAAAACTGATATATAAATTTGTTTTTTTTTTTTTAAGATTTTATTTATTTATTTGACAGAGAGCAATCACAAGAAAGGCAGGCAGAGAGAGAGGAAGGGAAGCAGGCTCCCCGCTGAGCAGAGAGCCTGATGTGGGACTCGATCCCAGGACCCTGAGATCATGACCTGAGCTGAAGGCAGCGGCTTAAACCACTGAGCCACCCAGGCGCCCCTGATATATAAATTTGTAACCATGTAAAAGTCACAGGACATGACATCTGCCTTCCTTTATTTGCTGTGCCCTGCTCAGTGTCCACATCCCTCACTGTGATGCCTGGCACCAAAGAGCGAGCACAAAAAATGCATGATGCGTGAACAAATTACACTTTTCTTGCCTGACCAGTAAATTTGTAAAATCAGAATTCTTAGGAGACCCTGAAGTTAAGCCTGAGAACTGAGTAGGGTTAATAAGAGTGAAGTGGGCAGGAAAACAGCCGGAAACCCCATGGTAAAGGCCAGCTATGTTAGCCAGGAGGAAACATGTGGTTTCCTGAATTATACCCATGCAAGGCCATCAACCTTTGAAGCATGACATATATAAACATTATCAAGGATCACAGCTCTCCCTTCAGTCGCTCTTTGGAGTTGTTTCTAGGAAGTTGCTTACATTTATGGGCTCCCCTCTCCCTGTGCACTAATCTTGTACAGAGGTGAAGGCAGCTGTAACAGAACAACAAGGCTGCAAAGAAGTGGAGTAGATATGCTTCAGAGAACACCACTGGACAACATCCTTAGAGGAGGTTTCCTAAGCTGGAGTCCATTGGGCCTCCTCTGGGCATCACAGTGGGACTTCAGGAAACCAGGAACACACTATAATTAGTGTGAAATGAGTGTGTGTGCTTATATGCATGTGTGTCTGTCTGTCTGGAAAGGAGACCCCAGATGTCATTAGATTTTGTGTCTTTTGTTTTTAAAGTCTGCTCCTTCTTCCACTTCATCAACTCTAGTGGTGGTCTTCTAAACCCATCATCTTCATTAAGAGCTGGAGGTGGGGATGAGTAGAAGAAGGTAGAAGATGAGGGAACTTACCCCACGGAAGGCTTTCTATTAACTGAATCAATAGATGTGAAAAGATTTGAAAGTGACTAGCATGTATAAGGGCCTATAATGTTCATGGATGTTATTATTGTTGCTATTATTACTCTATGCCAAACACATTGGGTTTCTGCAACTTCACAACAACTCTAGGAGATCAGCATAAATCCTATATCCTATTTCCAAGGAGATTTACTTAGAGAGATTGAGTAAACTAACCCAGGGCCACAGCTATCCAATTCCAAAGCTTGGACGCTCATCTCTACCCCATGGCCTGAATTTCCAGCCAAGCTTTCAGCCTGGAGGCAGCTTCTCTGGCTTTCACATCGAAGGTCAAGAGTCCTGCTCCCTCCCCCTGAATCTATCCATCAAAACAGGCACTGATCGGAAGAATGAGGTTCTTGAAACCAAGCATAATCTACTTGTTTGTGTAATATGGTCCCAG